>NC_069508.1:162322461-162669961 GCF_027579735.1 Bombina bombina | reverse complement strand
CTCCACATTCAATACTCTACTCCGCCCACCCCCACCTCCCACCACAACTTTTCTCTCAGCCCAAGATTTTGCCAGCTACTTCAACAACAAAATCGACTCCATCAGAACTGAAATCAGCTCTCAACATACTACAGTTCTCCCACCCCCTCAAAAGCTCACAATCATCCAAAACCCACATAGCCATAAATTTAGCTATTTTGCCCCTGTTACAGTGGAGGAAGTTTCTGCCCTTATACAATCCTCTCACTTCACTATCTGTCCTCTCGACCCCATCCCCTCACAAATACTCCCTCTCTTCTACCCTTACCCCATATACTCACACACATCTTCAACCTCTCCCTCAGCACTGGTATAGTTCCCACATCTCTTAAACATGCATTAGTCACACCTATCCTCAAAAAAAACTTCTCTCAATCCAACCTCCCCATCCAACTACCGCCCTATTTCCCTACTACCTCCTGCCTCAAAGCTTCTTGAAAAGCTAGTATATGCACGTCTATCCCATTTCCTTACATTAAACTCCTCCATGACCCACTGCAATCTGGATTTCACACCCTTCACTCAACAGAGACAGCAATTGTTAAGGTTACCAACAACCTACTTACAGTAAAATCAAAAGGCCTTTGATACTGTCGACCACCCTCTTTTGCTCCATACCCTCCAATACTTCGGCATCTGGGACACAGCTCTCTCTTAATTCTCTTCTTATCTGTCTAGCTTTATCTTTAGTGTAGCCTTCTCTGGGGTATCCTCTGCCAAATTACCTTTTTCTGTTGGGGTACCGTAGGGCTCTGTCCTCGGTCCCCTTCTCTTCTCAATCTACACATCCTTACTAGGTTCCTTAATAAAGTCCCACAGGCTTCATTATCATTTGTATGCCGACGAAACCCAATTCTACCTCTTTGCACCAGAACTATTAACTTCCTTGCTAACCCATGTCCCTAACTTAACTGTCTCTCTCATATCTCATCTTGGTTGTCCTCTTACTACCTCAAGCTAAATCTCTCCAAAACTGAGCTCCTTATTTACCCCCCTTCTTCCAAAATCTCCATCCCCATGTCTCTATAACTGTTGACAACTCCATCATTACCCCAACCTCACATGCCCAATGTCTTGGGGTCACACTTGACTCAGATCTTTCTTTCACTCTTCACATTCAGTCCTTGGCTAAAGCCTGCTGCTTCCACCTTAAAAACATTGCTAAAATTAGAAATTTCCTTACACAAGACACAACAAAGATTTGAATCCACTCTCTCATCCTTTCCCGCCTCGACTACTGTAACTCTATTCTTTCTGGTCTCCCTAGCTGCCACCTAGCTCCTTTACAATCCATAATGAATGCCTCTGCCAGGCTCATCTTCCTTGCATGTCGCTCTTCATCTGCCGCACCTTTCTGCCAATCCCTTCACTGGCTTCCTCTTGCCTCCAAGATTAAACACAAAATTCTCACTCTGACACACAAAGCCCTCAATTGCATTGCTCCCCCCTACATCTTAGACCTTGTTTCCAGATACTCTCCCTCCCGTCCCCTTCGCTCCGCTCATGATCTCATCCTCTCTTGTTACCTCCTCACATTCCCGTCTACAAGATCTCTCCAGACTGGCTTACAACCTACACTCACCTTCCTATCTACATTGCTATCCCCTAAAACCCCATAGCATGTAAACCTATGAGCCCAGCTGTTTGTAGTTCACTTTCATAAGAGCCGACTTCAACAGTGCAACTCTCGGCAGGACCCTCTACCCATTTGATCCCTGTAATCGTTTTTTATATACCACCCATGTTCATAGCACTGTGGAACCAGTTGGCACTCTACAAATACCTGATAATAATAATAATAATAATAATAATAATATATATATATATATATATATATATTATATATATATATATATATATATATATAAAATATATATATATATAATATATATATATGTCTATGTGTAGTTATAAGTGTATATTTACAGACATATAGAAACACATAAATACATATGTATACATAAAAAGATACACACATATATATATATATATATATATATATATATATATATGTGCATTGGAGCCCTTTGCTGTTAAAGGTATACTAACCCCACATCTTTTCTTTCATGATTCTGATAGAACATGCAACTTTCTAATTTACTCCTATTATCAATTTTTCTTTGTTCTCATGTTATCTTGATTTGAAAAAGCAGTAATAAAAGGTTAGGAGTCGGCCCATTTTTAGTTCAGCACCTTGGTAGAGCTTGCTGATTGGTTTGCTACATTTAGCCACAAATCAGTAAGTGCTACCCAGGTGCTGAACAAAAAATGGTCCGGCTCTAAATCTTACAGTACTGCTTTTTCAAATCAAGATAGCATGAGAATAAAGAAAAATTGATAGTAGGAGTAAATTAGAAAGGTGCTTAAAATCTCATGCTCTATCTGAATCATGAAAGAAAAAAATTGGGTTTAGTATCCCTTTAAGCAGATAAAAACATGTGAAAGCATATCTATGCATTATTCATATTTAATAAAGTTTTTAACTATGTATTCACTGTAACTATTTCACATTCCAATGTTCTGCACATAGCAGAATATGTTCTATGTATTTATTTTAAATTTTAAAATATTAAAAGGTAAAAAAGCAGCAAAAGACATGGAACATTGCCATTGAAAAATGATATAACATAGAGCTCAATTTACCAAACCAGACAAGACTTTCAGCATTAAAGGCAAGCAGGCAGCGAACATTATTATTATTATTATTATTATTGTACAACGAAATGCTGGTGCATTGACAGCCCACTGCTCTTGTTAAACCAATCAGGTGAGAGTAGTGCCTGTCAATCGCCCTGAATCCAGAACCTTTGAGGAGGAGCTCTTAGGAAGTCACACTAGGATGAGCCAGCCTGTATTGCAATTTGCAAGGGCTCTGAAGCTGCCTCCAATAAACTAAGTAAATAGTATATGTTGTATTAACTATCAATCAATAATTAGAGGGCATTAAACTAAGGATATTTTTTATCAAGTGTATTTAAATATGTTACATATATAAATAAATATATATATATATATTGGTGAAAATGATGTTAAAGCTGTTTATTTTAAAGCTAAAACAATGTTCATATGTGGTCCATGAGTTCAAAGCTCATTGGCTGATAAGGAACACTTCCAAAGTTCTATTGGTGGAAAGTGACACTCCAACACAAGCAACAACAAAAATGTTGTTTTTCTGAGCAAGAACATCTATTTATTGCAAAACAAAACAAACACTGTAATGCATTTTACACCAAAAGAAAATGTAACTGATGTTCCTTTAAACATTTAGAAGAAAACTTATGCCAAATGAAAACCCTGTTTTTTTGAGAGGGTAAGGCTGTCATGTGAAGGCCTAAGTTATCTTGACAAAGGTTCTATGGGAACCGATACACATTGATATATTGTTAAAGATAGCTGCAGATACAAAGGACTTAAAGGGACACTGTACCCAAACATTTTCTTTCATGATTAAGGTAGAGAATATCATTTTAAACAACATTCCAATTTACTTCTATTACCTAATTTGCTTCATTCTTTAGATATACTTTAATGAAGAAATAGCAATGCACACAGTGAACGAATCACAGGAGGCATCTATGTGCAGCTACCAATCAGCAGCTACTAAGCATATCTAGATATGCTTTTCAGCAAAGAATATCAAGATAATGAAGCAAAATAGATAATAGAAGTAAATTAGAAAGTTGTTTATAATTGTATGCTCTTTCTAAATCATGAAAGAAAAAATTTGGGTTTCATGTCTCTTTAATATAGAGTAGAAGTGACCAAATACTCTATTCCAGCAACTTAAAACTCTCATAACCGTAACACTAAGAAATAAGAGTATTTCTAGTACACCGATACAAACCATCACCATCAGTCTGTGTAAATTACAGCTAACAGCATCCAATATTAAGGTATAAACTGAGCAATCTGCTAAAACCTGCAGTTATCACTTATAACTTAGCCCATGGAATAAATTGACTTCACGCTTTATTGAAGTGACTAAACCTATATTTGGGAATTGGTCAGTTTTGGGATAAAAACATGATGATGAGCTAATGCAGATATATTTCTTTGATATGTAAGATTTGTGCATATGTAAGGATTTGTTAAATTTGTGCAAAGTATGTTCAATAAGTGCCCTATGTAAGAATTGTGCATAGTGTGGTTCAAAAGTATTATATAAAGTGTTACAAATTATACATTGAAGACAAATATTGCCACGTATTTTATCATTCATTAAAGAAGGGTGCATTTTTATGTATATGAAAATTATTGCATCGAATATATAATAAGCCATTCTTTGTTTAATTTTTAAAATTGTAGTTAACAGAGAAATTATGACACCGGTGTCGCTAGACTTTTAATTAAGATTTTGAAAGATTAGTTGTTTTTTAATATTGATTTTATTTGCATTGTGTACAATAAATTATTGAACCTTAAACAGAATTATGAACTTTCTTGTATAGGAATCAACCTATTGGATATATTTGTTTTCAAACGGTGTTCATAGCTAACAGACTGCCTTTGGCGCCTCCCACAATCTTTTTGTTGAGCATATTGGTCTTTTTGGGTTACACCCTGTGAGAAGTGTAACTGCTGGAAGGCTAGTGCTGTTTGACTAAGTTCTTAGACAACTCCTATTTACTTAATTGCGTATTTCATGAGTCTCATAGTGCAAACTTACAAGAAATCCATAGACAATCAGTGACAAATGCATTTAAATACCAGTGAGCCTGTAGTGATAAACCAGTTCATTTTATTTCATGTATTTGTTTACGTGGGATTTTTTTATTTGTATAATCTGCATTAGTCTAGAACAGGACTTTGGGCAGACCAGGGCAGTTTAACTTGACAGTTTTATTTAGTGTCTGAGAGTTTTTCATATGTAACATTGATTTGGCTAATGGAATTGGCCTGCTTTAGATAAATAAGGTTTTATTTGTTAGCTGACGTTTGTGCTGGGAGGACAGATTTTTAGTATTTGCACATTCCCAACCTCAGCTTTGGGCACTTACCTCTCTAGGGCATAAGGAATTGTAGAGTCAGGCAGTTTGCAGATGTGATCAGATGTAAATTATTAACTAAGATTTTACAAAGCATTTTGGGCTGAAGCTTAAAGCTGTCAAATTTTAAGATCTGTAAGCCGGACGTGATTCATGTTGTGAGACAAACAAATCTGTGTGTATTAGCATTTTTTTTTGCCATTCTCAGGACATTTGGAACAGCCTCAGAAAAGCTGCAAGACTTGATTTACACTTTACATGTAATATGCTGAAGTGTTATTTGGTATTGCAGCTACTTCTAAAAAATAAAGCCTCTAGAGGTGGGTACTAGATGAGAAATCCAGATGGGGTTACTGAAACATTAACAAGACTAGTACTAGATGAGAAATCCAGAGGTAGGTACTAGATGAGAAATCCAGAGGTAGGTACTAGATGAGAAATCCAGAGGTAGGTACTAGATGAGAAATCCAGAAGTAGGTACTAGATGAGAAATCAAGAGGAAGGTGCTAGATGTAAAATCCAGAGGTGGGTACTAGATATGAAATCCAGAGGTAGGTACTAGATGAGAAATCCAGAGGTAGGTACTAGATGAGAAATCCAGGGGTGGGTACTAGATGAGAAATACAGAGGTGGGTACTAGATGAGAAATCCAGGGGTGGGTACTAGATGAGAAATACAGAGGTCGGTACTAGATGAGAAATCAAGAGGAAGGTACTAGATGTAAAATCCAGAGGTGGGTACTAGATGTGAAATCCAGAGGTAGGTACTAGATGAGAAATCCAGAGGTGGGTAATGGATGAGAAATCGAGAGGTGGGTACTAGATGAGAAATCCAGAGGTGGGTACTAGATGAGAAATCCAGAGATGGGTGCTAGATGAGAAATCCAGAGGTGGGTTCTAGATGAGAAATCCAAGGATAGATACTAGATGTGAAATCCAGAGGTAGCTACTAGATGGCAAACCCAGAGGTGGGCACTAGAGGAGAAAGCCAGAGGTGGGCACTAGAGGACAAATCCAGAGCTTAATAGTATATGAGAAATCCAGAGGTTGGTACTAGGAGAAATCCAGAGGTGGGTAATAGAGGAGAAATCCAGATGTGGCTACTAGATGGCAAATACAGAGGTGGGCACTAGAGGAGAAAGCCAGAGGTGGGCACTAGAGGACAAATCCAGAGGTGGGCACTAGAAGAAAAATCCAGAGGTTAATAGTATATGAGAAATCCAGAGGTTGGTACTAGGAGAAATCCAGAGGTGGGTAATAGAGGAGAAATACAGATGTGGGGAAATCCATAGGTGGGTACTAGATGAGAAATCCAGAGGTAGGTACTAGATGAGAAATCCAGGGGTGGGTACTAGATGAGAAATACAGAGGTAGGTACTAGATGAGAAATCCAGGGGTGGGTACTAGATGAGAAATACAGAGGTCGGTACTAGATGAGAAATCAAGAGGAAGGTACTAGATGTAAAATCCAGAGGTGGGTACTAGATGTGAAATCCAGAGGTAGGTACTAGATGAGAAATCCAGAGGTGGGTACTAGATGAGAAATCGAGATGTGGGTACTAGATGAGAAATCCAGAGGTGGGTACTAGATGAGAAATCCAGAGGTGGGTGCTAGATGAGAAAATCCAGAGGTGGGTTCTAGATGAGAAATCCAAGGATAGATACTAGATGTGAAATCCAGAGGTAGCTACTAGATGGCAAACCCAGAGGTGGGCACTAGAGGAGAAAGCCAGAGGTGGGCACTAGAGGACAAATCCAGAGCTTAATAGTATATGAGAAATCCAGAGGTTGGTACTAGGAGAAATCCAGAGGTGGGTAATAGAGGAGAAATCCAGATGTGGCTACTAGATGGCAAATACAGAGGTGGGCACTAGAGGAGAAAGCCAGAGGTGGGCACTAGAGGACAAATCCAGAGGTGGGCACCAGAAGAAAAATCCAGAGGTTAATAGTATATGAGAAATCCAGAGGTTGGTACTAGGAGAAATCCAGAGGTGGGTAATAGAGGAGAAATACAGATGTGGGGAAATCCATAGGTGGGTACTAGAGGAGAAATCCAGAGGTGGGTACTAGAGGAGAAATCCAGAGGTGGGTAATAGAGGAAAAATCCAGAGGTGGGTACTAGATGACAAATGCAGAGGTGGGTACTAGAGGAGAAATCCAGAGATGGGTTCTAGATGAGAAATCCAGAGGTGGGTGCATCTAAAGCTGATTATTTTTTGGGGCATTCATAGGTGCAAACAAGGAGGACCAATGAGACATTGAAACATTTTATAGTAAAGTACTCTACAGCAAGGTTCTTCAAACTTTTTCCACCAAGACACAGTGCCATGATACCACATACCTTTGGGACCCAATTTTTATACTTGGTCTGAAAATTTCTTAAGAAATAAACAACATGATAGCTGCAATTCTTGGCAAAAAGACTAAAATATGTGCATGCTTTATTCCTGATTGTATTCAAATTTGAAAGCATTGTAAAACATAATAACACACACCCTCTCATACAACACACACACCACACACTCATGCAACACACACACAATCATACAACACATACAAATACACTCTCATACAACACACATTTTCATGTAACACACATACCACACACACTCTCATACAACACACACACTTTCATATAACACACACTCACCCCATACACTCTTTTACAACACACACATACACACACATTTTCATATAACACACACTCTCTCATACAACAACACACAAACTTTCATATAACACACACACACACTTTCATATTACACGCATACCACACACACACACACTCATAAAACACATATACCACACTCACTCTCATACAACACCCCCCCACACACTCTCATACACAACAAACGCACAGCACACACACAATCTCATACAAGACACCACACACACTCCTACAACACACACACAAGTCGCAGCCCAGTACACATGGTGTTGTGACCCAGTAATGGGTCCTGACCCGTGGTTTGAAGAACACTGCTCTACAGTGTACTAAATGTGTACTACTAGGCATTTGGAGTTGAGTACTGAGATATCCATATGTAGGTATTACATGATGCATTCAGAATTAGGTACTCTGCAAGGCATCAAGTCATGGAAACCCTGTGAGACATCCAGAGGTGGGTTCTTCTATATGAAGAATACACATGCTGATACAACATGGGGGCAGTAAACAATAGAGTCATTGCTGGGAGAAAGCTACAGAGAGGATGCAAATGCATTAAGCACAAAAATACATATAGAGAACTTACACTGACTGCAGATTATTGTCCCCAGGACCTGCTGTGTTATGTTTTGTAGCCTTCATATCTATCTGTGTGTATTGCTATCATCTATCTATATCTGTCTGTCTATCATCTATATGTGTCTGTCTATCATCTATCTATATCTGTCTGTCTATCATCTATATCTGTCTATCATCTATCTATATCTATGTCTGTCTATCATGTATCTATATCTATCTGTCTGTATTGCTATCATCTATCTATATCTGTCTGTCTATCATCTATATGTGTCTGTCTATCATCTATCTATATCTATGTCTGTCTATCATCTATCTATATCTGTCTGTCTATCATCTATATGTGTCTGTCTATCATCTATCTATATCTATGTCTGTCTATCATCTATCTATATCTATGTCTGTCTATCATCTATCTATATCTGTCTGTCTATCATCTATATGTGTCTGTCTATCATCTATCTATATCTATGTCTGTCTATCATGTATCTATATCTATCTGTTTGTATTGCTATCATCTATCTATATCTGTCTGTCTATCATCTATATGTGTCTGTCTATCATCTATCTATATCTATGTCTGTCTATCATCTATCTATATCTGTCTGTCTATCATCTATATGTGTCTGTCTATCATCTATCTATATCTATGTCTGTCTATCATGTATTTATATCTAGCTGTCTGTTTTGCTATCATTTATATATCTCTGTCTGTCTATCATCTATCTATCTATCTATCTATCTATCTATCTATCTATCTATGTCTGCCTGTCTATTATCTATCTATTTATATCTTTCTGGCTATCATCTATCTTTATCTGTCCATCTATCTATCTGTGTCATCTATCTATATCTCTCTGTCCATCTGTCTATCATCTATCTATATCTATCTAACTATCTATCAGTCGGTCTGTATGTCTATCATCTATCTATATCTGTCTGTCTGTCAGTCTTTTATCTATATCTGTCTATCTATAACTATGTCTGTCTATCATTAATCTATATCTATCAGTCTGTCTTGCTATCATCTATCTCTGTCTGTCTGTCAATCGTCTATCTATCTATCTATCTATCTATCTATCTATCTATCATCTATCTATCTATCTATCTATCTATCTATCTATGTCTGTCTATCATAAATCTAGATATGTCTGCCTGTCTATTATCTATCTATATCTGTCTGTCTCTCATCTATCTTTATCTGTCCATCTGTCTGTCTGTGTCATCTGTCTATATCTCTCTGTCCATCAGTTTATCATCTATATCTGTCTGTCTGTCACTATGAATTGTAAACTAAAGAAATAGCATACTTACAGTTTTCTATTAAACACTAGGAAATGAATCATGTTTATAACACACAAAGTACTTGTACAAAAGTGAGGACCATACTGTTTACTATGTATTATAAGTGAAACTTTCATTTCCTTTGCATAAACTACTTTTTTGTCTGCAGGAGCACAAAGTGATACCGGGCACCCAAAGCTTGAAATGGTCTGTGCTCAATACGAGCAGGAAATGCATTAAAAGATAACCACAATCAAAAAGTTAATTTCATGACAACATCAAACAGGAGCCGCAACAAAGAACTCACTTATTTGGAAATAGGATTTTTTTAAATCTAACAGATAAAAAGAAGCAGTAACAAGTGCAGCCTCATATCACAGAAATACAGAGAAAGAGAGAGAGCGAGAGAGAGGAAAACACAATGAGGAACCAGAAACTGAGAGATGGTAAATGAGAGAGTGAAAGAGAGAGATAGAAAGAGAGAGAATGAGAGAGAGAGAGAGAGAGAGAGAGTGTGAGAGAGAGTGAGAGAGAGAATAAGAGAGAGATAGTGTGTGTGTGAGTGCATAATACAGAGAGTGAGCAATTGAGAGTGAGAGTACATACAGAGAGTGAGATAGAATGAGAGAGAGAATGAGAGAGAAAATAAGAGAGTGAGAGAGAAAATGAGAGAGTGAGAGAGAAAATGAGAGAGTGAGAGAGAAAATGAGAGAGTGAGAGAGAAAATGAGAGAGTGAGAGAGAAAACGAGAGAGTAAATGAGAGAGAAAATGAGAGAGTGAGAGAGAAAATGAGAGAGTGAGAGAGAAAATGAGAGAGAAATGAGAGAGAAAATGAGAGTGAGAGAGAAAATGAGAGAGAAATTGAGAGAGAAATTGAGAGAGTGAGAGAGAAATTGAGAGAGTGAGAGAGAAATTGAGAGAGTGAGAGAGAAATTGAGAGAGTGAGAGAGAAATTGAGAGAGTGAGAGAGAAATTGAGAGAGTGAGAGAGAAATTGAGAGTGAGAGAGAAATTGAGAGAGAAATTGAGAGAGTGAGAGAGAAATTGAGAGAGTGAGAGAGAAATTGAGAGAGTGAGAGAGAAAATGAGAGAGAGAGAGAGAGAGAAAATGAGAGTGAGAGAAAATGAGAGAGTGAAAGAGAAAATGAGAGAGTGAAAGAGAAAATGAGAGAGTGAGAGAGAAAATGAGAGAGTGAGAGAGAAAATGAGAGAGAGAGAGAGAGTGCATGAGACAGAGAGTGAGCAAGTGAGAGAGAGAGCAAGTGAAAGAGTGAACGGGAGAGTGAGAGAGAGAGAAATTGAGAGAGAATGAGAGAGAGAATGAGGGGAGAGAGAGGGAATGAGAGAGAGAGAGAGAGAGAGAGAGAGAGAGAGAGTGCAGGAGACAGAGAGAGTGAGCAAGTGAGAGAGAGAGGGTGAAAGAGAGAGAGTGAGAGAGAAAGAGATAGTGAGAGAAAATGACACAGAAAGAAAATGGGACAGAGAGAGAGAATGAAAGAGAGACAGAAAATGAGACAGAGAGAATTAGAGAGATAATGAGAGAGAGAATAAGAGAGAAAATGAGAGAATGCAAGAGAAAATGAGAGAGAGAGAATGAGAGAGAGAGGGAGAGAATGAGAGAGAGTGTGTGTGAGAGAGAATGAGAGAAAGAGAATGAGAGCGAGAGAATGATAGAGTGAGAGAGTGAGAATGAGAGAGAGAGAGATTGGGAAACAGAATGAGAGAGAGAATGAGAGAGGGAATGAGAGAGAGTGAGAGATAGAGAATGATAGCGAGAGAATGAGAGAGAGAGAATGAAAGAGAGAAATAATGAGAGAGGGAGTGAGAGAGAGAGAGAGAGAGAGAGAGAGAAAGAATGGGAGAGAGAGAGAAAGAGAGAGAGAGAGTGAGAGTGCATGAGACAAAGGGGCATATGTATCAAGCTCCGTATACGCTCTCCGTATTAAGCATTGCACCAGCAGCTCACAAGAGCTGCTGGTGCAATGCCGCCCCCTGCAGACTCGCGGCCAATCGCCCACCAGTAGGGAGGTGTCAATCAACCCAATCGTATAAGAGAGAGAATGAGAGAGAGAGGGGGAGAAAATGAGAGAGAGTGTGTGATAGAGAATAAGAGAATGAGAGAGAGAGAATGATAGAGTGAGGGAGAGAGATTAAGAGAGAGAATGAGAGAGAGAAAGAGCACAGAGAGAATGAGACAGAGAGAATGAGAGAGAGAGTGAGAGATAGAAAATGAGAGAGAGAAAGACAGAGAATGAGAGAGAGAGTGAGAGACAGAGAATAAGAGTGCGAGAGAGAGTGGGAGAGAGAGAGTCGGAGAAAATGAGTGAGAGGGAGAATGAGAGAGAGAGTGAGAGTGAGAATGAGAGAGTGAGAGAGAGAATGAGAGACAGAGAGTGAGCAAGTAAGAGAGAGTGAGAAAGAGAGCATGAGAGACAGAGAATGAGAGAGAGAGAGAGAGAGAGAGAGAGAGAGAGAGAGGGGATGAAAGAATGGGAGGAAGAGAGAGTAAGAGTGCATGAGACAGCGTGAGCAAGTGAGAGAGAGTGAGAGTGCATGAGACAGAGAGCGAGCAATTAAGAGAGAGGGAGAGAGAGAGAATGAGAGAGAGAGATTGAGAAAAAGAGAGAGAGAATGAGAGATGGAATGAGAGAGAGAATGAGAGAGAGAGGGGCCTATCTATCAAGCTCCGAATGGAGCTTGATGCCCCGTGTTTCTGGCGACCCTGCAGACTCGCCAGAAACAGCAGTTATGAAGCAGCGGTCACAAAGACCGCTGCTCCATAACCTGTCCGCCTGCTCTGAGCAGGCGGACAGGAATCACAACAATTCAACCCGATCGAGTATGATTGGGTTGATTGACCCCCCTGCTGGTGGCTGATTGGACGCGAGTCTGCAGGGGGGCGGCGTTGCACCAGCAGCTCTTGTGAGCTGCTGGTGCAATGTTAAACGCGGAGAGCGTATTGCTCTCCGCATTTAGTGAGGTCTTGCGGACCTGATCTGCACTGTCAGATCAGGTCCGCAAGACCTTTGATAAATAGGGGCCAGAGAATGAGATAGAGAGAGATAGTGTATGTGAGTGCATGATACAGAGAGTGAGCAAGTGAGAGTGAGAGTGCATGAGACAGAGAGTGAGATAGAGTGAGAGAATGAAAGAGAGAGAATGAAAGAGAGAAATAATGAGATAGGGAGTGAGAGAGAGAGAAAAAGAATGAGAGAATGGGAGAGAGAGAAAGAGAGAGAGAGAGGGAGTGAGAGAGAGAAAGAATGAGAGAATGGGAGAGAGAGAGAAAGAGAGAAAGACAGAATGAAAGAGAGAAATAATGAGAGAGGGAGTGAGAGAGAGGGAAAGAATGAGAGAATGGGAGAGAGAGTGAGAGTCCATGAGACAAAGAGAGAGCAAGTGAGAGAGTGGGTGAGAGAGTGAGAGAAAGTGGGAGAAATTGAGAGGGAATGAGAGAATGAGAGACAGAGATAATGAGATAGAGAAAGAGAGAAAGAGAATGAGGGAGAGAGAGAATGAGAGAGAAAGTGTAGGAGACAGAAAGTGAGCAAGTGAGAGAGAGAGGGTGAAAGAGAGAGAGACAGTGAGAGAGAAAGAGATTGTGAGAGAGAAAATGACACAGAAAGAAAATGAGAGACAGAGAGAGAGACAGAGAGAGAGAATAAGAGAGAGAATTATAGAATATAAGAGAATGAGAGAGAGAATGAGAGAATGAGAGAGAGAGAGATAGATAGAGAGAGAGAGGGAGAGAGAATGAGAGTGTGTGAGAGAGAGAGAATGAGAGCGAGAGAATGATAGAGTGAGGGAGAGAGATTGAGAGAGAGAGAGAGAGAGAGAATGGGAAACAGAATGAGAGATAGAGAGAATGAGACAGAGAGAATGAGAGATAGAAAATGATAGAGAGAGAGAGTGAGAGAGAATGGGAAACAGAATGAGAGAGAGAGAATGAGACACAGAGAGAATGAGACACAGGCATCTACTTATCAAGCCGTCAACTTACTTGCATTCAATGGAACCAATATGCTCGCCTAAGATCGCCTAACATCTCTGCCACGGACCTGAATACGTTCTCCAAAATTATCAAAAAAGCTGTCAAAAAGCCGCGCACCAAGTATGGGGCGATGAGCAGCGGACTGTTAACTAACAGTCATCAATCTCGCTGCTCTTTGGCTTTTTCCCAGCTTTATTGGTACCCTGTCACTAAACACCCACACTATACTATACTGTTTACGTCCTATACCGCCACTTCTGGAGCCCACCGCAACTCTAATAAATGTATTAACCCCTAATCCGCCGCTCACGGCGCCCACCGCCACCTACATTATACTTATTAACCCCTAATCTGCCCCCACTACACCGCCGCCACCTACATTATACTTATTAACCTCAAATCTGCTGCCCCCTACACCGCCGCCACCTACATTATACTTATTAACCCCTAATCTGCCGCCCCCTACACAGCCGCCACCTACATTATATTTATTAACCCCTAATCTGCCCCCCTACACCGCCGTCACTATATTAAATTTATAAACACCTAAACCTAAGTCTAACCCTAACCCTAACACCCACTAACTTAAATATAATTTAAATAAATCTAAATAAATATTCCTATCATTAAATAAATTATTCCTATTTAAAACTAAATACCTATAAAATAAACCCTAAGCTAGCTACAATATAACTAATAGTTACATTGTAGCTAGCTTAGGGTTTATTTTTATTTTACAGGCAAGTTTGTATTTATTTTAACTAGGTACAATAGTTATTAAATAGTTATTGACTATTTAATAACTTCCTAGTTAAAATAAATACAAATATACCTGTAAAATAAAACCTAACCTAAGTTAAAATTACACCTAACACTACACTATAATTAAATAAATTCCCTAAACTAAATACAATTAAATACAATTAAATAAAATTATCTAAAGTACAAAAAAACCAAACACTAAATTACAGAAAATAATAAACAAATTACAAGATTTTTAAACTAATTAAACCTAATCTAATCCCACTAACAAAATAAAAAAGCCCCCCAAAATAAAAAAAAAAAGCCCTACCCTACACTAAATTACAAATAGCCCTTAGAAGGGCCTTTTGCGGGGCATTGCCCCAAAGTAATCAGCTCTTTTACCTGTAAAAAAAAAAACAACCCCCCCAACATTAAAACCCACCACCCACACAACCAACCCTACTCTAAAACCCACCCAATACCCCCTTAAAAAACCTAACACTAACCCCTTGAAGATCACCTTACCGTGAGAAGTCTTCACCCAACCGGGCCGAAGTCCTCAACGAATCCGGCAGAAGTGGTCCTCCAGATGGGCAGAAGTGTTCCTCCAGACGGGCAGAAGTCTTCATCCAGACGGCATCTTCTATCTTCATCCATCCGGTGCGGAGTGGGTCCATCTTCAAGACATCTGACGCAGAGCATCCTCTTCTGATGACGTCTTCTTGTTGAATGAAGGTACCTTTAAGTGACGTCATCCAAGATGGCGTCCCTTAAATTCCAATTGGCTGATAGAATTCTATCAGCCAATCGGAATTAAGGTATTTAATAACTATCTAGTTAAAATAAATACAAACTTACCTGTAAAATAAATCCTAACCTAAGTTACAATAACACCTAACACTACACTATCATTAAATTAATTCCCTAAATTAAAATAAATTAATTACAATTAAATAAAATTAACTAAAGTACAAAAACAAACAAACACTAAATTACAGAAAATAATAAAATAATTACAAGAATTTAAAATTTAAAATTTTTAAATTACACCTAATCTAATCTCCCTAATAAAATAAAAAAGCCCCCAAAATAATAAAAATCCCTACCCTACACTAAATTGCAAATAGCCCTTTAAAGGGCCTTTTGCGGGGTATTGCCCCAAAGTAATCAGCTCTATTACCTGTAAAAAAAAATACAATACCCCCCAACATTACAACCCACCACCCACACACCCAACCCTACTCTAAAACCCACCCAATACCCCCTTAATAAAACCTAACACTACCCCCTTGAAGATCACCCTACCTTGAGACGTGTTCACCCAACCGGGCAGAAGTGGTCCTCTAGACGGTCTGAAGTCTTCATCCTATCCAGGCAGAAGAGGACCTCCAGATGGGCAAAAGTCTTCATGCGACACGGAGCATCCATCCAGACCGACGACTACCCAACAAGTGAATATTACTTTAAATGACATCATCCAAGATGGCATCCCTTGAATTCCGATTGGCTGATAGAATTCTATCAGCCAATCGGAATTCAAGGGACGCCATCTTGGATGACGTCATTTAAAATAAAATTCATTCGTCGGGTAGTCGTCGGTCTGGATGGATGCTCTGCGTCGGATGTCTTCAAGATGGACCCGCTCCGCTCCGGATGGATGAAGATAGAAGATGCCGCCTGGAGGAAGACTTCTGCCCATCTGGAGGTCCTCTTCTGCCCGGATCGGATGAAGACTTCTGCCCCTCTGGAGGACCACTTGTGCCTGGCTGGGTGAAGACGTCTCAAGGTAGGGTGATCTTCAAGGGGGGTAGTGTTAGGTTTTATTAAGGGGGGATTGTGTGGGTTTTAGAGTAGGGTTGGGTGTGTGGGTTTTAATGTTGGGGGGGTGTTTTTTTACAGGTGAAAGAGCTGATTACTTTGGGGCAATGCCCCGCAAAAGGCCCTTTTAAGGGCTATTTGTAATTTAGTGTAGGGTAGGGATTTTTTTATTTTGGGGGGCTTTTTTATTTTATTAGGGTATTAGATTAGGTGTAATTAGTTTAAAAAACTTGTAATTATTTTATTATTTTCTGTAATTTAGTGCTTTTTTTTGTACTTTAGTTAATTTTATTTAATTGTAATTAAATTATTTTAATTTAGGGAATTAATTTAATGATGTGAAATAATTAATAATGTGTAGTGTTAGGTGTAATTGTAACTTAGGTTAGGATTTATTTTACAGGTACTTTTGTATTTATTTTAGCTAGGTAGTTATTAAATAGTTAATAACTATTTAATAACTATTGTACCTAGTTAAAATAAATACAAAGTTGCCTGTAAAATAAAAATAAATCCTAAAATAGCTACAATGTAACTATTAGTTATATTGTAGCTATCTTGTGGTTTATTTTATAGGTAAGTATTTAGTTTTAAATAGGAACAATTTATTTCATGATAGGAATATTTATTTAGATTAATTTAAATTATATTTAAGTTAGGGGGTGTTAGGGTTAGGGTTAGACTTAGGTTTAGGGGTTAATAAATTTAATGTAGGTGGCGGCGGTGTAGGGGTGTCATATTAGGGGTTAATAAATGTAATGTAGGTGGCGGCGGTGTAGGGGGGTCAGATTAGGGGTTAATAAATTTAATGTAGGTGGCGGCAGTGTAGGGGGGTCAGATTAAGGGTTAATAAATTTAATGTAGGTGGCGGCGGGGTCCGTGAGCGGCGGTTTAGGGGTTAAACATTTTATTTAGTTGTGGCGGGGTCCGGGAGCAGAAGTTTAGGGGTTAATACATATAATGTAGGTGACGGCGGTGTAGGGGGCGGCAGATTTGAGGTTAATAAATTTAATGTAGGTGGCGGTGGCCTCCGGGAGCGGCGGTTTAGGAGTTAAACACTTTATTAGAGTTGCGGTGGGCTCCGGGACCGGCGGTTTAGGGGTTAATAACTTTATTTAGTTGCAAGGGGGTCCGGGAGCGGCGGTATAGGGGGTAAACAGTTTAGTTTAGTGTGGGTGCTTAGTGACAGGGTACCAAGAAAGCTGCGAATAAGCCGAAGAGCAGCGAGATCGATGACTTTTAGTTAACAACAGTCCGCTGCTCATCGCTCCCTACTCGGTGCGCGGCTTTTTGACAGCTTTCTTGATAATTTTAGCGAACTTATTCAGGTCTGTGGCAGCGATGTTAGGCGAACTTAGGCGAGTGTATTGGTGCCGTTGAATGCAAGAAAGTTGACGACTTGATAAGTAGGGGCCAGAGAGTGAGAGTGCACGAGACAGAGAGTGAGCAAGAGAGAGAGAGAATGAGAGTGAGAGTACATGAGACAGAGAGTGAGAGTGCATGAGACAGAAAGTGAGCAAGAGAGAGAGAGAATGAGAGTGAGAGTGCAATGCATGAGACAGAGAGTGAACAAGAGAAAGAGAGAATAAGAGAGAGAGAATGAAAGATATTCATAGAGTGAGAGAGTGTGTGAGAGAGATACAGAATGAGAGATAGAGGGATATTTATCAAGCTGTCAACCATAAATACGCTGGAATTCCGCAGCGTAATTGTGGCGAGCTTGATTCGACTCATTTATCAAAGCCTACAGACCGGCAAAAGTTGAAATTTGTGATGAAACATACGATCCGCCGGTCTCAATCCGACACAGGTCGATGCTTACATCATTTACAGTTGTTCCGAATACAAATTCGGCACTATCTGACAACTTTTGCAAGTTATCAAATTTCTAACAGGTACGCTCGCCACTATTCCGGCCCAGCGTACCTGGTTTTCAATCCGTCACCCTGGAGGCCGCAGATTCCATAGGAATCAATGGGAGTCTGAAAGCAGCGAAAGCTTATGTTCGATGCTGCCAGATATCCCATTGATTTCTATGCTAGAATAAAATTTACGTTTACATTTAACACCCTAACATAAGCCCCAAGTCTAAACACCCCTAATCTTCCGTCCCGACATCGCCGCCGCCTACATAATGTTATTAACCCCTATCCCGCCGCTCCTGGACCCTGCCGCAACTAAATAAATATATTAACCCCTATTCCGCCGCTCCCGGAGCCCACTGCAACTAAATAAATATATTAACCCCTATCCCGCTGCTCCCGGACCCCACCGCAACGGTAATAAAATGATTAACCCCTAAACCCCTGGCCTCCCACATCACTACCACTAACTAAACCGATTAACACCTAAACCGCCATCCCACCACATCGCCATAAACTAAATTAAGCTATTAACCCGCTAACTTTACATTAAAATGAACTCATCCCTATCTTATAATAAATTTAAACTTACCTGTAGAATTAAAATAAACTATATTAAACTATTAATTAACCTACCCTAACTATTATACTAAAATTACATTAAATTATATTAAACTATTAATTAACCTACCCTAACTATTATACTAAAATTACATTAAATTATATTAAACTATTAATTAACCTACCCTAACTATTATACTAAAATTACATTAAACTATATTAAACTATTAATTAACCTACCCTAACTATTATACTAAAATTACATTAAACTATATTAAACTATTAATTAACCTACCCTAACTATTATACTAAAATTACATTAAATTATATTAAACTATTAATTAACCTACCCTAACTATTATACTAAAATTACATTAAACTATATTAAACTATTAATTAACCTACCCTAACTATTATACTAAAATTACATTAAATTATATTAAACTATTAATTAACCTACCCTAACTGTTATACTAAAATTACATTAAACTATATTAAACTATTAATTAACCTACCCTAACTATTATACTAAAATTACATTAAATTATATTAAACTATTAATTAACCTACCCTAACTATTATACTAAAATTACATTAAACTATATTAAACTATTAATTAACCTACCCTAACTATTATACTAAAATTACATTAAACTATATTAAACTATTAATTAACCTACCCTAACTATTATACTAAAATTACATTAAACTATATTAAACTATTAATTAACCTACCCTAACTATTATACTAAAATTACATTAAACTATATTAAACTATTAATTAACCTACCCTTGATGAAGACTTCTCGCCGCCTGGATGGAGATGGATGTCCGGACTTCAGGAACCGTGAGTAGATATTCTGGGGTTAGTGTTAGGTATTTTTTTTATTTTTTGGGGTGTTTTTTTTTCAAATTAGGGTTTGGGCAATTTGAAAGAGAGCTAAATGCCCTTTTAAGGGCAATGAAAAAGAGCTGAATGGCCTTTTAAGGGCCATGCCCATGCAAATGCCCCTTTAGGGGCAATGGGTAGCTTAGGTTTTTTTATTTTGGGGGGTTGGTTGGGTGGTGGGTTTTATTGTTGCGGGGACTTTGTATTTGTTTTACAGGTAAAAGAGCTGTTAAACCGAAGGCAATGCCCTACAAAGGGCAACAGGTAAGTTTTTATTTATTTAAATATAGTTATATTGTAATTTTAATTTAAAGTTAGGGGGTGTTAGGTTTAGGGGTTAATAGTTTAATTTAGTATTTTGCGATGTGGGGAGCCGGCGGTTTAGGAGTTAATAGGTTTATTTTGTTGCAGAGATGTGGGAGGCCGGAGGTTTAGGGGTTAATAGAATTATTTAGTGGCGGCAATGTGGGAGGCTGGAGGTTTACAGGATAATAACTTTATTATAGTGTTGGCGATGTCGGGGAGCGGCAGATTAGGGGTTAATAAATTTATTTAACAGTCGCAATGTGGGTGGGCGGCGGATTAAAGGTTAATAAGTTTAATATAGTGTTTGCGATGCAGGAGGGCAGAGATTTAGGGGTTAATAGGTAGTTTATGGGTGTTAGTGTACTTTGTAACAGTTTAGTTATGAGTTTTGTGAAACTTTTTTGTTACACAAAATCCATAACTACTGCTCTCAGATGGCGGTATAGGCTGTAACGCAAAAGCATTTTAGCCTCACCACACAACCTGTAATACTGGTGCTATGAAAATCCCACACAAAAACGTTATTTTTTTGAGTGCGGAATGGACGTTGTGTTACAGGCTAAAATTATTGCAGTATAGCTATACAGACACAACTCGTAATAGTGTGTTACTGGCATTACGCTGAAATTGACATTTTTCAGCGTTAAAAGCCGTAACGCAAAACTTGTAATCTACCTGAGTGTGTGATAGAGAGAGAATGAGAGTGCATGAGAAGGAGAATGAGAGATTGAGCAAGAGATAGAGTGCGAGAGAGAGAGTGAATGAGAGAGAGTGTTTATGAGAAAGAATGAGAGAGAGTGTGTGATAGAGAAAGAAAATGAGAGAGAGTGCATGAGAAAGAGAATGAGAGAGAGAGTATGTGAGAGAGAGAGATAGAATGAGAAAGTGCGAGTGTGTGAGAGAGATAGAATGAGAGTTGTGTTTATGAGAGGGTAGGAGAAAGAGTGCATGATAGAGACGAAGAGAATGAGAGGGAAAGAGAAAGAAAGCGAGAGAGAGAATGAGAGAGAAAGCCCTGGCCTCCCACATCACTACCACTAACTAAACCTATTAACCCCTAAACCGCCAGCCCCCCACATCGCCATAAACTAAATTAAGCTATTAACCCCTAAACCTAACAACCCGCTAACTTTACATTAAATATTAACTCATCCCTATCGTATAATAAATTTAAACTTACCTTTAGAATTAAATTAATTTATATTAAACTATTAATTAACCTACCCTAACTGTTATACTAAAATTACATTAAACTATATTAAACTAATAATTAACCTACCCTAACTATTATACTAAAATTACATTAAACTATATTAAACTATTCACTAATCTACCCTATTATACTAAAATTACATTAAACAATATTAAACTAATAATTAATCTACCCTAACTATTATAGTAAAATTACATTAAACTACAAATTAAATTAACTATATTACATATTTAAAACCCTAACCCTACTCAAGTTATTTAAATCTACAATTAAAAATTACTAAGTTACAAAAAATAACAACTAAGTTACACAAAATAAAAAACACTAAGTTACACAAAATAAAAAATAATTTATCAAAATTTTAAACTAATTACACATAATCTAATAGCCCTATCAAAATAAACCCAAAATAAAAAAAAAACCCTATCTAAAAAAACTAAGCTCCCTATTGCCCTGAAAAGGGCATTTGTATGGGCATTGCCCTTAAAAAGGGCATTTAGCTCTTTTTCAGCCCAAAGTCCCCCAAAAAAATTAAAACCCACCCAATAAACCCTTAAAAAAAAACTAACACTAACCCCGAAGATCCACTTACAGTTTTTGAAGACATCCATCCTCATCCAAGCGGCAGAAGTCCTCAGCGAAGCCGGCAGAATTCTTCATCCAAGCAGGCCGAAGCCTTCATCCAAGCCGGCAGAAGTCTTCATCCAGACGGCCTCTTCTATCTTTATCCATCCAGCGCGGAGTGGCTCCATCTTCAAGACATCCGGCACGGAGCATCCTCTTCTTCCGACGTCTCTTGAAGAATGCTTTAAATGACATAATCCAAAATGATGTCTCTTACATTACGATTGGCTGATAGAATTCTATCAGCCAATCGGAATTAAAGGTGAAGAAATCCTATTGGCTGTTGCAATCACCCAATAGGATTGAGCTTCCATCCTATTGGCTGATCCAATCAGCCAATAGGATTGAGTTTGAATTCTATTGGCTATTCCAATCAGCCAATAGAATGCAAGCTCATTCCTATTGGCTAATTGGATCAGCCAATAGGATGAAAGCTCAATCCTATTGGCTGATTGCAACAGGCAATAGGATTTTTTCACCTTTAACTCTGATTGGCTGATATAATTCTATCAGCCAATCGGAATGTAAGAGATGCCATCTTGGATGACGTCATTTAAAGGAAACTTTATTCTTCAAGTGACGTCGGAAGAAGAGGATGCTCTGCGCCGGATGTCTTAAAGATGGAGCTGCTCCGCGCCGAATGGATGAAGATAGAAAATGCCAACTGGATGAAGACTTCTGCAGGCTTGGATGAAGACTTCAGCCCGCTTGTATGAAGACTTCTGCTGGCTTCGCTGAGGACTTCTGCCACTTGGATGAGGATGGATGTCCGGTCTTCGAAAACTGTAAGTGGATCTTCGGGGGTTAGTGCTAGGTTTTTTGAAGAGTTTATTAAGTGGGTTTTAATTTTTGGTTAGGGACTTTGGGCTGAAAAAGAGCTAAATGCCCTTTTAAGGGCAATGCCCATACAAATGCCCTTTTCAGGGCAATGGAGAGCTTAGGTTTTTTAGATTTTTATTTGGGGGTTTGGTTGTGTGGGTGGTGGGTTTTACTGTTGGGGGGGCGTTTGTATTTTATTTTACAGATAAAAGAGCTGATTTTTTTGGGGCAATGCCCCGCATAAGGCCCTTTTAAGGGCCATTGATAGTTTATTGTAGGCTAGGGTTTTTTTTTATTTTGGGAGGGCTTTTTTATTTTGATAGGGCTATTAGATTAGATGTAATTAGTTTAAAAATTTGATAATTTATTTTTTATTTTGTGCAACTTGGTTGTTATTTTTTTGTAGATTTAAATAACTTGAGTAGGGTTAGGGTTTTAAATATGTAATATAGTTATTTTAATTGTTAGTTTAATGTAATTTTAGTATAATTGTTAGGGTAGATTAATTATTATTTTAATGTAATTTTAGTATAATAGTTAGGGTAGATTAATTACTAGTTTAATATAGTTTAATGTAATTTTAGTATAATAGGGTAGGTTAATTATTATTTTAATATAGTTTAATTTAATTCTAAAGGTAAGTTTAAATTTATTATAAGATAGGGATAAGTTAATATTTAATGTAAAGTTAGCGGGTTTAGGGGTTAATAGCTTAATTTAGTTTATGGCAATGTGGGGGGCTGGCGGGTTTAGTAAGTGGTAGTGATGTGGGAGGCCAGGGGTTTAGGGGTTAATACATTTACTTAGTTGCGGTGGGGTCCGGGAGCAGAGGGATTGGGGTTAATAACTTTATTAGAGTTGCGGTGGGCTCCGGGAGCGGAGGGATAGGGGTTAATACATTTATTTAGGTTGCGGCGGGGTCCGGGAGCGGCGGGATAGGGGTTAATAATATTATGTAGGTGGCAGCGATGTCGGCGGAAGATAAGGGGTATTTAGACTCTGGGCTTATGTTAGGGTGTTAGGTGTAAACGTTACTGGTTTTCTACCATAGAAATCAATGGGATATCTGGCAGCATCGAACATAAGCTTTCGCTGCTTTCAGACTCCCATTGATTCCTATGGCTGGGCTGGAATAGTGGCGAGCGTACCTGTTAGAAATTTGATTACTTGCAAAAGTTGTCAGATAGTGCCGAATTTGTATCTGTAATGACGTAAGCATCTGTGTCGGATTGCGACTGGCAGATCGTATGTTACGTCACAAATTTCAACTTTTGCCGGTCTGTAGGCTTTGATAAATGGGTCGAATCAGGCTCGCCACAATTACGCTGCGGAATTCCAGCGCATTTGCGGTTGACGGCTTGATAAATATCCCTCAGTGTGTATATGAGAGAGAGACAGAGAGCTTTATATACAGAAGAAACACTGTTGCCTAACCCTTTTACATTCTGCCTTATGGGTTATTTATAATGAACCTTACCAAAGAGACTTTGCAGTTCAAGCATTTTCTTGATTTTTTTTTTTTAAATACATTTAAAGGGACATTAAACACTAAATAAATGCTAGGTAGAATGATACATTCAAAGAAAATATTAGTCTGAGAATAAGATTTAGATGTATATTTTAGTTTAATTAAGTTTAATTAGCTGTTTAAATATTGACTAAATTAGTGTAAAGTTATGGGCCTAGATTTAGAGTTTGGCGGTAGCCGTGAAAACCAGCGTTAGAGGCTCCTAACGCTGGTTTTAGGCTACCGCCGGTATTTGGAGTCAGTCAGGAAAGGGTCTAACGCTCACTTTTCAGCCGCAACTTTTCCATACCTCAGATCCCCTTACGTCAATTGCGTATCCTATATTTTCAATGGGATCTTTCTAACGCTGGTATTTAGAGTCGTGGCTGAAGTGAGCGTTAGAAATCTAACGACAAAACTCCAGCCGCAGAAAAAAGTCAGTAGTTAAGAGCTTTCTGGGCTAACGCCGGTTCATAAAGCTCTTAACTACTGTGCTCTAAAGTACACTAACACCCATAAACTACCTATGTACCCCTAAACCGAGGTCCCCCCACATCGCCGCCACTCGATTAAATTTTTTTAACCCCTAATCTGCCGACCGCCATCTACGTTATCCTTATGTACCCCTAATCTGCCCCCCTCAACGTCGCCTCCACCTGCCTACACTTATTAACCCCTAATCTGCCGAGCGGACAACACCGCTACTATAATAAAGTTATTAACCCCTAATCTGCCTCACTCCCGCCTCAATAACCCTATAATAATTTATTATAAGATAGGGATAAGTTAATATTTAATGTAAAGTTAGCGGGTTTAGGGGTTAATAGCTTAATTTAGTTTATGGCAATGTGGGGGGCTGGCGGGTTTAGTAAGTGGTAGTGATGTGGGAGGCCAGGGGTTTAGGGGTTAATACATTTACTTAGTTGCGGTGGGGTCCGGGAGCAGAGGGATTGGGGTTAATAACTTTATTAGAGTTGCGGTGGGCTCCGGGAGCGGAGGGATAGGGGTTAATACATTTATTTAGGTTGCGGCGGGGTCCGGGAGCGGCGGGATAGGGGTTAATAATATTATCTACGCCATCTACGTTATCCTTATGTACCCCTAATCTGCCCCCCTCAACGTCGCCTCCACCTGCCTACACTTATTAACCCCTAATCTGCCGAGCGGACAACACCGCTACTATAATAAAGTTATTAACCCCTAATCTGCCTCACTCCCGCCTCAATAACCCTATAATAAATAGTATTAACCCCTAATCTGCCCTCCCTAACATCGCCGACACCTAACTTCAAGTATTAACCCCTAATCTGCCGACTGGAGCTCACCGCTATTCTAATAAATGTATTAACCCCTAAAGCTAAGTCTAACCCTAACACTAACACCCCCCTAAATTAAATATAATTTAAATCTAACTATTTTAGGATTTATATTTATTTTACAGGTAACTTTGTATTTATTTTAACCCGTTACAATAGCTATTAAATAGTTAAGAACTATTTAATAGCTAAAATAGTTAAAATAATTACAAAATTACCTGTAAAATAAATCCTGACCTAAGTTACAATTAATCCTAACACTACACTATCAATAAATTAATTAAATAAAATACCTACAATTATCTACAATTAAACCTAACACTACACTATCAATAAATAAATTAAATACAATTCCTACAAATAAATACAATTAAATAAACTAACTAAAGTACAAAAAATAAAAAAGAACTAAGTTACAAAAAATATTTTTTTTTACAAACATTAGAAAAAAGTTACAACAATTTTAAACTAATTACACCTACTCTAAGCCCCCTAATAAAATAACAAAGACCCCCAAAATAAAAAAATGCCCTACCCTATTCTAAATTACAAAAGTTCAAAGCTCTTTTACCTTACCAGCCCTGAACAGGGCCCTTTGCGGGGCATGCCCCAAAGAATTCAGCTCTTTTGCCTGTAAAAAAACACATACAATACCCCCCCCCCCAACATTACAACCCACCACCCACATACCCCTAATCTAACCCAAACCCCCCTTAAATAAACCTAACACTAAGCCCCTGAAGATCTCCCTACCTTGTCTTCACCTCACCGGGTATCACACCGATCGGTTCTGGCTCCAAAATCTTCATCCAACCCAAGCGGGGGCTAGACATCCATCATCCGACGGCTGAAGAGGTCCAGAAGAGGCTCCAAAATCTTCATCCTATCCGGGAAGAAGAGGCGATCCAGACCGACAACCATCTTGATCCAAGCGGCATCTTCTATCTTCATCCGATGAGGACCGGCTCCATCGTGAAGACCTCCAGCGCGGATCAATCTTCTTCCGACGACGTCCAACTGAAGAATGACGGTTCCTTTAAGGGACATCATCCAAGATGGCGTCCCTCGAATTCCGATTGGCTGATAGGATTCTATCAGCCAATCGGAATTAAGGTAGGAATATTCTGATTGGCTGATGGAATCAGCCAATCAGAATCAAGTTCAATCCGATTGGCTGATCCGATCAGCCAATCAGATTGAGCTCGCATTCTATTGGCTGATCGGAACAGCCAATAGAATGCGAGCTCAATCTGATTGGCTGATTCCATCAGCCAATCAGAATTTTCCTACCTTAATTCCGATTGGCTGATAGAATCCTATCAGCCAATCGGAATTCGAGGGACGCCATCTTGGATGACGTCCCTTAAAGGAACCGTCATTCGTCGGGAAGTCGTCGGTGAAGATGGATGTTCCGCATCGGCGGGATGAACACGGATCCTGAAGAAAGAAGTTTGAAGATGCCGTTGATAGAAGACTTCAGCCGGATCATGGACCTCTTCAGCTCCCGCTTGGATGAAGACTTCAGCCGGATCATGGACCTCTTCAGCCCCCCGCTTGGGCTTGGATCACGACATCGGAGGAGCTCTTCTGGATCGATCGGTGAACCTGGTATGGTGAAGATAAGGTAGGAAGATCTTCAGGGGCTTAGTGTTAGGTTTATTTAAGGGGGGTTTGGGTTAGATTAGGGGTATGTGGGTGATGGGTTGTAATGTTGGGGGGGGGTATTGTATGTGTTTTTTTACAGGCAAAAGAGCTGAATTCTTTGGGGCATGCCCCGCAAAGGGCCCTGTTCAGGGCTGGTAAGGTAAAAGAGCTTTGAACTTTTGTAATTTAGAATAGGGTAGGGCATTTTTTTATTTTGGGGGTCTTTGTTATTTTATTAGGGGGCTTAGAGTAGGTGTAATTAGTTTAAAATTGTTGTAATTTTTTTCTAATGTTTGTAAATATTTTTTTATTTTTTGTAACTTAGTTCTTTTTTATTTTTTGTACTTTAGTTAGTTTATTTAATTGTATTTATTTGTAGGAATTGTATTTAATTTATTTATTGATAGTGTAGTGTTAGGTTTAATTGTAGATAATTGTAGGTATTTTATTTAATTAATTTATTGATAGTGTAGTGTTAGGTTTAATTGTAACTTAGGTTAGGATTTATTTTACAGGTAATTTTGTAATTATTTTAACTATTTTAGCTATTAAATAGTTCTTAACTATTTAATAGCTATTGTACCTGGTTAAAATAAATACAAAGTTACCTGTAAAATAAATATAAATCCTAAAATAGCTATAATATAATTATAATTTATATTGTAGCTATATTAGGATTTATTTTTCAGGTAAGTATTTAGCTTTAAATAGGAATAATTTATTTAATAAGAGTTAATTTATTTCGTTAGATTTAAATTATATTTAATTTAGGGGGGTGTTAGTGTTAGAGTTAGACTTAGCTTTAGGGGTTAATACATTTATTAGAATAGCGGTGAGCTCCTATTGGCAGATTAGGGGTTAATACTTGAGGTTAGGTGTCGGCAATGTTAGGGAGGGCAGATTAGGGGTTAATACTATTTATTATAGGGTTATTGAGGCAGGAGTGAGGCGGATTAGGGGTTAATACATTTATTATAGTAGCGCTCAGGTCCGGTCGGTAGATTAGGGGTTAATAAGTGTAGTTAGGTGGAGGCGACGTTGGGGGCAGCAGATTAGGGGTTAATAAATATAATATAGGGGTCGGCGATGTTAGGGCAGCAGATTAGGGGTACATAGGTGTAAGGTTAGGGGTGTTTAGACTTGGGGTACATGTTAGAGTGTTAGGTGCAGACGTAGGAAGTGTTTCCCCATAGCAAACAATGGGGCTGCGTTAGGAGCTGAACGCAGCTTTTTTGCAGGTGTTTGGGTTTTTTTCAGCTCAAACAGCCCCATTGTTTTCTATGGGGGAATCGTGCACGAGCACGTTTTTGAAGCTGGCCGCGTACGTAAGCAACTCTGGTATCGAGAGTTGAAGTTGCGTTAAATATGCTCTACGCTCCTTTTTTGGAGCCTAACGCAGCCATTCTGTGGACTCTCAATACCAGAGTTATTTAAAAGGTGCGGCCAGAAAAAAGCCAGCGTTAGCTTTGCGGGTCGTTACCGATAAAACTCTAAATCTAGCCGTTAGTGTCTATAAAACAATGAGAGTTGCCATGTTGTAACTTAGGTTACCTTCTCTACTGTGGCCAATAGGGACAGTTATAAATAGGTCACTAGAGTGTGCAGCCAATAGCTGTGTAGAATATAACAGTGTTCTGCACTTCCATTTCTAACAGGAATTAAAAAGCTCACAATTTCAGAATGGAAGTACAGGGAAAGGGGAAACAATAAATAATGAAAGTATATTGCAGAGTTTTTTTTTTATATATATACAATTTATCATTTTATATTACCATCTCAAAGTTTTTAATGTCCCTTTAAGGGAGATTGTGTTCAAGTGAACACTAAAAAGCCACTCCATGAATGTAGTGAAAGTGACCAAGTCTAATGCATCCGGCACTCTGAACCATCATGTGTAGTTACTGCTTTTAAATGTGTGTTTTTTTCCTAAGACATGGAGAGTCCACAACATCATTCCAATTACTAGTGAGATATTCTATCCTGGCCAGCAGGAGGAGGTAAAGAGCACCCCAGCAAAGCTTTTAAGTGTCACTTCCCTTACCCATAACCCCCAGTCATTCTCTTTGCCTATGCCAATGGAAAACATGAAGTTGGTGTCTGAAGATATTATTCCTTTTTTGGGTACTTTTCCTGGCAAGCAAGGATTTGGGTTTAGCTGTGTCCACATCAATCTATTGAGTAAGAGTAGTGGTGGCTTTTAAGCAGTTAGAAAGGGGTGAGGTGGTCCTTGCTTTGCTGCCCTAGGTATAGAAAGCCAGAGTTGGTTACTCTGTTCTTTCTTTTTCTACAGGTCTCTGATTGGAGTATGTGTCCTTTCACACCTTGTGAGCTGTCTTCCTGCCCGATAACTGCAAATGCAGACAAGTGCCACTTGTCTTCTAGGTACTGGAGACTTGTACTATCTATTTGAATTCTGCATTAATTTTCATGGGACATTTATAATCCTTTATTGAGGATTCTTTGGGGCAGTTTGCAGGCATTATTTGTATGTGAGAGACTAAGGGGTTAACAGCTTTCCTTATAGGTTTTGGATGGCTTCTGACCTATGGCTATATGACTTTTATTTTCAACAAGGATCTCTAGTGATGGGATTGTGTTTTTTTATGTGAAGAATGTTTTAAACGGCTACCTCCGTTTTTACTTCAGGGTCTAGAAACACATGCTTTTTACTTATGGCGCAGTTTCTTTTGATGCCGCTCACGTGACCTCCTGATCTTCCACTTCTGATTCTGAGCGGAGCAGTGTCATTCCTGTGAGTTTTTCTTTGTTGCGGCTGTGAGATATCGTCTGGCTGACTGGAGAGTCCTTAGCTCGTTCAGCCTCTGAAGGTTACGATAGTGCACCTCAGCTTCTGAGGTGTAGAGGTGTAGTTTTCTTAAAGCGACATTCCTTACTTTATGGGTACTTTATCAGCTATGGATAATGAACAGGAGTCTGTTCCTTTTGATAAATGCTTATTATGTTTGGAGGTTCAAATTGTCTTACCTATGCAATTTTGTTCCTCATGTTTAGAGAAAAACCTTAAAATGTAAAGATAAATTACTTGTTTCTGAGCCTAATGTCTCTTAGGATGATGCTGTTCAGGCAATACTACAGCTCTCTCCTCAAACTTCCCAAGCCTCAAAGGCTTCACATATAGTGCCCTGCAGTTCCTCTCAGCCTCCTGGCGGAATGTATTTGCCAATAGATTTTGCTGCTCAGATATCTTCTGCGAATCTGGGGATTTATCTGCTTTTCCCATGATGGGGAAGCGCAAGAGGAAATCTAAACATTTTTCTGATAGTAAGGTGTCTGTCCCATCTGCTGCTGCGAACCTCCCCCATAAGTCTGATGAGGAGGATACCTTGGTAGCTTCTGAGGGTGAAATCTCAGACTGACAGTATAAATCCTTTGACTGATTCTAAAGAAGTAAACTTCAGATTTAAGCTTGAACACCTTTGTCTACTTCTAAAGGAGGTACTGGCTACTTTGGACGACTCCGATTCTTCTGTCGCTGTCAACCCTAAGAAATCTAAGAAAGCTAAACAAATACTATGATGTTCCTTCCTCTGTAGAAGTGTTTCCTGTTCCAGACCATGTGTCGGAGATCGTTACACAGGAATGGGATAAGCCAGGGATTCTTTTTTCCCCGTCTCCTGTCTTTAAAAAGATGTTTCCTGTTGCTGACTCCATTCGAGACTCATGGTGCATGGTGCCTAAGGTAGAAGGGGCTATTTCTACTCTGGCCAAGAGAACCCCGATTCCTATAGAGGATAGCTGTTCTTTTAAGGATCCCATGGACAAGAAGCTGGAGGCTTATTTAAAGAAAATGTATGTTTATCATGGTCTAGAATGGCAGTGTGTATTGCCACGGTAGCAAGTGCAGCCTGTTATTGGTGTGATGCTTTGTCTGAATTGATTTTAGAGGAAACTCCGTTAGAGGAGATCCAAGATAGGATTAAGGCTCTCAAACTAGCCAATTCCTTTATCTCTGATGTTAACATGCAAGTCATTTGACTGGAAGCCAAGATGTCTGGCTTCACTGTCCTAGCCCACAGGGCTCTGTGGCTAAAATCTTTGTCAGCTGATGTTTCCTCCAAGTCCAAGCTCCTGTTGCTACCTTATAAGGGTAATATCCTGTTTGGTTCTGGTCTGGTGGAGTTCATTTCTAAAGTTACTATTGGAAAGGGGTCCTTTCTACCACAAGACAAGAAGAATAGACCTAAGGGACATCAAAATTCAAATTTTTGTTCCTTTCGTAACTTCAAAGGTCAAAAGTCTTCCTCTCCCTCTTCCAAGCCGGAGCAATCCAAGTCCTCTCGGAGATCCAAGATAAGGTGAAGCAATCAAAAAAGCCTTCATCTGAGACTAAGTCAGCATGAAGGGTCTGCCTCCGGTCCGGGATTGGATTAAGTGAGGGGCAGACTTTTCTTGTTTCAGCAAGCTTGGATGGGCGATGTCCCAGACCCTTGGGATGTGGACATAGTATCTCAGGGTTACAAAATAGAATCCAAAACTCATCCTCCCAGGGGCAGATTCCTCCTCTCAAGGTTATCTGTGGATCAGGTAAAAAGAGAGGCCTTCTTAAGCTGCATTTAGGACCTTTCCTCCCTAGGAGTGATTGCTCCAGTCCCAGTAAGGGAACAGGGTCTAGGATTCTATTCAAATCTGTTTGTGGTTCCCAAAAAAGATGAAACTTTTTGACCCATTTTAGACCTAAAGTGTCTCAACAAATTTCTCAGGGTACCGTCCTTCAAAATGGAAACCATTTGTCCCATTATTCCTTTGGTCCAAGAGCGTCAGTTCATGATGACCATAGACCTGAAGGACACGTATCTTCATGTTCCCATCCACAGGGATCATCACCAGTTCCTGAAATTCACTTTTCTAGACAAGCACTTTCAATTTGTTACTCTTCTGTTTGGCCTTGCCAAAGCTCCCAGAATTTTCACAAAGGTTCTGGGAGCTCTCTTGGCAGTTGTCAGGTTTTTAGAGGAAATTACGGTGGTGCCTTACCTGGACAACATATTGGTTCAGGCGCCATCTTTTCAACTAGCAAACACTTATACAGAGATCCTGTTGTCTTTTATACGATCCCATGGATGGAAACTGAATCTGGAGAAGAGTTCCCTTGTTCCAGCTACAAGAGTGTGTTTTTTAGGGACCATTATAGCTTCCCTATCTATGAAGATTTTTCTGATGGAGGTCAGAAAATCCAAACTTCTCTCCTCTTGCCTCTCTCTCCAGTCTACTGTTTGGCCATCAATGGCTCAATGCATGTAGGTAATTGGTCTTATGGTTGCTTCCATGGACATCATTCCTTATATTCAATTCAATTTGAGAGCTCTGCAATTATGCATGCTCAGACAATGTAATGGAGACCATTAGGATCTGTCTCAGAGGATAGATCTGGACCAGTTGACAAGAGACTCTCTGTCGTGGTGGATTTCTCAGGATTATCTGTCTCAGGGAACATGCTTTCGGAGACCTTCCTAGGTGATTGTGACAACGGACTCCAGCCTGCTAGGCTGGGGAGCAGTCGGTGAGTCGTAAAAGGCTCAGGGCCTATGGACTCGGGAGGAGTCTTCTCTCCCCATAAACATCTTGGAAATGAGAGCGATTTTCAATGCCCTGATGGCTTGGCCTCAGTTGTCCTTAGTCCGGTTTATCAGATTCCAGTCAGACAACATCACCTCAGTGGCTTACATCAACCACCAGGGAGGAACTTGGAGTTCCTTGGCGATGAAGGAGGTGACTTGGATTATTCAGTGAGCGGATGCTAACAATTGTCTTCTATCTGCCATCTACATTCCAGGAGTCGACAACTGGGAGATTTTCTGAGCAGACAGACATTTCCTCCCGGGGAGTGGGCTCTCCATCCGGAGGTGTTCAAGGTCAAGAGATCTTCAGGCCACCCTGATAGATGCTCTGACGGTTCCTTGGGATTTTGGTCTAGCATACCTGTTTCCTCCGTTTGTGCTCCTTTAACGAGTCATTGCTCGTATCAAACAGGAGAGTGCGTCTGTAATTCTAATAGCTCCAGCATGGCCTTGAAGGATCTAGTTTGCAGACCTAGTGAAGATGTCATCTCTTCCTCCTTGGAGGTTACCTCTGAGGAAGGACCTTCTAACTCAGGGTCCTTTCCTCCATCCAAATCTCATTTTTCTGGAGCTGACTGCATGGAGATTGAACGCTTAGTTCTGACTAAGCATAGGTTTTCTGAGTCAGTCATTGATACCATGCTTCAGGCTCGCAAGCCTGTTACTCATAACATTTACCATAAGGTATTGCGCAAATGCCTATATCTCTTGGAGTAGGATCAGGATTCCTAGAATTTTGTCTTTTCTCCAGGAAGGTCTGGAGAAAGGGTTGTCAGTCAGTTCTCTGAAAGGTCAGATTTCTGCCTTATCTATTTTTTTACATAAGCGTCTGGCATATGTGCCAGATGTTCAATCCTTTTGTCAGGCCCTGGTCAGAATCAGGCCTGTATTTAAACCTGCTGCTCCTCCTTCGAGCCTTAGCCTAGTTCTTAGAGTTTTGCAGCAGGCTCAATTTGAGCCAATGCATTCTGTAGATATGAAGTTGTTATCTTGGAAAGTTTTGTTTCTTATTGCTATTTCTTCTGCTCGCAGAGTTTCTGAACTCTCGGCTCTGTAGTGCAATTCGCCTTATCTTATTTTTCATGCGGATAAGGCGGCCCTTTGTACTAAATTTTGGATAGAAATATTAATCAGGAAATTGTTGTTCCTTCTCTTTGTCCTAATCCTTCTTCTCATAAGGAACATCGGTTGCATAACTTGGATGTTGTGCAGGTTCTTAATTTCTACCTACAGGCTACTAAAGATTTTTGTCAGTCTTCTGCAATGTTTGTTTGTTTCTCAGGAAAGCGTAAAGGTCAGAAGGCCACTTATACTTCTCTTTCCCTCTGGTTGAGAAGTATAATTCGTTTTGCTTATGAAACTGCTGGACAGCAGCCTCCTGAGAGAATTATGGCTCATTCCACAAGGGCTGTCTCCTCTTCTTGTACTTTCAAAAATGAAGCTTCCGTGGAACTGATTTGTCCTCTCTGCATACTTTTTCCAAATTTGATACTTTTGCTTCGGCTGAGGCCTCTTTTTGGAGAAAGGTTCTTCAAGCAGAGGTGCCTTCTGTTTAGGTCTGCCTGTCTTGTTCTCCCTCCCTGTTCATTCTGTTTCCTCTAGCTTGGGTATTGGTTCCCACTAGTAATTGGAATGATGTTGTGGACTCTCCATGTCTTAGGAAATAAAATAAAATGTATGCTTACCTGATAAATTTCTTTCTTTCCGGACATTGAGAGTCCACGACACCACCCTTAAGATTAGACAGTATTTTTTGTTAAACCTCAGGCACCTCTACACTTTTCTGTTATATTCCTTTTCCATTTCCCTTCGGCTGAATGACTAGGGTTTATGGGTAAGGGAAGTGACACTTAACAGCTTTGCTGGGGTGCTCTTTGCCTCCTCCTGAGAATATCCCACTAGTAATTTGAATGACGTTGTGGACTTTCCATGTCCGGAAAGAAAGAAATGTATCAGGTAAGCATACATTTTATTTTCTAAATAAAAACAGTATATAGAAGGGCTTTTCACAATGTCTTCAGCACCCAGGTCTCTCTGGCCAGCAGCACAGCTCTCCTGCTCAGTAGGTTTATACTGCCATAGGCCCACACTACTGGATTGCACCTTCTTTCTTTGTATATTTATGACCCCCAATCCTCCTCCTTTTTATTCTTTATTTTATATGATGCTTTGCACAAATGAGACCATCTGGCAAAGCCAGAACTGCTTGTGCAATGATGAATGCCGACAGCGTATGCTGTCGGCATTTATCGATGTGCGGCGGACATGATCCACAGGATAATAAATTGTCCCCTAGCTGTGATGGTCAGTCTCACATTTGGCTTTACAAGTGCCCATTTTGTTTTCTACCTAGACAACTTCATTTTACACAGTAAATTTACCCCCCTCACTAACTATACCAATCTATGAATTCTCCAGTACTCTCCTCTGGGGGAAGAAAATATTTACACAAATATGTGGTGAGAGTGAACTGAGAGAAACAAGGATAGGGAGAGAAATACCTTTGTATAATATAAGAGTGAGAGAGCCGAGAAATTACAGTGTAAATGGTTCTTGTTGCTAGTTACTAAGCTGAGAAGAAAAAAAACCAAAGATCTCTTGTGTTCATTCATATGAACAGAGATTGTCAGCTCCATCCAAGACTAGACCCGCAGACCGGACTAAGGTTCACAGTCTGTAGACAGATGATCTAAAAGATCTGTCACTGCTACAAGATCCTTCACAAGATTCTGCAGAAGCAAATTTTACCTTAAAGGGATGTGAAACCCCAAAATTTCTTTGGTGATTAAGACAAAGCATACACATTTTTTTAAAGTTTCCCATTTATTATCAAACTGCTTCGTTCCCATGATATTCTGTACTTTAGAGATACCTAGGTAGGCATCTGGAGCACTAAATGGCAGGACATAGTGCTGCCATCTAGTGCTCTTTCAAACGGAAAACATTATTGCTAAAGTGCTGCCATATAGTGCTCCAGAAATGTGCACACTCCTGAGTTTGTCTGTCTTTTCAGAAAAAGATACCAAGAGAACGATGAAAATAATATGTTCTCTCTGAATCATAAAAGAAATAATTTGGGTCTCATTTCCCTTTATGAGCTGTGTGTCTCACTAGGCAACGTTCATTACATTTCCATATGCTAAGAAGAGACGCATTACTTTATACTGCTCAGTACAATTAGCACTTAAATTGAAAGCATGATATAAAAATTGTAATCAAAGTTCTCATCTAAAATTGTATTAAAAGAATGTATTAAAACTCATATTAAATTTAGACAGAAAGCTACACATTTAAGTTATGCAGTAAAATGTGTATTTAAATGGACATTAAAGTGAAGGTAAACTTTGATGAATGAAAGCCCGGTTTTTAAAAATACTGTTAAAAACAAGGGCACTTTCATTAATCTAAGTTTAGAAAGCAGCCGTTTTGATTAAAAACTTACCTTTGTTTTTGTCCCAGCCGGAGCAGCTTCCCTCACACGGAGATCCTCTCTTCACATGTCATCAATGACTAATCCAGCTTCCTCCAATCACAGCATGGCCACAGGCAATGACTACCCTGAGGGGAAAGCCATGATTGGAGGAAGCTCGATTAGTCATTGATGACGTGTGAAGAAGAGAGGATCTCCAGGTGGGGGAAGCTGCTCTGGCTGTGAAAAAAACAAAGGTAAGTTTTTAATCAAAACCGCTGATTTCTAAAGTTTGATGAATGAAAGTGCCTCTGTTTTTAATAGTATTTTTAAAAAACTGGCTTTCATTCATCAAAGTTTACCTTCACTTTAAATATTTTGATATCCTATAAAATGCCAGGTATGGTTGTCAGATGCAGTCATGCGCCGTAGAGACCGCAAGGACAAACATACCTGGCCTTAACATTTAAATGTCTGCATTTGTGGAATGTGTCTGCCTCTAGGTCAGGGGCACGTGTGAGGTCTGGCGCATGAGGATCAGTGGAGCATGTTAGTTGAATGAAAAAGGCCGTGATGGGGGTGTGGCTGGGCAGATGTGCTGTGATGAGGGCATGAACAGGCACCCCGTGTTGGGGGGCGTGGCTGAGTGGGAGAGGGCATGACCGGATGGGAGTGCACATGGCCATGAAAGAGAGAGAGCAAAAGAGAGGGGGGAGAGAGAGCAAAAGAGAGGGGAGGAGAGCAAAATAGAGGGGGGAGAGAGAGCAAAATAGAGGGGGCAGAGAGAGCAAAAGAGGGGGAAGAAAGGGGGAGAGAAAGCAAAAGAGGGGAAGAGAGAGCAAAAGCGAGGGGAGAGAGAGCAAAAGAGAGGGGAGAGAGAGCAAAAGAGGGGGAGAGAGAGCAAAAGAGAGGGGGAGAGAGAGAGCAAAAGAGAGGGGGGAGAGAGAGCAATAGAGGGGGGAGAGAGAGCAAAATAAATGGGAAAGAGACAAAACAGGGGGAGAGAGCAAAAGAGAGGGGAGAGGGAGCAAAAGAGGGGGGAGAGAGCAAAAGAGAGGGGGAGAGAGAAAAAGAGAGGGGGAGAGAGAGCAAAAGAGGGGGAGAAAGAGCAAAAGAGAGGGGGAGAGAGAGCAAAAGATATGGGGGAGAGAGAGCCAAAAGAGAGGGGGGAAGAGAGAGAGAGCAAAAGAAAGGGGGGAGAGAGAGAGAGCAAAAGAGAGGGGGAGAGAGAGCAAAAGAGAGGGGGGAGAGAGAGCAAAAGAGAGGGGGAAGAGAGCAAAAGAGATGGGGAGAGAGAGAGCAAAAGAGAGGGGGGAGAGAGAGAGAGAACAAAAGAGAGGGGGGAGAGAGAGCAAAACAGAGGGGGGAGAGAGTGCACAAAAGAGAGGGGGAAGAGAGAGTGAAAGAGAGGGGGGAGAGAGCAAAAGATAGGGGGAACAGAAAGAGAGCAAAAGAGAGAGGGAGAGAGAAAGCAAGCAAAAGAGAGAGGGGAGATAGCAAAAGAGGGAGAAGAGAGAGCAAAAGAGATGGTGGGAAGAGAGCAAAAGAGGGGGAGAGAGAAAGCAAGCAAAAGAGAGGGAGGAGAAAGAGCAAAAGAGAGGGGGGAAGAGAGTAAAAGAGGGGGAGAGAGAGCAAAAGAGAGGGGGGAGAGAGAAAGCAAGCAAAAGAGAGGGGGGAGAGCAAAAGAGAGGGGGGAGAGCAAAAGAGGGGAAGAGAGAGCAAAAGAGAGGGAAGAGAGAGCAAAAGAGGGGGAGAGAGCAAAAGAGAGGGAAAGAGGGAGCAAAAGAGGGGGAAGAGAGAGCAAAATAGATCAGAAAGAGAGCAAAAGAGAGGGGGGAGAGAACAAAGAAGGGGGAGAGAGTAAAAGAGAGGGGGGAGAGAGAGAGCAAGAGAGGAGCAGAGGGAGCAAAAGAGAGGGGAGAGAGAGCAAAAGAGAGGGTGGGGAGAGAGCAAAAGAGAGGGGAAGGAGAGAGCAAAAGAGAGAGGTAGAGAGAGCAAAGGATGGGAGAGAAAGAGCAAAATAGAGGGGGGAGAGAGCAAAAGAGAGCGGGGAGAGAGCAAAAGAGGGGGAAGAGAGAGAGCAAAAGAGAGTGGGGAGAGAGAAAGCAAGCAAAAGAGAGGGGGAAAGAGAGCAAAAGAGAGGGGGAAGAGAGCAAAAGAGGGGGAGAGAGAGCAAAAGAGAGTGGAGAGGTGAGCAAAAGAGAGGGGGAGAGAGAGCAAAAGAGAGGGGGAGAGAGAGCAAAAGAGGGGGGAGAGAGAGCAAAATAGATGGGGAGAAAGAGCAAAAAGAGGGGGGAGAGAGTGGGGAGAGAGAGAGAGAGCAAAAGAGGGGGAATTGAGAGAGCAAAAGAGAGGGGGAGAGAGAAAGCAAGCAAAAGAGAGGGGGGAAAGAGAGCAAAAGAGAGGGGGAAGAGAGCAAAAGAGGGGGAGAGAGAGCAAAAGAGAGGGGAGAGAGAGCAAAAGAGAGGAGAGAGAGCAAAAGAGATGGGGGAGAGAGAGAACAATAGAAAGGCGGAAGAGAGAGAGCAAAAGAGAGGGGGGAGAGCAGAAGAGAGGGGGAAGAGAGCAAAAGAGAGGGGGAGAGAGAGAGCTTAAGAGAGGGGGAGAGAGCACAAAAGAGAGGGGGGAGAGAGTGCACAAAATAGAGGGGGAAGAGAGAGAGCAAGAAAGGGGGAGAGACAGCAAAAGAGAGTGGGGAGAGAGAGAGCAAGAGTGGGAGAGAGAGAGCAAAACAGAGGGGGGCAGAGAGAGAGAGCAAAAGAGAGGGGGGAGAGTGAGCAAAAGAGAGGGAGGAGAGAGAGCAAAAGAGAGGGGGAGAGAGAGCAAACGAGAGGGGGGGAGAGAGAGCAAAAGAGAGAAGGGGAGAGAGAGAGAGCAAAAGAGACGGTGAAGAGAGAGAGCAAAAGAGAGGGGGAGAGAGAAAGAGAGCAAATGAGAGTGGGAGAGAGAGCAAAAGAGAGGTGGAGGAGAGAGCAAAAGAGAGGGGGAGAAAGCAAAAGAGAGGGGAGAGAGAGCAAAATAGAGGGGGGAGAGAGAGCAAAAGAGAGGGGGGAGATAGAGAGCAAAAGAGAGGGGGAGAGAGAGGGGGGAGAGAGAGAGAGAGACAGAGCAAAAGAGAGGGGGGAGAGAGAGCAAAAGAGAGGGGAGGGGGAGAGAGCAAAAGAGAGGGAGAGAGCAAAAGAGAGGTAGGAGAGAGAGAGCAAAAGAGAAGGGGGAGAGAGAGCGAAAGAGAGGGGAAGAAAGAGAGAGCAAAAGAGAGGGGGTAGAGAGAGCAAAAGAGAGGGGGAGAGAGAGAGCAAATAAGAGGGGGAAGAGAAAGAGAGAAAATGAGAGAGGGGAGAGAGAAAGAGAGCAAAAGAGAGGGGGGAGAGAGCAAAAGAGAAGGGGGAAGAGAGCAAAAGAGAGGGGGTAGAGAGAGAGAGCAAAAGAGAGGGGGAGAGAGAGAGAGCAAAAGATAGGGGGAGAGAGAGAGAAAATTGGGGGTAGAGAGAGAGTATTAAGTATTTTGTCCCCTTTTCCTGTAATTCCATTCTGAAATTGTGAGCTTTTCAGTTCCTGTTAGAAATGGAAGTGCAGAACACTGTTATATACCACGCAGTCATTGGCTGCACAATCTAGTGGCCTGTTTATAACTTTCCTTAATTGGTCACAGTAGAGAAAGCAACCTAAGTTACAACATGGCAGCTTTCATTGTTTTATAAACATATAGGGGTAGATTTAACAAGCAGCGGATGCTGCTTTCTACCCCCGAAGTGTCAGGTCTGCCTTGCTTCTTAACTTGTGGTGGCGGTCAATAGTCATCCCGATCCGATCGGGATGATTGACACCCCCTTCATTGCTCAAGCATTTCACAAGAGAACCTGTAGTCCGTATTTAACAAACAGCTGTCATTCGTCTGACCGCATATGTTCGCCCCCGTCCGCCGCAGCTTGATAAATCGACCCCCATGACTGAAAGTCCCCTTTATTTATTCCAATGGTAAATCCTAGCATTATATACTGTGAATCTTGCACATGCTCAGTAGGAGTTAGTGCATCAGAAAGTGTGCATATAAAAAGACTGTGCACATTTAGATAATGGAAGTGAATTGCAAAGTTTTTTTAAATTGTGTGCTCTACCTGTATCATGAAGGTTTAATTTTGACTTTTCTTGTGCAACACAGCCCAGAATGTGTCATCAGTGGGCAGAGCTTGGCAGCTATTTCAAACTGGCGAGAAATAATATTCATTTTAAAATAACCTTTTTACTGTTACTGCTGCATGATATAGAAAGGGTGCAGGAGCCTATTTGCAGCCTAATCTAAGGTAAAGACTTTAAGATGACTAAGGTGTAGACTGTCGCTTTAAAGGGACATGAAACCCAAAATGTTACTGTCATTATTCAGATAGAGAATACAATTTTAAAAAAGTTTCTATTTACTTCTATTATTAAATTGACTTTGCTCACGTGTTATTCTTTGTTGAGGAGATACCTAAGTAGGAAGTGTGCACACATCTGAAGCATTACATGACAAGAAATAGTGCTGCCATCTAGTGCTCTTGCTAATGTATAACATTAGTACTGCATGACAGGAAATAGTGCTGCCATCTAGTGCTCTTGTTAATGTATAACATTAGTACTGCATGACAGGAAATAGTGCTGCCATCTAGTGCTCTTGTTAATGTATAACATTAGTACTACATGACAGGAAATAGTGCTGCCATCTAGTGCTCTTGTTGATGTATAACATTAGTACTACATGACAGGAAATAGTGCTGCCATCTAGTGCTCTTGTTAATGTATAACATTAGTACTACATGACAGGAAATAGTGCTGCCATCTAGTGCTCTTGTTGATGTATAACATTAGTACTACATGCCAGGAAATAGTTCTGCCATCTAGTGCTCATGCTAATGTATAACATTAGTACTACATGACAGGAAATAGTGCTGTCATCTAGTGCTCTTGCTAATGTATAACATTAGTACTGCATGAGAGGAAATAGTGCTGCCATCTAGTGCTCTTGCTAATGTATAACATTATTACTGCATGACAGGAAATAGTGCTGCCATCTAGTGCTCTTGCTAATGTATAACATTAGTACTACATGACAGGAAATAGTGCTGCCATCTAGTGCTCTTGCTAATGTATAACATTAATACTGCATGACAGGAAATAGTGCTGCCATCTAGTGCTCTTGCTAATGTATAACATTAGTACTGCATGACAGGAAATAGTGCTGCCATCTAGTGCTCTTGCTAATGTATAACATTAGTACTACATGGCAGGAAATAGTTCTTCCATCTAGTGCTCTTGCTAATGTATAACATTAGTACTACATGACAGGAAATAGTGCTGCCATCTAGTGCTCTTGTTAATGTATAACATTAGTACTGCATGACAGGAAATAGTGCTGCCATCTAGTGCTCTTGTTAATGTATAACATTAGTACTGCATGACAGGAAATAGTGCTGCCATCTAGTGCTCTTGTTAATGTATAACATTAGTACTACATGACAGGAAATAGTGCTGCCATCTAGTGCTCTTGTTGATGTATAACATTAGTACTACATGCCAGGAAATAGTTCTGCCATCTAGTGCTCATGCTAATGTATAACATTAGTACTACATGACAGGAAATAGTGCTGTCATCTAGTGCTCTTGCTAATGTATAACATTAGTACTGCATGAGAGGAAATAGTGCTGCCATCTAGTGCTCTTGCTAATGTATAACATTAGTACTGCATGACAGGAAATAGTGCTGCCATCTAGTGCTCTTGTTAATGTATAACATTAGTACTACATGACAGGAAATAGTGCTGCCATCTAGTGCTCTTGCTAATGTATAACATTAATACTACATGGCAGGAAATAGTTCTTCCATCTAGTGCTCTTGCTAATGTATAACATTAGTACTACATGACAGGAAATAGTGCTGCCATCTAGTGCTCTTGTTAATGTATAACATTAGCACTACATGATAGGAAATAGTTCTGCCATCTAGTGCTCTTATTAATGTATAACATTAGTACTACATGACAGGAAATAGTGCTGCCATCTAGTGCTCTTGCTTATTTATAACATTAGTACTACATGACAGGAAATAGTGCTGCCATCTAGTACTCTTGCTTATGTATAACATTAGTACTACATGACAGGAAATAGTGCTGCCATCTAGTGCTCTTGTTAATGTATAACATTAGTACTGCATGACAGGAAATAGTGCTACCATCTAGTGCTCTTGTTAATGTATAACATTAGTACTACATGACAGGAAATAGTGCTGCCATCTAGTGCTCTTGTTGATGTATAACATTAGTACTACATGACAGGAAATAGTGCTGCCATCTAGTGCTCTTGTTAATGTATAACATTAGTACTACATGACAGGAAATAGTGCTGCCATCTAGTGCTCTTGTTGATGTATAACATTAGTACTACATGCCAGGAAATAGTTCTGCCATCTAGTGCTCATGCTAATGTATAACATTAGTACTACATGACAGGAAATAGTGCTGTCATCTAGTGCTCTTGCTAATGTATAACATTAGTACTGCATGAGAGGAAATAGTGCTGCCATCTAGTGCTCTTGCTAATGTATAACATTATTACTGCATGACAGGAAATAGTGCTGCCATCTAGTGCTCTTGCTAATGTATAACATTAGTACTACATGACAGGAAATAGTGCTGCCATCTAGTGCTCTTGCTAATGTATAACATTAATACTGCATGACAGGAAATAGTGCTGCCATCTAGTGCTCTTGCTAATGTATAACATTAGTACTGCATGACAGGAAATAGTGCTGCCATCTAGTGCTCTTGCTAATGTATAACATTAGTACTACATGACAGGAAATAGAGCTGCCCTCTAGTGCTCTTGCTAATGTATAACATTAGTACTACATGTCAGGAAATAGTGCTGCCATCTAGTGCTCTTGTTAATGTATAACATTAGTACTATATAACAGGAAATAGTGCTGCCATCTAGTGCTCTTGCTAATGTATAACATTAGTACTACATGACAAGAAATAGCGCTGCCATCTAGTGCTCTTGTTAATGTATAACATTATTACTACATGACAGGAAATAGCGCTGCCATCTAGCGCTCTTGCTAATGTATAACATTAGTACTACATAACAGGAAATAGTGCTGCCATCTAGTGCTCTTGCTAATGTATAACATTAGTACTGCATGAAAGGAAATAGTGCTGCCATCTAGTGCTCTTGCTAATTTATAACATTAGCACTACATGACAGGAAATAGTGCTGCCATCTAGTGCTCTTGTTAATGTATAACATTAGTACTACATGACAGGAAATAGTGCTGCCATCTAGTGTTCTTGCTAATGTATAACATTAGTACTACATGGCAGGAAATAGTTCTTCCATCTAGTGCTCTTGCTAATGTATAACATTAGTACTACATGACAGGAAATAGTGCTGCCATCTAGTGCTCTTGTTAATGTATAACATTAGTACTACATGATAGGAAATAGTTCTGCCATCTAGTGCTCTTATTAATGTATAACTTTAGTACTACATGCCAGGAAATAGTGCTGCCATCTAGTGCTCTTGCTTATTTATAACATTAGTACTACATGACAGGAAATAGTGCTGCCATCTAGTACTCTTGTTGATGTATAACATTAGTACTACATGACAGGAAATAGTGCTGCCATCTAGTGCTCTTGTTAATGTATAACATTAGTACTACATGACAGGAAATAGTGCTGCCATCTAGTGCTCTTGTTGATGTATAACATTAGTACTACATGCCAGGAAATAGTTCTGCCATCTAGTGCTCATGCTAATGTATAACATTAGTACTACATGACAGGAAATAGTGCTGTCATCTAGTGCTCTTGCTAATGTATAACATTAGTACTGCATGAGAGGAAATAGTGCTGCCATCTAGTGCTCTTGCTAATGTATAACATTATTACTGCATGACAGGAAATAGTGCTGCCATCTAGTGCTCTTGCTAATGTATAACATTAGTACTACATGACAGGAAATAGTGCTGCCATCTAGTGCTCTTGCTAATGTATAACATTAATACTGCATGACAGGAAATAGTGCTGCCATCTAGTGCTCTTGCTAATGTATAACATTAGTACTGCATGACAGGAAATAGTGCTGCCATCTAGTGCTCTTGCTAATGTATAACATTAGTACTACATGACAGGAAATAGAGCTGCCCTCTAGTGCTCTTGCTAATGTATAACATTAGTACTACATGTCAGGAAATAGTGCTGCCATCTAGTGCTCTTGTTAATGTATAACATTAGTACTATATAACAGGAAATAGTGCTGCCATCTAGTGCTCTTGCTAATGTATAACATTAGTACTACATGACAAGAAATAGCGCTGCCATCTAGTGCTCTTGTTAATGTATAACATTATTACTACATGACAGGAAATAGCGCTGCCATCTAGCACTCTTGCTAATGTATAACATTAGTACTACATAACAGGAAATAGTGCTGCCATCTAGTGCTCTTGCTAATGTATAACATTAGTACTGCATGAAAGGAAATAGTGCTGCCATCTAGTGCTCTTGCTAATTTATAACATTAGCACTACATGACAGGAAATAGTGCTGCCATCTAGTGCTCTTGTTAATGTATAACATTAGTACTACATGACAGGAAATAGTGCTGCCATCTAGTGTTCTTGCTAATGTATAACATTAGTACTACATGGCAGGAAATAGTTCTTCCATCTAGTGCTCTTGCTAATGTATAACATTAGTACTACATGACAGGAAATAGTGCTGCCATCTAGTGCTCTTGTTAATGTATAACATTAGTACTACATGATAGGAAATAGTTCTGCCATCTAGTGCTCTTATTAATGTATAACATTAGTACTACATGCCAGGAAATAGTGCTGCCATCTAGTGCTCTTGCTTATTTATAACATTAGTACTACATGACAGGAAATAGTGCTGCCATCTAGTACTCTTGCTAATGTATAACATTAGTACTACATGACAGGAAATAGTGCTGCCATCTAGTGCTCTTGCTAATGTATAACATTAGTACTACATGACAGGAAATAGTGCTGCCATCTAGTGCTCTTGTTAATGTATAACATTAGCACTACATGGCAGGAAATAGTGCTGCCATCTAGTGCTCTTGCTAATGTATAACATTAGTACTACATGACAGGAAATAGTGCTGCCATGTAGTGCTCTTGCTAATGTATAACCTTAGTACTACATGACAGGAAATAGTGCTGCCCTCTAGTGCTCTTGCTAATGTATAACATTAGTACTACATGACAGGAAATAGTGCTGCCATCTAGTACTCTTGCTAATGTATAACATTAGTACTACATGACAGGAAATAGTGCTGCCATCTAGTGCTCTTGCTAATGTATAACATTAGTACTACATGACAGGAAATAGTGCTGCCATCTAATGCTCTTGCTAATGTATAACATTAGTACTACATGACAGGAAATAGTGCTGCCCTCTAGTGCTCTTGCTAATGTATAACATTATTACTACATGACAGGAAATAGTGCTGCCCTCTAGTGCTCTTGCTAATGTATAACATTAGTACTACATGACAGGAAATAGTGCTGCCCTCTAGTGCTCTTGCTAATGTATAACATTATGACTACATGACAGGAAATAGTGCTGCCCTCTAGTGCTCTTGCTAATGTATAACATTAGTACTACATGACAGGAAATAGTGCTGCCATCTAGTGCTCTTGCTAATGTATAACATTAGTACTACATGACAGGAAATAGTGCTGCCATCTAGTGCTCTTGCTAATGTATAACATTAGTACTACATGACAGGAAATAGTGCTGCCATCTAGTGCTCTTGCTAATGTATAACATTAGTACTACATGACAGGAAATAGTGCTGCCATCTAGTGCTCTTGCTAATGTATAACATTATTGCAAAACTACTGCCATATAGTGCTGCAGACACGTGCACGCTCCTGAACTTACAGCCCTGCTTTTCAAAAAAGAATAACAAGAAAACAGAGATTTTGATAATAGAAGTAAATTAGGAAGTTGTTTAAAATTGTATGTTCTGTCTAAATCACGAAAGAACATTTTTGGGTTTTATGTACCTTTAAATATAATAATCTTTTAGCTAATGCTTGCCTGAGTACATTGTCCCTTTAATTTGAAAATACAAAATTAAAATTCTACCAAAAAGCACAAAAATGTACTTTATTCTTCTATTGTAAAACAAGATCCTGGCAAATTGTTAAGAAATTTGCCTTTAGTTTGAAGTAAAGGGGCCGATTTATCAAGAGACGAATGACCCCTGATGCTCCTGTTTCTGCGCAAGCCTTAAGGCTCACCGGAAACAGCAGTTATGAAGCAGTGGTCTTAAGACCACTGCTCTTTAACTAGTCCGCCTGCTCTGAGCGGCAGAAAGTAATCAACCTGATCAGATACGATTGGGTTGATTGACACCCCCTGCTAGCGGCCGCAAATCTGCAGGGGGCGGCATTGCACAAACAGTTCACCAGCGATGCCTGTCGGATATGATACGCTACAGCGTATCATATCGGATAGACATTGTTAAATTGGCCCCAAAGTCTAAAGAAAAAGAAAACAAAAAAGGATTTGTTTCAAATAGAATTTAAAGTGCAGTAGTAATTTTATGAAGCTCAAACTGTATGTTCAATAAATAGGCAATTTAATTCAGCTTTTAATTTTTGTTGTTGTTAAATATTTCCCTTGCTGCATACACAATATTCTGTAGAAACATAATATTCCCCCAAATTTTTGTGTCATAGAGTAACAGCTTCATAAATCTCAGTTTATAAATTCTGCTTTCTGCAGAATGTAATAAAGATAAATATTCAGTCTAGCAATAAACAACAATCATACGTAAAACACATTTGCAAAATACTTCAGTATTCCTCCAAATTCCTTTAGAGCTGCTCAGAATATCAAAGGAACGAAAAAGAGGGCTGTATTTGAACACTTGCTTCCTACAAAACACAAAGACTGGCATCCTTTTAAAGGGAGATATTGTGTAGTGTAGCTGTGCAGAATACACTTATATTATAGAACATCTTCTAGACAAATCTTCTGAAAGCGCAGATGGCAAATATAATTGGATTAGGTTCTTTGAAGAGCAAAATTAGAAAAAAAAAAGCTCAAATTTTGGAAGCACAAAGTTAAACTCAGGAAAGAGCAGAAAGCTTCAGGAAAATTAGCATGTCTTTCAAAAGATCAATAATTGGACGTAAAAATATCTGAATAAAAGGAATATTACTGCCTGTAGAACGCATTGTTTTTACAGATCAGTTTGAATGTCACATGGGGACATAGAAGTGCATAAGGGAAATGTAATTTGTTAGAGTATGGTAATACAGCACTATAGTTCCATTTAACTATGTGTTTAACCAATGCAAAGGGTTAAACATATAGAGGCATATTTAAGAAATGTCTTGCGGACCTGATCCGACAGTGCGGATCAGGTCCGCAAGACATCGCTGAATGCGGAGAGCAATACGCTCTCCGCATTTAACATTGCACCAGCAGCTCACAAAAACTGCTGGTGCAACACCACCCCCTGCAGACTCGTGGCCAATGGGGGTGTCAATCAACCCGATCGTACTCGATCGGGTTGAATTATTGCCATTCCTGTCCGCCTGCTCAGAGTAGGCGGACAGGGTTATGGAGCAGCGGTCGTTGTGACCACTGCTTCATAACTGCTGTTTCTGGCGAGTCTGAAGACTCGCCAGAAACACAGGCCATCAAGCTCCTTTCAGAGCTTGATAGATAGGCCCCATAAGGTTGATCGTAGTCTGTGGTTTTGAGAATTATCAGCTTGTTAACAGCTGCCGTTGATCCACGTTTGATGTCTCTTAGTCACAAACAGTTTAGCAGCAACAATTGTTTCATTATCGTTTCCATGACAAATGGCCGTTAACCTAACGTGCCAGTCCTGAAAGTAATTATATACTGCAAAACTAAATGCACACACAGCGCAAGATGTACCATTGTCCAAATGCCCCTTTATTTATAAAGCAGAGGTTTAAACTGCTGCTTCATGAACCCTCTCGCAAACTTAGAGTTGGCGGATGAAAATCACCCTGGATTCATTTGAAGGGAGTGATTGACAAGGTCTACTCTCACACAATTGATTGTGCGAGGGTCGGAGGCAGTGCTGGTCACGTGTTCGCTCGTGCAATGGTAAATAAGGAGAAGAAATGTGCCCTCCAAAATTTGTGATTACTTGTGGACAGGTTTACTTCTTGTGAACCCTGTTCATTCCCAAATTGATAAATCTAGCCCAGAGAGCTGAGAAGATGCATATTGGACCCACAGTTATTAGTTTTGTGTAGTGATGTGCACATTGTGTGTTGCATATGGGGACATTTACTGGAGAACCATAGCATATCTCCCAACATTTCAAAATCCAAAGAGGCCCCCCCCCCCCCCACACACACACACACTTAGGAAAAATGTGATATGTGGTGGGCAGGAGCAGGGATGGGGTCTGGGGAGTGGGCTCAACACGTGGCAGAACATAACACACATGAAGTTTTTTTTTAGAAATTATAAGCACTCTAATAAACTGACTCCTCTCCCAGTCTGCAACCAGCAAAAGTTTTAACTGACAGCAGAAGGAATATTCTTAACAAATTAAAGCTGCTACTTTTTTATGCGTTTTTCTTATGTTTGTACATGATACTCCCGCGGTTTAGCAGGTACTAAGTGCTTTGTATAAAAAAAAGGCATTTGGAGCAGTATATAAGTCCCACAAAAACTTTAGCCCTGTATACAATAGATAAATCTCTAGCGATGCTGATGATCCGACTCTTAGTTTGAACTTTTCTCAGATCTTTCCCATGGCCAGAGTAGTCCTGACCATCTTCCTCAGAGACTCACTACACAGCACACTGCCATACTCCACTAGTAAGTAGATACAGTGAGGCTCCTGAGGTGACTAGTCAGAACTTCCAAGTTAGTCCTCGAGACATTACCGTGGCACAAACGCTGCCTTCTCATGCCTGAGCTCATATGAGTCAACACGGCACATGCAGTCACATGCGCCAAAAACCACTGACTGTGTATTGGTAGAATGTGGTCATGTGATAACCATGTATGGGCCCAACAGAATAATAAAAAAAATGCATGGAGCAATGCGGGACAGAGTGGGACAGACCCCTAAAATCGGGACTGTCCCGCGAAAATCGGGACTGTTGGGGGGTATAGGAAACAGGCAAGGGGGAAAAGCATTGGACGGTCACATTCTGGTCTTTGAGTTGACAAGCTTGATCTATTAAAGACACGGACACAAGCAGTGAGATTGTGAGATCCTTGTGTGTTTGTGGCACTAATAGCCATATTGTACAGTATATTATTATCAGTTTGTAGAGCACCATAAACTCATAAAATCCCAGAAGTGTGCACGTGTCTTGTATTCTATGGCAGCAGTGTTTTGCAACATTATTTGTAGAATTGATAAACAATGTTGCAAAACACTGCTGCCATGGAGCATTAAAGACACGTGCACCCCCCTGAGCTCTTATGAGCCTACCTAATTTTACTATTCAATAAAAGATACCAAAAGAATGAAGCAAATTTGATAACCAAAGTAAATAGGAACGTTGCTTAAAATTGCTGCTCTATCCAAATCATACATTTTTTAATTTTGACTTTACTGTCCCTTTAAGGAGGATGTGAGGACCAGGTGCCAACTTAAAGTTCCATTGGTGCTGATATGGTGCCATAAATAGAACCAAATGACACAGTCATGTTGCTGAACTAGTGCCTGAGCAAATAATCAATGCAGATCCACCTGATAATGTTACAAAGAGATCAGATGTACCAGTGGGTAAGATAATTATTACTGTCAATTCACTGACAAGTATTTTAATAAGATCTGTGGAGGTTGAACTCTATGGAATTTGTTATCATTCAACCTCGTCTCCTATGTTACTATTTCTAAAGTTATTCATTTCAGCTTATAAGGAAATAAATGAATATTTTTTTTATTTATTTTTTATTATTGAAAGGGACGGGTACGAACAACACATACAAAAAAAAAAAGCATTTTGCATAAGTATACTGCTTGTGCATTAGTCAGGAGACGCAGCTCCACGAATGTATAAGAGGGGATAAGATACACGTCGAAAAGATGGATACAACATAGATTGTAGACGCAGCTCCTTGTTAATATATAGGGGCATATGTATCAAGCTCCGAATGGAGCTTGATGCCCCGTGTTTCTGGCGAGCCTGCAGGCTCACTAGAAACAGTAGTTATGAAGCAGCGGTCACAAAGACCGCTGCTCCATAACCTGTCCGCCTGCTCTGAGCAGGCGTACAGACATCGCCGGAAATCAACCCGATCAAGTATGATTGGGTTGATTGACACCCCCCTGCTGGCGGCCTATTGGCCGCGAGTCTGCAGGGGGCGGCGTTGCACCAGCAGCTCTTGTTAGCTGCTGGTGCAATGCTGAATACGGCGAGCGTGTTGCTCGCCGTATTCGGCGAGGTCTGTCGGACCTGATCGGCACTGTCGGATCAGGTCCAACAGACCTTAATAACTAGAGGCCATATTCTGGAGACGCAGCTCCAGCCAGCCTTTCATGAAACACAAATAAATAAATGAATATTTTACAGACTTATTTATACCCATGGACTGCAAGTAGAATGTAATAGCATAAACAGATCTGGGGCGAGTTTGGCTCTGTGCCAGTTTAATCACACACACAAACGCCTAATAGAATCTCATGTGTATATTGCAACAGATTACAAAGCAACTCTAATCAATAAGATGAAGAAAAGATAAATTGGAAAAAAACATGAAGGCAAAACCTAGTTAGATGTGCAGGAAACAGATGAAAACTATAAGAAACTGGATTTTCATGGGAATTCTTGTTACAATTTGTTCACAGATCATCATGGGAGGGGAAAAAAAGTACAAAGTTAAAATAACAACAACAGTAACTGCTAATTAATCCAGTATTGCTGGCGACTGCTTAGTATGATTGATTCTGGTTTTTTTTCCACTTAACCCTTAATAAATAAATCTGACAATTTTGTAATGAATGATTTTATATTATTTTGAATAAGTTTATAATTAACTAGACGATGCCCAGAGGGCAGTCTATGTTTAAAAAATACAAAATCCTAAGATAAAGTTAAAAAAAAAAAAGTTAAATTACAGAAAAAAATAAACAAAGCTATCCAAATTAAAAAAATTAAACCTAAACTAATACCCCTATAAAAATAAAAAATCCCCCCCCCAAATAAAAACACCCGCTAATCTAATACTAAACTACAAATAGCCCTTAAAAGGACCTTTTGTAGGGCATTGCCCTAAGTTAAACAGCTATTTTACCTCTAAAAAAATACTAAGTCCCCCGTAACAGTAAACCCCCCCACCGACCAAACCGACCAAAATAAAAAAAACTAACACTAAAAAAAAAAAAACTACCCATTGCCCCTAAAGGGGCATTTGTATGGGCATTGCCTTTAAAAGGGCATTCAGCTCTTTTACTGCCCTTAAAGGGCCACTATACCCAAAATCTTTCTTTCATGATTCACATAGAGAATACAAATTTAAACAACATTACAATTGACTTCTATTATTTATTTTGCTTCATATCCTTAGTTGAAGAAAAAGCAATGCACATGGTGAGCCAATCACACGAGGCTTCTTTGTGCAGCAACCAATCAGCAGCTACTGAGCATATCTAGATATGCTTTTCAGCAAAGAATATCAAGAGAATAAAACTAATTAGATAATAGAAGTAAATTAGAAAGATGTTTAGAATTACATTCTCTTTCTAAATCATGAAAGACAAAATGTGGGTTTCATGTCCCTTTAAAAGGGTCTTCTTCCAGACGGATCCATCATCTTCTATCTTCATCCGGAGTTAAGGCAGCGCGGAGCGGAGCTGTGTTCCCGATGCCTGGTTCCCTTTTAAGGGCTATTGGTAGTTTATATTATGGGGTGTTTTTATTTTGGGGGCTTTTTTATTTTCATAGGGATTATGTATAATTTTGTTTATTTTTTCTGTAATGTTAGACTTTTATTTTTTGTAATTTAATGTTAGGTTTTTTATTTTAATTGAAAAATAGCATTAATTGGGGTTAATTTAGGGGGTGTTATATTAGGGGATTTAGTAATTAAATTAGTTATTTGCATTGTGAGGGGGTTGGTGGTATAGGGGTCAATATATTAATTAGGGTTATTGCTATGTAGAGGTTTGACAGTGTAGGGGTAAATAGGTTAATTAGGGTTAGTGCGGTGTGGGTGTTTGGGGGTTTAGGAGTTAATGGGTTAATTAGGTTTATTGCGATGTGGGGGTTGGCGGTTTAAGAGTTAATAGGTTAAATAGGTTTATCGTGATGTGGGGGGTTAGCGGTTTAGGGGGTTAATATTTTAATAGTGTTATTTGCGGATTAGGGGTTAATAACTTTATTATTTTGCGAAGTGAGGGTTGACGATTTAGGTGTTTGTTAATACTTCATGCGGGAGGTTAGGCTTTTTTATGTTTTTTTATTTCTTGCCGGCGGTTACGTGTTTTTCAGTTATTTTGTGCGGGCTGTTGTGTGCGTGTTTTTTTTTAAGGATTTGGGTTTTCCTATGCTGCATCCAGGTGGATTCCGAAAATGGTAGGGTGGTGAAAGAATCTTTTGGCCACGTAACTGGAGACGGTGACGGACGCGTTACAAACACGATTATGGTATAGATATATAAACATTTAAATTATTGTATTTCATTTATATACAATGTTCATAGTTTAAAAAAATTGATATAGGGGCCGATTTATCAAGGGCCGAAAGGCCCTTGATGCCCCTGTTTCCACGTGAGCCTGAAGGCTCGCCGAAAACAGCAGTTATAAAGGAGCGGTCTTAAGACCGCTGCTCCTTAACTAGTCTGCCTGCTCTGAGCGGCGGACAGCAATCAACCTGATCCTATACGATTGGGTTGATTGACACTCCTTGCGAATGGCCGATTGGCCGCAAATCTGCAGGGGGCGGCATTGCACAAGCAATTCACTAGAACTGCTTGTGCAATGTTAAATGCCGACAGCGTATGCTGTCGGCATTTAGCAATGTCTGTCGGACATTATACGCTACAGCTACAGCGTATCATGTCAGACAGACATTGATAATTCGGCTTCATGGACTTTATTTTTACCTTTTTATTTTTTGTAAAAAGAAATTAAATAAAACCGTATTTATTAACATGTCAACTGAATTTGTGTTTGCGCATATTCAGTTCACACCTTAATAAATGTTGTTCTTAAAATGTGTTCTAAATAGATCTCAGGTGTTGAATTTGAAAGGTCCAAAATGTGTTTAATAAAGTGCCAGCGGAGTGTTTTTTATTGATTTCCGTGTCAGATAAATCATCTCTTGTGCAGTTTTTGAAGGTTTTTTGGAATGGTGCATTTGAACCTATTTGCTGGGCAAATGTCTGGTACATAACAAATGGATTTCATACTGAAAACTGTGCACAGACTGGGGTTGCCACCTCGGCCAAGTTTTCCTGGACAGCTATGAGTTACACATGTTGCAGGGTGTGCAGGAAGGAACATGTATTGTGCCTCTGGACATCATATAAATAATGCTGATGAACAGCACAATACATCCTGCTTCTCTCCTCTCTGGTTGAATATAGTAATTAATAGCTGGTAACTTATAATTGTGTTTGCCCAATGTTGGGTAAAGATATATTACCTTATGGGAACGAGATAGTGATATCGCAATACAGTGTGGTGGCTCATAGAAAATAATTTAGAAATACAGGCTATCTCTATGTGAGTTGTCTACCTTTGCTAGAAGCCACAACACTGACTATTTTTACATTAGTTTGATTGCATCTATTCCCATATTATATTAGATTATAGATAAATTCAAGTTACCAGTATTTTCAGGTTATAGTTACAGGTACCAGTAATTGTTCCTGGGAGAATACTCCTGTGTGCAGTGCTTATCTCTATACAATTTTTATTTTAATTTCTTTTTAATAAACTTGTGACAAAATTTAGCTTAATCGGTGGCATGGTCCACAACCCACTATTTATTTTAAATTATTGTAAATAAATTTTATGTTTTAAATAATACACATTACAATACACTCCACCTGTCAATGAATAGGTTATAATCCTCACAAAGTGTGCCCCATAATGCTTCTGTTCTTTTCTTGCTCATAAATATAATATATATACCATGCCTTAGGTAAGCATATACAATGCCTTAGGTAAGCATACAATGCCTTAGGTAAATATACAATGCATTAGGTAAATATACAATGCATTAGGTAAGCATACAATGCTTTAGGTTAGCATATACAATGCCTTAGGTAAGCATACAATGCCTTAGGTAAATATACAATGCATTAGGTAAGCATACAATGCCTTAGGTAAGTATATTCAATGCCTTAGGTAAGAATACCATTACTTAGGTAAGCATGTACAATTTGTTAGGTAAGCATATGCAATCTCTTAGGTAAGCATACAATCTCTTAGGTAAGCATATACAATGCCTTAGGTAAGAAAATAAAATGCCTTAGGTAAGCATATACAATGCCTTACATAAGCATACAATCCCTTAGGTAAGCATATACAATGCCTTAGGTAAGAAAATAAAATACCTTAGGTAAGCACATACAATCCCTTAGGTAAGCATACAATCCCATAGATAAGCATATACAATCCCTTAAAGGGACACTGAACCCAAATTTTTTCTTTCGTGATTCAGATAGAGCATGAAATTTTAAGCAACTTTCTAATTTACTCCTATTATCATTTTTTCTTTGATCTCTTGCTATCTTTATTTGAAAACAAAGGCATCTAAACTTTTTTTTTTGGTTCAGACTCTGGATAGCACTTTTTTATTGGTGGATGAATTTATCCACCAATCAGCAAGGACAACCCAGGTTGTTCACCAAAAATGGTCCGGCATCTAAACTTACATTCTTGCATTTCAAATAAAGATACCAAGAGAATAAAGAAAATTTGATAATAGGAGTAAATTAGAAAGTTGCTTAAAATGTCATGCTCTATCTGAATCACAAAAGAAAAAAATTTAGGTTCAGTGTCCCTTTAAGAAAGCATATACAATGCCTTAGGTAAGCATACAATCCCTTGAGTAAGCATATACAATGCCTTAGGTAAGCATACAACCCCTTAGGTAAGCATATACAATTCCTTAGATAAGCATACAATGCCTTAGGTAAGCATATGCAATGCATTAGGTAAGCATAATAAATGCCTTAGGTAAGCATATGCAATGCATTAGGTAAGCATATACAATGCCTTAGGTAAGCATATGCAATGCATTAGGTAAGCATATACAATGGGGGATATTTATCAAAGCGTCAACTGATAATACGCTGGAATCCTGCGTCGTATTTGATGCGAGATTGGTCCGCCGTATTTAACAAAGCTTCAAGATCATCAAATGTTGAAATGTGTGATGAAATATACGCTGCCGCAATCTCAATCCGACGCAGATCGATGCTTGCGTCATTACAGATGTTTCAAATTTACATTTGACTCTATTTGACCCTTTTCCCAATTTATCAAACATTTAACAGGTACGCTTGCGTCTTTTCTGATGCAGCGTACCTGTTTTTGAATCCGCCACCCTTGAGCCGCGGATGCCATAGAAATCAATGGGAGTCTGAAAACACAGAAAGCTTATGTTCGATGCTGCAAGAGAATGAAGTATATTACATAACAAAAGTAAATTAGAAACTCTATTAAAATTGTATACCCTTTCTAAATCAAACAATATTATTGCTCCACATTTGGTGCACTAGTAGATATAGGGATAAAAATGAAAAATACATTACTGCTTATGGAATATGCTACAACTTTGTCTCTCATTACAAAACAAGGGGACAATATTATTTCTACAAATTTGTTGAAAAGTTTTGCCCCAAACTTGTTGCACTAATAGATATAGAGATAAAAATGAAATAAATACACAACATAATATAGATAACTTCCTTATTATTTTTTGTGAAAAATCTATGTGCACCATGTTTAAGCCATGTAATACAAGTCACACTCTCCACTTCGCACCATATTTGACGCAACACTTTTCGCACCAATTATGAAGCAAACTCCTAAACAACCCACACACTAGTGAGTTTTTAAACCACTTTTGATTGGAATATGCATAATCACATGATTTATGACATCAGCCAATCTGATTCAAATATATTTTAAACTATCAATAACAAATTAAATTGCTCGATACTTGTGTCATTGATCACTCATCAGAACTTGTAAGTGCCATTTGTTACATTGTGTATTATACAGTATGTATGTGTGAAATTAGTATTAAAGATAAACATTGATGCTGACATTAGGACACACAGTGTAATATTTAAGACAATGATTTTAAAATTCGAATTGATGTTTGATTTAATATAATCTTAAACTGATCGCTCAAAGGGATAGCCCACCTAACATTAAACTGTCATGATTCAGATACAGCAGAAATTAAAATCACCTCTTTACTGTCATGCTATTTTCAGTGTATTTCTTCCTTCTCTTGAATATCTTTTCAGTAAGAAATGTAATCTTATATCCCAGCCCATTTCATTACACCTGTGTAGGGGTGTTTTTTAAAACTAGATTGCAATCAGGGGGGGTTACACAGGTACAGAGAGAAAACTGGCCCAGCTCTTAAAATAACCATTGATTGCAAATAAATACATATGATACCCTGATTACATGTTATATTCACAATTATTTCTGCTCAGAACAATAATAAATTTACACTATATACATATAGTGGTATAAATAAACACAGAGATATGAAAGACAACATTGTCTAGAAAAAAAGGAATTTAGGGACATGTAAATATGTTTGCAAAAGATTTCTGGCATAACACAAAAACACACACACATATATATATATATATATATATATATATATATATATATATATATATATATACATACAGGTATGTGCAAAGATATATGTACAAATTCTAGCATTACAGGGACACTAAACCTCCAAAAATTCCTTCATGATTCAGGTAGAAAATACTATTTTAAACAATATTACAATTTACTTCTATTATCTAATTTGCTTCATTCTTTAGATACCCTTTGTTGAAGAAATAGCAATGCACATGGGTGAGCCAATCACACGAGGCATCTGTGTGCAGCCACCAAACAGCAGCTAATGAGCCTATCTAGATATGCTTTTCAGCAAAGGATATAAAGACGATGAAGCAAATTGGATAATAGAAGTAAATTAGAAAGTTGTTTAAAATGACATGCTCTTTCTAAATCATGACATAAAAACTGTGGGCTTCATGACCCTTTAACCCCTTAATGACAACTGACGTACCAGGTACGTCATGCATTAACAAGTAGGGTTGCCACCTCGGCCATGTTTTCCTGGACACTTATGAGTTACACATGCTGCAGGGTAAGCAGGGCGGAACATGTATTGTGCCTCTGGACATCACATGAATAGTGCTGATAAACAGCAGTATACATGTTCCTCCATGCAAACCCTACAGCATGTGTAACTCATAAGTGTCCAGGAAAACATGGCTGAGGTGGCAACCCTATTAACAAGCAGTTAATGACAATGGACGTACCTGGTACGTCAGTTGTCTAACAGAGTGCTGGAAGCGATCACAAATGCTTCCAGCAGCTCTGAGGGTATTGCAGTGATGCCTCGATATGGAGGCATCCTGCAATACCACTTTACAAGCCCCCGATGCAGAGAGAGCCACTCTGTGGCCCTCTCTGCACCGGTAGCGATAGTGCCGGGTGTGAGGGTGCGCGTGCGTGTGCACGATGCGTGTGTGTGCACGTGAGCATGCATGTGCGCGCGTGCACGTGCACCCATTAGCCACACTGACACCAATGAATGAGGGCAGAAAGGGGGAAAAAAAGGGATTTTTAAAAAAAAAAAAGGATCTGGGAGGGGTGGGGGTGGGGGTATTGTGGGGGGCTGCTACACTACAGAAATAGTTTTTTAAGTAAAAATAAAATAAAAATACTTTTTGGGGGGTTTTTGGGGCCAAACTGGGTACTGGCAGACAGCTGCCAGTACCCAAGATGGCGGTAATTAGGTAGGGGAGAGGGTTAGAGAGCTGGAGGGGGGATCAGGGAGGTTGGGGCTAAGGCAGGGGTCCATCACAGCTAAAATACTTTATTATTTTTATTTAAAAAAAAAACAAAAAACTTCTTTTATTTAGTACTGGCAGACTTTCTGCCAGTACTTAAGATGGCGGGAACAATTGTGGGGTGGGGGAGGGAAGAGAGCTGTTTGGGAGGGATCAGGGGGTGGGATGTGTCAGGTGGGAGGCTGATCTCTAAAATTAACCCTGCAAGCTCCCTACAAGCTACCTAATTTAACCCCTTCACTGCTGGGCATAATTAACGTGTGGTGCGCAGCAGCATTTAGCGGCCTTCTAATTACCAAAAAGCAACGCCAAAGCCATATAAGTCTGCTATTTCTGAACAAAGGGGATCCCAGAGAAGCTTTTACAACAATTTCTGCCATAATTGCACAAGCTGTTTGTAAATAATTTCAGTGAGAAACCTAAAATTGTGAAAAAATGGCGGTGAATTGGTGGCATAAAATATACCAAAATGGGCCTAGATCAATACTTGGGGTTGTCTACTACACTACACTAAAGCTAAAATTAACCCTACAAGCTCCCTAATTAACCCCTTCACTCCTGGGCATAAAACACGTGTGGTGCGCAGCTGCATTTAGCGGCCTTCTAATTACCAAAAAGCAACCCAAAAGCCATATAAGTCTGCTATTTCTGAAAAAAGGGGATCCCAGAGAAGCATTTACAACCATTTGTGCCATAATTGCAGAAGCTGTTTGTAAATAATTTCAGTGGGAAACCTAAAGTTTGTGACAAATTTTGTGAAAAAGTGAACTTTTTTTTTTTTTATCGCATTTGGCGGTGAAATGGTGGCATGAAATATACCAAAATGGGCCTAGATCAATACTTTGGGATGTCTTCTAAAAAAAAAAATATATACATGCCAAGGGATATTCAGGTATTCCTGACAGATATCAGGGTTCCAATGTAACTAGCGCTAATTTTGAAAAAAAGTGGTTTGGAAATAGCGAAGTGCTACTTGTATTTATTGCCCCATAAATTGCAAAAAAAGCAAAGAACATGTAAACATTGGGTATTTCTAAACTCAGGACAAAATTTAGAAACTATTTAGCATGGGTGTTTTTTGGTGATTGTAGATGTGTAAAATATTTTGGGGGTCAAAGTTAGAAAAAGTGTGTTTTTTTCCATTTTTTCCTCATATTTTATTATTTTTTTTTTAGTAAATTATAAGACATGATGAAAATAATGGTATCTTTAGAAAGTCCATTTAATGGCGAGAAAAACGGTATATAATATGTGTGGGTACAGTAAATGAGTAAGAGGGAAATTACAGCTAAACACAAACACTGCAGAAATGTAAAAATAGCCATTGTCATTAAGGGTAAGAAAATTGAAAAATGGTCCGGTCATTAAGGGGTTAATAATCATTTATAAAAAAAATAAACATGAGATAAAAGCATATCATGACTTCTAGAAATACAAATACACATTAATTTATGTGAAAGTATCATATAACAGATTTTTTTGTATAACAAATAAATATAAAAATAACTTTCTATGAGATATTATTTGTTGAGGTATAAATCTAGCTATTTCTTGGACATTAACAGATGAATAATAAAAGATTAGCTTTAGCGAAATGTGCTTGTTCATAGACAGTAATGAAATGGTATAAATAAAGTTGGGAAAAAACAGAATAACCTCGACATCGATGACTGTTAGTTAACAACAGTCCGATGCTCATCGCGCCATACTTGACGCATGTTTTTTTACTTTTTTTTATAAATAAGGGCATTGTATGTGGATCCGCGGAAGCGATGTCTGGCGAGTGCATTGACGCCGGCGAATGCACCGAGATTGACGCTTCAATAAATATTCCCCAATGCCTTAGGTAAGCATATGCAATGCCTTAGGGAAGCATATGCAATGCATTAGGTAAGCTTGCAATGCCTTAGGTAAGCATATGCAATGCATTAGGTAAGCATATAAAATGCCTTAGGTAAGCATATGCAATGCATTAGGTAAGCATATGCAATGCCTTAGGTAAACATATGCAATGCATTAGGTAAGCTTGCAATGCCTTAGGTAAGCATATGCAATGCATTAGATAAGCATATACAATGCCTTAGGTAAACATATGCAACGCATTAGGTAAGCATTTACAATGCCTTAGGTACGCATATGCAATGCATTAGGTTATCATATACAATGCCTTAGGTAAGCATATGCAATGCATTAGGTAAGCATATACAATGCACTAGGTAAGCATATGCAATGCATTAGGTAAGCATATACAATGCCTTAGGTAAACATATGCAATACATTAGGTAAGCATATGCAATGCATTAGGTAAGCATATACAATGCATTAGGTAAGCATATACAATGCCTCAGGTAAGCATATGCAATGCATTAGGTAAGCATATACAATGCCTTAGGTAAGCATATACAATGCATTAGGTAAGCATATACAATGCCTCAGGTAAGCATATGCAATGCATTAGGTAAGCATATACAATGCATTAGGTAAGCATATACAATGCCTCAGGTAAGCATATGCAATGCATTAGGTAAGCATATACAATGCATTAGGTAAGCATATACATATACAATGCATTAGGTAAGCATATACAATGCCTTAGGTAAGCATATGCAATGCCTTAGGTAAGCATATGCAATGCATTAGGTAAGCATATACAATGCATTAGGTAAGCATATACAATGCCTTAGGTAAGCATATGCAATGCATTAGGTAAGCATATACAATGTCTTTGGTAAGCATATACAATGCCTTAGGTAAGCATATGCAATGCATTAGGTAAGCATATACAATGCCTTAGGTAAGCATATGCAATGCATTAGGTAAGCATATACAATGTCTTAGGTAAGCATATGCAATGCATTAGGTAAGCATATACAATGCATTAGGTAAGCATATACAATGCATTAGGTAAGCATATACAATGTCTTAGGTAAGCATATAAATGAATTAGGTAAGCATATACAATGCCTTAGGTAAGGATATGCAATGCATTAGGTAAGCATATACAATGTATTAGGTAAGCATATGCAATGCATTAGGTAAGCATATACAATGCATTAGGTAAACATATGCAATGCATTAAGTAAGCATATACAATGCATTAGGTAAGCATATGCAGTGCATTAAGTAAGCATATACAATGCATTAGGTAAGCATATACAATGCCTTAAGTAAGCATATGCAATGCATTAGGTAAGCATATACAATGCCTTAGGTAAGCATATGCAATGCATTAAGTAAGCATATACAATGCATTAGGTAAGCATATACAATGCCTTAAGTAAGCATATGCAATGCATTAGGTAAGCATATATAAAGCCTTAGGTAAGCATATGCAATGCATTAGGTAAGCATATACAATGCATTAGGTAAGCATATACAATGCCTTAGGTAAGCAAATACAATGCATTAGGTAAGCATATACAATGCCTTAGGTAAGCATATGTAATGCATTAGGTAAGCATATACAATGCCTTAGGTAATTAGGTAAGCATATGCAATGCATTAGGTAAGCATATACAATGCCTTAGGTAAGCATATGCAATGCATTAGGTAAGCATATACAATGCTTTAGGTAAGCATATACAATGCATTAGGCAAGCTTGCAATACGTATAGAAAAAAATAACATAGCTAAGTAAATTAGTGACTTTAAACCAAACGTAACACAGCACGTGAGGCTATTTCAGTTACAGAGTGCTTAGAAGCTTGTATAGTACAGACACAGTCAGACATCTAATGGAATTATTATACGCAAACAAAAAGACAGAACAAGACACTCCTCCTTATTTCCTCCTGACAGTGTTCACAGCATAAAGCAGTAACATCTCTATCCCAAGAGCTTGCAGTCTAATGCTGAAGGTCAGCCCGAGAGCTGACAAGGTGCTTATAGCTGCGCGCACACAGACGTGTGAGAATACACAGAGCAGAACTTGTTATCAAGTCAATGCGCTCATGCTTTTAATTAAATGTAAAGTAAAATGAAAACCATCTGCTTTCTGGATGACAGTTCTATTCCCTCTGAGAGAATTTTTAAATTGGAAAAAATAAATTACGGATGTGGAGTTGATCCACAGCTCATGTTATTATCACAAAGCAGGATACAGCGCACACCCAAAATACTGTTACAAGTTTAATAAAGTTCCTACAATATGCAACAGCAGCAGACAAAGCCCCTGCTCTTGATGGAGCCTTGTACCTGCAGAAACAGCAGAGCTGGGGAGAACAAGTCATGTGACCAGTAGCTAAGTATATCAACACATAAATATATATGTATATACACATATTAACTCATAAATATATATGTATACTGTATAAGTATATAAACATATAAATACAGTATATATCCTATATTATAAAAGGCCAAGTGTGTTTGTCTGAAGCCGTCATGCACAGTAGAGACTGCGCGCGGACAAACACACCTGGCCTTCAGCTGCAGAGTAGTGCGCACTGCGGAAGCTGCCTGGTGGGGGCGTGACCGACGTCGGGCGTGTCGTGATGGGGGCGTGGCAAGCGGGCATGGCAGGCATGACGAGGGGGCGTGGCCGGCGGCGTAACGAGGGGGCTTGGTCTCACGGGAGCGCGCGGGAGGGGCGTGGCCGGCGGGGGAGACCAAAACAGAGGAAGGAAGGAAAGAAAGAAAGCGAGCAGAAGAGGGGGGAAGAGCAAAAGAGGGAGAGAGAGCGCAAGAGAGTGGGAAAGAAAGAGGGGGAGAGAGAGGGGGGAGAGAGAGCTCAAAAGAGAGGGGGGAGAGAGAGAGCTCAAAAGAGAGGGGGGAGAGAGAGCTTAAAAGAGAGGTGGGAGAGAGAGCGCAAAAGAGGGAGAGAGAGAGAGCACAAAAGAGAGGGGGAGAGAGCGCAAGAGAGGGGGAGAGAGCGCAAGAGAGGGGGAGAGAGAGCGCACAAAAGAGGGGGAGAGAGAGAGCTCAAAAGAGAGGGGGGAGAGAGAGTCGCAAAAGAGAGTGGGGAGAGAGAGCGCAAAAGAGAGGGGGAGAGTTTAAAAGAGAGCGCAAAAGAGGGGGGAGAGAGCGCAAAAGAGAAGGGGGAGACAGAGTGCAAAAGAAGGAGAGAGAGAGCAAAAGAGGGAGAGAGAGAGCGCAAAAGAGAGGGGGAGAGAGCACAAAAGAGAGGGGGAGAGAGCGCAAAAAAGAGGGGGAGAGAGCGCAAGGGGGAGAGAGCGCAAAAAAAGGGGGGGAGAGACCGCAAAAAAGAGGGGGGAGAGAGCGCAAAAGAGTGGGGGGAGAGAGAGAGAGCTCAAAAGAGATGGGGGGAGAGAGAGCTCAAAAGAGAGGGGGGGAGAGAGAGCTCAAAAGAGAGGGGGGGAGAGAGAGTTTAAAAAAGAGGGGGGAGAGAGAGTGCACAAAAGAGGGGGAGAGAGAGTGCAAAAGATAGGGGGAGAGAGCGCAAAAGAGAAGGGGGAGAGAGCGCAAAAGAGGGGAAGAGAGAGTGCAAAAGAGGGGAAGAGAGAGCAAAAGAGAGGGGGAGAGAGAGAGCAAAAGAGAGGGGAAGAGAGAGCAAAAGAGAGGGGGAGAGAGCGCAAAAGAGAAGGGGGAGAGAGCGCAAAAGAGGGGAAGAGAGAGTGCAAAAGAGGGGAAGAGAGAGCAAAAGAGAGGGGGAGAGAGAGAGCAAAAGAGAGGGGAAGAGAGAGCAAAAGAGAGGGGGGAGAGAGAGCAAAAGAGAGGGGGAGAGAGCGAGAGCGCAAAAGAGGGGGGAGAGAGAGAGCAAAAGAGGGGGGAGAGAGAGAGCAAAAGAGGGGAAGAGAGAGCAAAAGAGAGGGGGAGAGAGAGAGCAAAAGAGAGGGGAAGAGAGAGCAAAAGAGAGGGGGGAGAGAGAGCAAAAGAGAGGGGGAGAGAGCGAGAGCGCAAAAGAGGGGGGAGAGAGAGAGCAAAAGAGGGGGGAGAGAGAGAGCAAAAGAGGGGGGAGAGAGCAAAATAAGGGAGGGAGAGAGCAAAAGAGGGCGAGAGAGAGTAAGAGGGGGGAGAGAGCAGATGAGGGGGGAAGAGAGAGAGCGAGCAAAAGAATGGAGAGAGAGCAAAAGAGGTGGGAGAGAGAGAGCAAAAGAGGGGGGAGAGAGAGCACAAGAGGGGAGAGAGAGAGCAAAAAAGGGGAGAGAGAGAGAGCAAAAGAGGGGGGAGAGTGCAAAATAAGGGGGAGAGAGAGAACTCAAAAGAGAGGGGGGGAGAGAGAGAGAGCGCAAAAGAGAGGGGGGAGAGAGAGGGAGCAAGGGTTGGAACCGCGGTACCTAAAAAATTGGCCTGTGTACACGGCTTTAGGACTAGTATGTATATAAGTAAATAAACATAGAAATATATATGTAAATAAGTATATAACACATAAATATATGTGTATATACACATATTAAAAAACAACAAAAAATATTGGTGCACATCCAACCACTTAAGTCCACTCTTTCATGGCATATTTGTATATGCTTCTGTCTGCCAAATATACTTACACTTGGATGCACCAATATTTTTTGTTGTTTTGTAATTATTTTGGTCACTTTGGTAGCACTCCCACAATATGTGTGTTAAGATTAAACAGTCCTTTGTGGTGTGCTTAACCAAAAAAAAACCCTTTGTTGTATTATATACACATATTAACACATAAATATATATGTATATAAGTATATAAACACATAAATATATATATGTATATAAGTATATAAATAGTGATGTCGCGAACCTAAAATTTTGGGTTCACGAACGGCGAACGCGAACCCGGCGACCCGCCATAGACTTCAATAGGCAGGCAAATTTTAAAACCCACAGGGACTCTTTCTGGCCACAATAGTGATGGAAAAGTTGTTTCAAGGGGACTAACACCTGGACTGTGGCATGCCGGAGGGGGATCCATGGCAAAACTCCCATGGAAAATTACATAGTTAATGTAGAGTCTGGTTTTAATCCATAAAGGGCATAGAGTTAATTTTAGCTTAAGTGTAGTGTAGTAGACAACCCAAAGTATTGATCTAGGCCCATTTTGGTATATTTAATGCCACCATTTCACCGCCAAATGCGATCAAATAAAAAAAAAAATTGTTCACTTTTTCACAAACTTTAGGTTTCTCACAGAAATTATTTACAAAAAACGTATGCAATTATGGCATAAATGATTGTAAATGCTTCTCTGGGATCCCCTTTGTTCAGAAATAGCAGACTTATATGGCTTTGGCGTTGCTTTTTGGTAATTAGAAGGCTGCTAAATGCCACTGCGCACCACACGTGTTTTATGCCCAGCAGTGAAGGGGTTAATTAGGGAGCATGTAGGGAGCTTGTAGAGTTAATTTTAGCTTAAGTGTAGTGAAGTAGACAACCTAAAGTATTGATCTAGGCCCATTTTGGTATATTTCATGCCACCATTTCACCGCCAAATGCGATCAAATTTAAAAAAAACTTAAATTTTTCGCAATTTTAGGTTTCTCACTGAAATTATTTACAAACAGCTTATGCAATTATGGCACAAATGGTTGTAAATGCTTCTCTGGGATCCCCTTTGTTCAGAAATAGCAGACATATATGACTTTGGCGTTGCTTTCTGGTAATTAGAAGGCCGCTAAATGCTGCTGCGCATCACACGTGTATTATGGCTAGCAGTGAAGGGGTTAATTAGGTAGTTTGTATTGAGCTTGCAGGGTTAATTTTAGCTTTAGTGTAGAGATCAGCCTCCCACCTGACACATCAGACCCCCTGATTCCTCCCAAACAGCTCCCTTCCCTCCCCCACCCCACAATTGTCCCCGCCAAAGTCTGCCAGTACTAAAATAAAAGGTTTTTAAATGTTTTAATTTTTTTTAGCATATTTACATATGCTGTGGTGTAGCATCCCCCCTTAGCCCCCAACCTCCCTGATCCCCCCCAAAACAGCTCTCTAACCCTCCCCATCTGCCTTATTGGCGGCCATCTTGGGTACTGGCAGCTGTCTGTAATTATTTCACAGTCAAAAAAGTGTTGTTTTTTTAAATGTACACTACTGTTACACCAGATATGAGTGGTGGCACTGGGCAAGTGGGCACAGTATACGATGTGAGCCTGACACACACGCTGGCAGGCAGGCAACTGCAATTAGATAACACAGGGAAAAAAAAGATAAGTCCTTCAGGACTGTAGGGGACACTGAATACACTAGCCTAGCTATCGATTTCCCTATTAAATCAGCAGCAGCTACACTGTCCCTCCTCTCACTAAGAATGCAGCTTCCGAATGAATCTAAAATGGATGCTGTCCAGGAGATGGGAGGGTCTGCTGCTGATTGGCTGGAATGTGTCTTCTGACTGTGAGGTATAGGGTCAAAGTTTACTCAATGATGAGGAATAGGGGGCGGACCGAACATCGCATATGTTCGCTGTCCGCGGCGAACGCGAACATGCTATGTTCTCCGGGAACTATTCGCGACATCGCTATATATAAACAGACACATATAAATATATATATATATATGTATATAAATGCATAAATATATATAAATATAGGTATATAAGTATATAAACACATAAATATATATATATATATATATATATATATATATATATATGTATATGTATGTAAGCATATAAACACATAAATATATATATGTATATAGACATATTAACTCATATATATATATATATATATATATATATATATATATATATATATATATATATATTTGAAATTGGGGGCAATTGGGGCACATTTTTTTAATTAACCATAGGCCTGAAATGCTCTACTATACAGCTAAAAATGATGTTCCGTGCCCCTTTGTGTTTTAGTTTTTATTAATAGAGCTTGATTAGCTCATCTGGGGCGCAATCCGATATAGGTCGTAGTTTTCGGCGCAAGCGAGAGAACCCGCGCCGCCCGTAATTTCACCTCGCAACTCGACCTATCCAATATACTGCGCCGTCAGATGCTAAACTGGTGTAAGTAGCAAAAACCGGCGATCAACTAAAATGTGCGCAAATACACATTTTAGCCGTTGCAAGTTCTTACGCCAGTATTTTGTTCACGTAAAGTCTCAATAAAGTGTAGTTTTATGCAAATTAGCCTATGAATCATAAAAAACAACGGCCAGTTCTAAAAGATGCGACACGTAATTACGCCATTCAAAATTCATACATAAACCCAATGCGCAGCGGCCATTTTCTTTAGTGTGCTTGGTTGGTTCTTGGAGCTACAGCACACTACAGTGAGTAGAGATTAGTGGTAAGAGTAGTGAGAAAGGAGCATTTCATTAAGTTAGTTAGGTCGGATTTTTGGATTGTTAAGCCTGTACATTTACTAACACTTTTTTTTTACATATTGCACACATTTTGCATACACACATATACAAAATACACAACACTTTTTTTTTCTAACACCTCACATATTATATTTATCTTTTACAGTGTGATAGGCTGAGTGTTTGGTTGTGATTGTGTGTGATTGAAGTGGGAGTGAGTGTGAGTGTGTGTAGTTTGAGGATGGCAGGGAGAGCTAGGGCGGGGGGGGGGGAGGGAAGGGGAGTTGCAGGGAGAGGATTATGGACAGGAGGAGCAGCAGGGTCTCCGTCAGTGAGTGAGTGGAGTGGGGACAGGGAGAGCTAGAAGGGAGGATGGGAGTGGGGCTGCCCCAAGGTCAGGCACACTCAGAAGAGGGATAGAGGGTGCACATGGGGATAGAAGGGGGAGGAGGGAGAGGATAGGGGGGAACCCACACCAGGGACATCCCAGGAAGGGAGCCAGGCGGCCCAGGACGAGGAGCGCATGAGGTGCCCCAACTTCACTTTTGCCGAAAACCTTGCGCTAGTCCAGGCCGTCATGGAGAACCACACTGCCCTCTTTGACCAAGAGAAGGGCAAAGGAGTTGCCCGAAGGCGTAAAGATGCATGGCTAAGGGTCGAGGAGGCAGTCAATAGCGTGGCCCAGCAGAGGGGGAATGTGGATGGGCTCAAGAAAAGGTGGAATGACTGCAAGAGGCGGGTCAAGGAGAAAATGGGCCAAGAAGCCATGCACCAGAGGGGAACAGGCGGTGGTCCTCCCCAGGAGGCGGAATATAATGAGTGGCAGGAGATCATTCGGAGGTCCCTGAGCGTCACAGCAGTCCGTGGACTTCCAGGGGCTCGTGACTCAGGGACTGCAACATCAGCACAGCATGCTGGTGAGTAACATCCCACACACCAGTATTATATGTATTTGGGATATAACATCCTTTAATGTCACACATTCATGTACACAATGAGGAGCATGGTACTTGGCCTACTAACAAAAATATCTACAATTAGATTTCACATTAAAGGGGCATTAAACCAAAGCTTTTTATGTCATTATTCAGATAGAGAATACAGTTTTAAACAACATCCCAATTTACTTCTATTATCTAATTTGCTTCATTATTTTGTTATTCTTTGTTTATTAAATATCAACGCACATGGGTGAGCCAATCACATGGGGCATTGATGTGCAGCCACCAATCAGCAGCTTCTGAGCCTATCTAGATATGCTTTTCAGCTAAGAATATCAAGAGAATGAAGCAAATTAGCTAATGGAAGTAAATTACAAAGTTGTTTAAAATTGCATGCTCTAGCTGAATCATGAAATAATCAAAATGGGTTTAATGTCCATTTAATGCTACTTAACACATTGAAATTCAGGATATGAGGTGGAATAGTTAAATACTAACATGTCTCGGAGTAACACAGGCCACAAGCCACATGTAGAGTTTTCAGTAAATGGACACTATATACATCGCAATACTTTTAGCTCAAGAAAGCATGTTATGTGCCTACATCAGGCTAAAGGAAATTGTGTGACCATAGTGTCACTTAAAGAACACATTTTCTCCATCACTGACATGTACACAGAACTATTGTATGAAACACATACATGTATACTTTGCATATTCAAATCCCTCATATCACAAATCACAATGTGCACATGCATGTTATAGAATTTGACATGAGAATGAGTATAGGCCCTAGCATGTATCAATGTACATTGTATGGATATATATATGATTGTACTAATACCTCTCATCATTTGACTCCTCCACAGAACCTCCTGTCACCAGGGTGCAAACGGGCATGCCTCCACCACAACCACCAGGCCAGAGAATGGCTCCACCACAACCACCAGGCCAGAGAATCCCTCAACATTATGCTCCCAGGCATGAGGTGGGTTGGATTGCCTCTGTTGAGGACCCATACGTCATGCCACCAAGTTTTGAAGAGGAGCCCTGGCAGGAGCCCTGGCCGGAGGACTATTATTTTGGTTATGAGGGGCAGCCAAGGCATCCCCAAAGGGTAGATGTCTTTACCCCCCCCCCCTCGCAATATCAGGCCAGTCAGGACTTTTACCACGAGGACATACAAACTGGTCAGGCTGAGTGGTCGCACACCAGTCATCAATGGGACTACTAGTCCACCCGGAGAGCTCCACCATCCGCTTCCCTTGGAAAAGCTCCAGCATATGAAGAGGAGCATATAGCTGTGGTAGTTCCTCCTGAGGCACCAGCCATCATTGTTCCTCCTGAGGCACCAGCCATCATTGTTCCTCCTGAGGCATCAGCCATCATTGTTCCTCCTGAGGCACCAGCCATCATTGTTCCTCCTGAGGCACCAGCCATCATTGTTCATCCTGAGGCACCAGCCATCATTGTTCCTCCTGAGGCACCAGCCATCATTGTTCCTCCTGAGGCACCAGCCATCATTGTTCCTCTTGAAGCAACAGCTGACATTGTTCCAGATGCAACAGCAGCTAGAGGTGAACCTGCGCCTAGAATCCCTGCTGGTGAACAGCCTTTAGATCCTCTGACTTCTGCCCTGGGCGATGAATACATTGCCCTCCAGAGGAGGCAAACATCAACCTGCGAGAGGCTCACATCAACCTGCGAGAAACTGCAGAGAGACCAACGCAGGTTTTACAGGAGCAAACAGACTTTACTACAGCGTTCCATTGAGCTGCAATGGGACATGGCAGCATCTTTAAGTGGTATCGTCCAGAACCAATCTCAGATGCTGAGAGTTATTTCGGATATGCAGATCAGACTGACAACAGATGGAGGGAACAAAACCAACTGTTGGTTGTGTTAGTGGAGCATTTCACACACCAGCAGGACACTGCCTCCAGCCTCTCATCTGTGGCCAGCACTCCTGCAGAATCCTCTGAATCCACACAACCCAGGAGAGGCAGGAGAGCCACTCCAGGCCCCTCAGCCCCCTCATCTAAGAAGCCTAAAAAAAATAAATATTGTTATATTTCATCCTAAATCTTGTCCTCTGTTATTTACCATATAATTGTCATCCACATCCATGTGAGGGGTGTTTTAGTACACTAATATTTTTGAAAAATATAATAAGGCCTGTGTGGAAATGGCCCAGAAAAGGTAATATCATCATGTTTATTATTATTATTATTATCGGTTATTTGTAGAGCGCCAACAGATTCTGCAGCGCTAATTTATGACATATTCATGTTCTCTAAACCACATCACATAGTTGTGTATGAAGGGTACATATAGTGATATTCACTTTTAAGATGTAAATCAAGGTTTCACACATCCAATAGAAATTGACACATGTGCAGGGATAGGCACGAGCCAAGGCTGTGGCGGACATTTTCTAAGGTAAAGACTTTTAGTGAAGGACACCTTGCCTATCCCTGCACATGGGTATATATATCTAAATGATAATGTTTTTACAGAAGGTGTGAACATAAGGTATAAACATCCATTTTCATTCCTCGAAATGATAGTCAATAAATCATAGTGACCAAAACATGAATTGAACTAATGATATATTTTCAGTAATTAGGGTGGTTAAGGGAATGGGGGTAGGTTATAGTAGTTTCACTTACAGTGGAACTCCGCAGTATGTAATTCGATGACCAGCTGCAGCAGGGGCAGCACCATCACCATGGACCTCAGCAGCAACTATAGAATAAGCATGTGTAGACAGAACAACAGGGGATTGTAGGGCTTCCAGCACCCCTTGTGCCCCATGATGACCCCTCGTGCCCCATGATGACCCCTTGTGCCCCATGATGACCCCTTGTGCCCCATGATGCACCCCTTTGTGATTGGTTTGACAAACTTGCAGGGGCAGGAATAATAAATGCTATGAAGAGGTTAACTATTTGTGATCAAGCTGCTGATATGTATGTTGTTAAGCATGCACTTGTTAGGCCTTCAGAGAGTTACGTTGGTTTCTAAGTCAGTGCAAGGGTTGCTGCGCCTTCAATTTGTGGCGAGATGAGAATGGAGTAGATTTTCTGAAATCTGCGCGCGTAAGTCCTTACGCCATATATTGGATACCAAACTGCGAGTGTTTTGTATGTCAGTCTATGTGCCAAAAAACGACAGGCGAAGGCAGAAATATATGCGCATAACTTCTAAGTTACGCGCAAAATTTGGCGTCGCCGGCTTCTGCGGGCGATGCTGTATATCGGATCGAGGCCCTGATCTGTGAGACTGCCGGCTAATGGATGTAGCTAATGAGTGCTGCTTTATTTCCCAGGGCCTGATTAAACAGCTGCAAATATCCGTAACTTCATATCAAGACTATTAGTGATAGGAATAATGTACCGCCCTACAAATTGTTAGCTGCAGTATAAACTAATTTTTTTGGCAATACGTTTTATTAGTGACCATTGCGGCTAATTATACAAGTGACAACAAAAGCCTAACCTAAATAGATCACACAAAGTGCCAATTAACAGGTAAATTTTTACCAGCAGTCTTCCTGGTTTTACAAATATAAAAACACAGGGCCAGATTACATGTGGAGCTCTAAATATCCTTTGCATGCAAAGCGATATTAGTGCTACACTTTGTAATACCAGCGCTTGTATTACAATTTAATCTCAATGTGAAAGCAAGCTCGCATTCGCATTGCTAGGAAGCATTCCATAGGCTCCTATGGGAGCATCGTTCTGATGCCGTCACAGACAGCATCAGAACCTTGCGCAGCAAAGGAGGTAAGTAGCACAGCGATGAGCAGCATTTTTTAATATATATGTATATGAATATATACATATATACGTATGTGTTAATATGGGTATATACACATATACACACATAAATATATATGTATTTGCCCAATTGCGGGAGTTTGATAATTTAGCGCTCCACTTGTAATCTAGTCCACATTGCATTAAGTAAAACTTCTACACAGAAAAGATCCAGCTGTAACAGTGGTTTTAGAAAAATGGTAGAAATTAAAGTGCCAAAAGAGATTGTGATTCACATATAATGTGGCATTAAAGGGATGGTAAACTCAAAATGTAACTTATGTTCTCCTGGTATCCGCTATTGAAAAGTAAGCTCAGGAGCAGCACTGTACTGCTGGGAGCTAGCTGAGCACATCTTGGGAACCAATGACAAGAGGCTTATAAGTGCGGTCATCAACCAGCAGCTAGCTCCCAGCAGTGCATTGCATTGCTGCTTCCGAGCCTACCTAGGTATGAGTTCCACAAAGGATTCCAAGTGAAGAGAAGAAAAGTTGAAAGTTGTTTAAAACATCATGGTCTATCTGTGTTGTGCAAATTTAACTTTGACTTTACTGTCCCTTTAACGAATAAGGACCAATTGGAACTCACCGACATCTTTATGTACCCTAGAAGGGGAAGCAGCAGAATTATATATCCAAAATAAACTGTCCAAAAATTGCTCACCAGCTTAAGGGTCATGAAGCACAAATGAAACGCTCGTGATTCAGATAGAGTTTACAATAAACAACAATCTTCCGTTTACTTCTGTTATCAAATTTCTTTCTTTCTCTTGGTCTCCTTTTTATAGCATAGAGCTATATAAGAGCACCCAATCTTTTATTTTGCACCTCATTGGGCTGAGGAGGAGGGTAAAAATGATTATTTCCTGCCCCTGTTCTTTTAAACAAGCCACACCCACAACTGCCTAACCACACTCTGACCACCTGGCTCTGTGCCAGTACACATGAGACTCCACCTTCCACCTGTAACTCCGCCTCCTCCCACCATTTCTTCACCTGTGGAACACTCTCGTCTAAACCTAGGTCTGTTTGTTCCCACTGAATAAGGTTTCTGGAACCACCATTGGTTTTAATTAAGAATCCCACTGTGCCTCATTTTTTATATTAAGTAATGTTAAGTATCAGGTTTTTATATCTTTTATTTATCACTAGGCGATAAGCCTGCCCAGAGGGCAGTTTATATTGAAAAAATACAAACCTCCAAGCTAAATTTACAAAATGACAGAAAAAAATAAACAAAGCTATCCAAAATAAAAAATTTAAACCAAAACTAATACTCCTATAAAAAAAAAAAACCCCCAAAATAAAAACACCCCCTAATCTAATACTAAACTACCAAAAGGTATGGTATTGCCCTAAGTTAAACAGCTCTTTTACCTCTAAAAAGTCCACCCTAACAGTAAAAATCCCCCACCCACCAAGCCCCCCAAAATAAAAAAAAAACTAACACTAAAAAAAAAATAAACTACCCATTGCCCCTAAAGGGGCATTTGCATTGGCATTGCCCTTTAAAGGGCAGTCAGCTCTTTTGCTGCCCTTAAAAGGGCAATCAGCTCTTTTTCTAGCCCCAAAAAACCCTAATATAAAAAAAAACACCCAAAAAATAAAAATAAAAATACCTAAACCTAAGCCCCAAATAGGTATTCACTGTTATTGAAGTCCGGCTTAGAAGGTCTTCTTCAAGACGGATCCATCATCTTCGATCTTCATCCGGAGTTAAGGCGGCATGGAGCGGAGGTGCGGAGCTGTGTTCCCTATGCTTGGATCCTCAGCAGCAGACCTCAACGGCGGCGATCCTCGGCAGCAGCGGTCCTCGATGGCGGCGTTAGTTGGCAGCATGGAGGCTCCTCTTCATCCGATGTCCATCGTAAACTGAAGATTGAATGCAAGGTACCGCAATCAATTTGGAGTACCTTTCATTCCTATTGGCTGAAATTTTAACATTTCATTAGCTCTCATCCTATTGGCTGATTTAAAAAATTTCAACCAATAGGAAAGCAAGGTATCCCAATAAATATGGGGTACTTTGCATTCAATCTTCAGTGTACGGCAGACGATCGCATGAAGAGGAGCCTCCACGCCGACGAGGACCACCGCTGAGGATTGCCACATCTGGGAACACCGATCTGCCCTGCCTTCACTGTGAATGAAGATAGAAGATGATGGACCCGCCTCGAAGAAGACCTTCTCCGCCGGACTTCAGGAACCATGAGTACCTATTTGGGGCTTTAGTGTTAGGATTTTTTTTATTTTTGGTTTGTTTTTGTTTTTTTAGATTAGGGTTTTTAGGGCAGTGAAAAAGAGCTGGATGCCCTTTTAAGGGCAATGCCCATACAAATGCCCCTTTAGGGGCAATGGGTAGTTTAGGATTTTTAGTGTTAGTTTTTTTTTTTTGGGTGGGGGGGGGTTTGGTGGGTGGGGGTTTTTACTGTTAGAGGGGGGACTTAGTATTTTTTTTTAAGGAAAAGAGCTGTTTAACTTACAAAAGACCCTTTTAAGGGCTATTGGTAGTTTATTCTTAAATTAGGGGGCGTTTTTATTTTGGAGGTGCTTTTTTATTTTGTGTAATTTTAGATTAATTTAATGTAATCTTAGGTTTTGTTTTTTTTAAAGTACTGTTAGGATTTTTTATTTTAATTGTTATGTAGTATTGTATTATTTTATGTAATTAAGGGGTACATTTAGGGGGTGTTAGGTTAGGGGGCTTAGTTATTAAATTAGCTATTTGCGTTGTAAGGGTTGGCGGTTTAGGAGTTAATAGGTAAATTAGGTTTAATGCGTTGTGGGGGGTTGGCAGATTAGGGGTTAATATGTTAATTACGTTTATTATGTTGGTGGTGGATGGTGGTTTAGGGGTTAATAAATTAATTATTTAATTTGCGATGTGGGGGAGCGGATTAGGGGTTAATAGATGTATTAGGTAGTTTGCGATGTTGGGGATGGCGGATTTAAGGGTTAATAATTTTATTATGTAGTTGTTTTTTTTAATACTTCGTGCGGGCGGTTAGTTTTTTTTTTAATACTTATTGCGAGCGGTTAGGTGGGGTTTTTTAACACTTATTGCAGGCGGTTAGTTTTTTTTTGTAATGCTCCATTTACTTTTGTTGCATCCCCGTGGATTCTCTCACCACCCTGCAATTTTCGGAATCCACCGGGATGCAGCTTCGCTGCATCCAGGTGAATTCTTTTGGCTGCGCGCGCAGCCAACATTCCTTTGAAGATGCATGCGCGTATGGGCGGTTAGGTTTTTTATTTAATACTTATTGCGTGCAGTTAGGTTTTTTTTTTAACACTTATTGCGGGTGGTTAGTTTTTTTTTTAACACTTATTGCGGGTGATTAGTTTTTTTTTTAACACTTATTGCGGGTGGTTAGTTTTTTTTTGTAATGCTCCATTTGCCTTTGCTGCATCCAGGTGAATTATTTTGGCTGCCTCGCGCAGCCAACATTCCTTTGAGGATGCGTGCGCAACTGGCGACACCGACGGACGGGTTACAGAAACGATTATAGTATAGCTAATACTGAGGTAGCAGTAGAATGATGAGGTGGAAAAGATACAGAGCAAGTTATAAGGTTAAAAAAGTTATTCCTTTGTTTCTTTGAAAATATCACAGACAAGTTCTCTTGGAGGTAATAAAATTGCCTTAAGTAGCCCTCTCTTTTGTTTAAGGGGTTAATGCATACCCAAGAGTTGACCATTATTGCCTTCATGATATCATTGAGATGGTATTTCCACTATTGTAATATTGTGACGTCCGAAATTCTGCCATCCAGACGTTGTTATGACAATATTATGGTCCATGGTAATGTGGCAGTCATTTTATGCCATCTAGTACAACATTCTTGCTGTATTTTTCAAACATTTTACAAACACTGGGGCCCAGTTAATCTTAATTTGATGTTTAGTACAGAAAATAACACAATTGTTATAAATAATATAAAAGCAAATAAATATATATCAGGTAAGCCTTTGACTTGATAATGTGTGCACAAGAGTTCAACAAAATCCACTATCTGATCTGTCCAAAACCCAGAAATGTAGAAAACAAACCCTTCAGCTTATGCCCCTACCCCCTGCATACACTAAATTCTGCAGCACCAGGATAATTTAATAGGTCCCTCAGTTATATAATGTATATATTTTGACCTAAGCTGACTAGGCTTGTGCCTAGAGTGGTAGTTCAGGGGGTCATTATACTGCCTGTGGGTAGTGTACAGCAAGCTTTGGTGCACTGGTGCAGAACTACATGTAGTGAAGAGAATAATATATGAGGAAGAGTCCAACACTATGAAAATGAGACAAATGCAATTTTGTGTTGTGACCCTCCAGTTAACTCCTGTCATCAGGCTGGAGACCACTCTTCCCTTTATAGGCTGCTGGTGACATGGCCCAATAGGTTTACTCTGTTTCTCTAACATCTGAATTCCCCGACTGTTGGTGTAAAACAGTGAATAAGCACTAATTATGAGGTGCTCCTCTTTTACCTGCTTGTTAATCGCTTCTCCTGCATCGGATACGCCCTGCGCACCACAGCCAGATGGACCATGAGGCAGAACCAGAAGTAGGAAATGGAGCAATGTGACTTGGGGTCAAATACATCTCAATCTCTTTCAGTCCTATAACTAAGATATGTATGTTAATTTAATATTTGTCTATTAAAAGAAAAGAACTGTAGCTAATGTCTCTTATTTTTCTCTGATATTATTAATGCACAATATAGATTTTTTTATTTGCATAAAGCTTTAAAAAATGAAAATACCAGTCTGAATTATACATTTGGTTTTAGTCTTCATTGTTTTTGGCATCTCTGACTGTGTTGAACCGTGAGAGTCTCTCACCAATGGCAAAGAGATTAAAAATACCCTGTGATTATTAAATAATGATAAGGAACACGCTGTTGTGCTGTGGGGTGTTTTATGGACCATCAGTCAAAGCCCTGGATCTAGTTACCATTGAGATGGATAAAAGTGTATTTGAACACCCCAGGCCTTCTTTCACTTTACTCTATGTTCAATAATCTCAGTATTCTACTAAAAAACAAACCTTTTAACCGCTGACGCCATAGAAGCAGCTAGGAAGGACTGCATTATTTTCTGATTCAAAGAAAATGCTGAGGGCAAAAGCTAGACAGATATGTTCTTCAGATTATCCACTCCACTGCATTTACTAACACCAGCATAGCAAATAACCTACACTAATGAGCTTGTTAATGGTTCATGTACTGGAAGGGAAATAGCTCCAACCCTGATGTACCTAAAAACATAAAAGTGCTTCACTCAGTACATTTGTAACACAATGTTTACTCAGGAAAATATTTAGTTCTTATGTTGTATAAATACAATAGTAGGTCAATAAATCCTAATACAGTCATAGAAAGAAAAAACACTTAGGAAATATTTATTTTTCAACTTATTATTATTATTATCGGTTATTTGTAGAGCGCCAACAGATTGCACAGCACTATAAATATAGGTGGTATACAACTAAACATTTATAGGATTAAATGGGTAGAGGGCCCTGCCAAGAGTCGCACTGTTGTAGTCAGCTCTTAAAAAGGTGATCTACAAACAGCTGGACTCTTAGGCTTACATGCTAAGGGGGATCAAGGGGGTAGCAGTGGAGGAGAGGAACTGGTATAAAGAAAGGTTAGTGTAGGTTGTATGCATCCCTGAACAGTAGAGTCTTTAGGGAGCGCTAGAAGCTTTCAAAACTAGGAGAGAGTCTTGAGGAGCGAGGCAGGGAGCTTCATAAGATGTGAGCCAGTCTGGAGAAGTCCTGTAAATGGGAGTGTGAGGAGGTAACAAGAGAGGAGGAGAGTAGGAGGTCATGAGCAGAGCAAAGGGGTTAGGAGGGAAAGTATCTGGAGACAAGGTCTGAGATATAGGGGAGAGCAGTGCAGTTGAGGTCCTTGTGTGTCGGAGTGAGAATTATGTGTTTAATACTGGAGGCAAGAGGAAGCCAGTGAAGGGATTGGTAGAGAGGTGCAGCAGATGAAGAGTGACGTGTGAGGAAGATGAGCCTGGCAGAAGTATTGATTATGGATTGTAAAGGAGCTAGGCGGCAGCTAGAGAGACCAGAGAGGACAAAATTGCAATAGTCAAGGTGGGAAAGGATGAGAGAGTGGATTAAAATCTTAGTTGTGTCTTGTGTAAGGAAATGTCTAATTTTAGAGATGTTTTTAAGGTTAAAGTGGCAGGATTTAGCCAAGGACTGAATGTGAGGAGTGAAAAAAGATCTGAGTCAAATGTGACCCCAAGACATCAGGCATGCGTAGGGGTAATGATGGAGTTGTTGACAGTTAAAGAGAGATTAGGGGTGGAGATTTTGAGAAAAGGGGGGGGGGGGGAAATAAGGAGATCAGTTTTGGAGAGATTTAGCTAAGGTAGTGAGAGGACATCCAGGAAGAGATATGAGAAAGACAGTTAGTGACACGGGTTAGCAAGGAAGGAGATAGGTCTGGTGCAGAGAAGTAGATTTAGGTGTCATCGGCATACAAATGATATTGGAACCCGTGGGACTTTATTAAAGAACCTAATGATGATGTGTAGATTGAGAAGAGAAGGGGAATGAGGACAGAGCCTTGCGGTACCCCAACAGAAAGTTGTGACGGTGCAGAGGAAGCCCCAGAGAAGGCTACACTAAAGGTATGGTTAGACAGATAAGAAGAGAACCATGAGAGGGCTGTGTCACAAATGCCGAAGGATTGTAGTGTTTGGAGCAAAAGAGGGTGGTCAACGGTATCAAAGGCTGCGGACAGATAAGCAGAGAGAAGTGGCCTTTTGATTTTGCTGTAAGTATGTCATTGGTAACCTTAACGATTGCTGTCTCTGTGGAGTGATGGGGACGAAATCCAGATTGCAGTGAGTCAAGGAGGGAGTTTAATGTAAGGAAATGGGAAAGGCGTTCATATACTAGCTTTTCCAAAAGCTTTGAGGCAAGAGGGAGTAGGGATATAGGGCGGTAGTTGAATGGAGAGGTTGGATCGAGAGAAGGTTTTTTGAGGATAGGTGTGACCAGTGCATGTTTCAGAGATGAGGGAAATATACAGGTGCTGAGGGAGAGGTTGAAATATGTGTGAGTATAGGGGTAAGGGTAGAAGAGAGGGAGGGGAGCAGCTGTGAGGGGATAGGGTCAAGGGGACAGGTAGTGAGGTGAGAGCACATTATAAGTGCAGAAACTTCTTCCTCAGTAACAGTGGAGAAAGAGTTGAATTTATGGCTATGTGGGTTGTGGTTGATTGTGAGCGTTTGAGGGGGTGAGAGAATGTAAGTATGTTGAGAGCTGATTTCATTTCTGATGTAGTCGATTTTGTTATTGAAGTGGCTGGCAATATCTTGAGCTGAGAGAGAAGTTATATTTGGAGGTGGGGGTGGGAGGAGAAGAGTATTAAAAATGGAGAACAGACGTTTTGGATTTGAGGTGTTAATATGTCTCAGGAGTGTCCTCCAGTAATGTTGGTGTATTTATCAGCAGCAGTGGCCACCAACGTGTTATGTATTGGAATTATGAATATTAATAATTAATAGCAGTATAAAATTATTGCCAGCGATATCTACAATTAATTAGTAGAATTGTGTCAATACATTCCAGTAAGATGTTAAATCTCTGTAATGTACCCCACAATATCACTATTGAGATATCTATCAATTTGACAACAATATTATTATTAAAAATCAATATTCAATATCAATATAAAATATTCTGATCAGTTAATCTTGATATACACCTTGACTATATGTATGTAGTAGCTAAATATCACCTATGACCAGTTATATCTATCAATTTATGAATACAATATTAAAATATAAAGAGACTAGAGAGATATTTAGATTAAATTGCTATTCAGTAGATATTGTCTAGTATCCCATGAATGGATTAAATATTTCTATAAATTAACCTTAACTTAAAATGAATTGCTTATTAACCCCTTAGTGGCCAGAGCACTTTTCCATTTTCTGTGTGTTGGGACCAAGGCTATTTTTACATTTCTGCGGTGTTTGTGTTTAGCTGAAATTTTCCTCTTACTCATTTACTGTACCCTCACATATTATATACCGTTTTTCTCGCCATTAAATTGACTTTCTAAAAATACCATTAAGCAATAAAGGTTACCTTTTGGTGGGACAAATTGCAGCCGCAGGGTTTGTGCCAGCCAAGCTGAATTATTTGCATAGAATCAGTGGTTTAGTTACAAAGTGCAGCATTTGCATCTGTGTGTGTCATTAAAAATACCATTATTTTCATCATATCTTATCATTTACTATAAAAAAATTATAAAATATGAGGAAAAATGGAAAAAAACACACTTTTTCTAACTTTGAACCCCAAAATCTGTTACATATCTACAACCACCAAAAAACACCCATGCTAAATATTTTCTAAATTTTGTCCTGAGTTTAGAAATACCCAATGTTTACATCTTCTTTGCTTTTTTTGTAACTTATGGGGCCATAAATACAAGTAGCACTTTGCTATTTTCAAACCATTTTTTTCCCAAAATTAACGCTAGTTACATTCGAACACTAATATCTTTCAGGAATCCCTGAATATCCATTGACATGTATATATTTTTTTTTAGAAGACATCCCAAAGTATTTATCTAGGCCCATTTTGGTATATTTCATACCACCATTTCACCGCCAAATGCGATCAAATACAAAAAATTGTTCACTTTTTCACAAATTTTTTCACAAACTTTCAGTTTCTCACTGAAATTATTTACAAACTGCTTGTGCAATTATGGCATAAATGGTTGTAACTTCTTCTCTGGGATCCCCTTTGTTCAGAAATAGCAGACATATATGGCTTTGGCATTGCTTTTTGGTAATTAGAAGGCTGCAAATTGCCACTGCGCACCACACGTGTATTATGCCCAGCAGTGAAGGGGTTAATTAGGGAGCATGTAAGGAGCTTTTTGGGGTATTTTTAGCTTTAGTGTAGTGTAGTAGACAACCCCAAGTATTGATCTAGGCCCATTTTGGTATATTTCATGCCACCATTTCACCGCCAAATGCGATCAAATTAAAAAAAAAGTTAAATTTTTCACAATTTTAGGTTTCTCACTGAAATCATTTACAAACAGCTTGTGCAATTATGGCACAAATGGTTGTAAATGCTTCTCTGGGATCCCCTTTGTTCAGAAATAGCAGACATATATGACTTTGGCGTTGCTTTTTGGTAATTAGAATGCTGCTAAATGGCGCAGCGCATCACACGTGTATTATGGCTAGCAGTGAAGGGGTTAATTAGGTAGCTTGTAGGGAGCTTGCAGGGTTAATTTTAGCTTTAGTGTAGAGATCAGCCTCCCACCTGAAACATCAGACCCCCTGATCCCTCCCAAACATCTCTCTTCCCTCCCCTACCCCACAAATGTCCCCGCCATCTTAAGTACAGGCAGAAACTCTGCCAGTACTAAAATAAAAGGAAAATTTGGGCTTTTTAGTGCCTTTTTTAGCATATTTACATATGCTTCTGTGTAGGATCCCCCTTAGCCCCCAACCTCACTGATCCCCCACCAAACAGTTCTCTAACTCTCCCCCTCTAACTTAATGTGCGCCATCTTGGGTACTGGCAGCTGTCTGCCAGTACCCATTTTAGTGAAAAATATGTTTTTTTATAAAAAAAATGTCCCTTTTCTGTAGTGTAGCTTCCCCGCCCCAAGACCAACCCCCCACCCCTTCCAGATCCCTTAGATGCTTTTAAAAAAAAAAGTTTATTTCATTTTTATTTACACTTTTCTTGTAACTTTTTTTCTGTAGTGTAGCAGTTCCCACCCGCTCCCGCCCTGTGCACGCGCCCGCCCGCCACCCCCCGTGCGCGCCCCCGAAGGCTCCGCCCCCGATCCCGCCCCCCTCCACCTTACACAGCTCACCGATGGCCGCCCACCCGCCTCCCAAGTCGGGTCCCACCCACCAACGATACCGGCCATCGATGTCCGGTGCAGAGAGGGCCACAGAGTGGCTCTCTCTGCATCGGATGGCCAGAAAGTGTTATTGCAGGATGCCTCGATATCGAGGCATCACTGCAATAACCGGAAAGCAGCTGGAAGCAAGCAGGATCGCTTCCAGCTGCTTTCCAGACTGAGGACGTGCAGGGTACGTCCTTGGTCGTTAACTGACATCCTTTAGAGGACGTACCCTGCACGTCCTCGGTCATTAAGGGGTTAAATATCACACAGGAATTATTTAAGAACAATTTATAAATAGCCAGAAAGTTTAACCAATTTAATATATATAGCTTATTTAACAATATTTGTACTCACTTATGTTCAATTCTCACAATGAAATCTTAGCTTAACTCCCACAATCTAATGGAATTTCCTGGGAAATATAATTCACTATTTTCAACCCAATATAATCTAATATACTTCATTTAAACCCAGATATTTTTATACAATTATCAATTCAACACAATAGCCAATTTATGTGCAATTTTTAAGAGATTCCGCAGTAAATAAAAATGAATTTATCAATATGGAATACAAAACCTTTCATCTCAACAGTAAATTGCTTGATGCTAGATATGATTATTTATAGACTACACAGGCCTATGGAACACCTACCTGTAACTACAAATTTCACTTACAAATCACAGCTACAATTTAACTAGAGCTATAGAAAACCTTTGATTTAAAACATTAAAAATATAAAACAACCACTAATACATTACCAGTAACCTATATGAGAGTTCAGCTTTTTCAATCAGAGTTTTCCAAAGTCATACGTGAAGGTATTTTTGCAAGCAGGATATCACAAACACAGAGAGTTATTCCAAACCAGGCCCCAAACCAAAGTTTGTTTTTGTGTCTCTTCCCTTCTTTGCATAGTCTTTTTTGTTTGTGACTTCACCTTCAATTCTAAATCACCCAATTGAAAAATCTCTGATTACGCCCTTAGCTTTCATTGGCTAATCCACTGGTTATTCAATTTCCCCATTGAATACTTTTGGCTGTAATTCTCATATTGGACACCGGAGGGGGCAACAGGCAACTCTAGTGTAGTTCTTTTTTTTCGAGTACAGTGAAAATATATTCCCTTATATATTTTTAAAACATGTATTTAATATACTTATTATTCCCTAGTATTAATAAACTATCTGGTCAACATATATGTGACTATTTAATTTAACTGAGCATGCACATTTTAAGACTAGGCATGGGGTATTCTATATCTATCATATATATATGTATAATACACGTCATTATGAATTTACCTATCTGATGTATGCTTCCATACAATTCTACTTATAATATCTTTAATTTTTTTTATTTAAAAGACATATTTATATTAGGAGATAAGGGGTATTATAATATAAATATATTTATATTTGACTTTATTTGTATATCAGATGATAATTAGTTATACTATTATTTGATTTTGATAGAATCATATCATGTCATATCTAGTACATCTCCATTGATGAGTGTATAAAAACATGATATAATTCACAGCACAAATTACATAGGCATTTATATACCAGTATATACAGTACCAGTCATATTTAGAACCTGATTTGTATATTAGATGTCTGAAAAACAAAGAAGATGGTATACATTTTAAATATACAGTTATATATTAATTTCCCTTCATATTAACGGTATATTAGGTGCCAGACACATCTCCCAGATCCATATACATATTGGTACACCCAATCTTGAGTATATTTTGCATATATCGGCCAATTATGGATATAAGTTAAACTTAAAATTTTAATTCTTATGCTTCTAAAATACACATGTTTTTAAAGACTTTCTTAGATACCTTTAACTCAGATGAGGAGTCTAGGGTTTTGTATATTTAACTCAGTATGGAATAATTAACAATTAGATGATAGACATTTACATTTCCTGGCCATAATGGAAATGTATCTCAAACTGTAGACTTTGGTCTCTCTGACTACAGGGGTTCAGGTGATCTAATAGGAAATCTTATTACACATTTCCCAGCAGTGATCAAAAGTTTCTTTAAAGTGACCTAATTTCATTTGAGACTGTCTTCTCTTTAATTGTGTTTTTCAGATAAGATGTGTATTCAACTGGCAACTGGAATGGGTTAAATTTTGAATTCAGCCTTTAATGCAACTTACATTAGCCACATTTTCACATGCAAATGAATTATTTCTCTAAATCACATATGTATGTATGTAAATATATATATTACATAATGTCACTCACCTATTCCCTGACAGAGTAAAGAGTAGAGATAAGAGTAGAGAAGTAATGTTGCTTATAAAGACTAAGGGCAGAATAGTAGAAGTTCAAGATGAACTTGTAGTGGAGAAAGTCAGCAGAACTCTGAGATTTTCTCCAGTGTCACTCAGCAGTACGGGAACATCTGCGTAGGTACCGTGTCAGAGGAGTATGCCAGGGCTGAGGATGAGTGTGTGATTTCCGAGCTACGGTAGGAGGGGCCAGTTTGTCAAGGACCGATGTAAGAGTGGAATTATAGTGGCAGATAGATTGGTCAGGGCAGGAAAAGGATGAGATGGATGAGAGGAGAGGTTCGAGGGAATTAAGCTGTTCCTTATCTAATGACATAATGCTTCTGTGAAGTTTGGTGTGAGGAGTAGGAGGGAGAGTTCTAGGGAGGGATGTGATGTTGCAAGTGAGGAGATGGTGGTCAGAAAGAGGAAAAGGGGAGTTTGTGAAGTTTGAAATAGTGCATCGATAGAACTTAATCCCCCTTTAGCTAAATACACTTCTGCAAGCGATGCTGCAGCATTTCTATATCTTCTGAAAAAGTTTGTTCCTAAGGGGCCTATCAAGCTGCCAACTTTGTTGAATTCGACGGCACCAATACCCTCGCCTAACATCGTGGCCGCGGACCTGAATACGCTTTCCATATTTATAAAAAAAGGCGGCAAAAAGCCACGGGGTGATGAGCAGCAGACTATTGTTAACTAACAGTCATCGATCTCGCTGCTATTCAGCTTTTTTCCAACTTTATTTATTCCCTGTCACTAATCAGTTTGTTTTTGTAACTTAGTTTTTTTTATTTTTGTAACTTAGTAATTTTTTATTGTAGATTTAAATAATTTGAGTAGGGTTATTTTTTTTTAATATGTAATATGGTTAATTTAATTGGTAGTTTAATGTAACTGTAGTATAATAGTTAGGGTAGGTTAATTAATAGTTTAATATAGTTTAATTTAATTCTACAGGTAAGTTTTAATTTATTATAAGATAGGGATGTTGTAATTTTAATGTAAAGTTAGCGGGTTGTTAGGTTTAGGGGTTAATAGCTTGATTTAGATTATGGCGATGTGGGGGGCTGGCGGTATAGGGGTTAATATTTTTATTTAGTTGCGGTGGGGTCTGGAAGCGGCGGAATAGGGGTTAATAACTTTATTTAGTTACGGTGGGGTCAGGGAGCAGTGGAATAGGGGTTAATACTTTTATTTAGTTGCAGCGATGTTGGGGCGGCAGATTAGCGGTGTTTAGACTCGGGTATATGTTAGGGTGTTACGTGTAAAATTTACTGGGTTTCTACCTTAGAAATCAATGGGATATCTGGCAGCATCGAACATAAGCTTTCACTGCTTTCAGACTCCCATTGATTCCTATGGCATCCGTGGTCTCCAGGGTTGCGGATTGAAAACCAGGTACACTGGGCCGGAATAGCTGCAAGCGTACCTGTTAACTATTTAATAACTTTGAAAATGTGTCAAATAGAGCCAAATGTGTATTTGGAACATCTGTAATGACGTAAGCATCGATCTGTGTCGGATTGAGATAGGCGAATCATATGTTACGTCACAGATTTCAACTTTTGCCGGTTTGTAGGATTTGATAACTAGGTCGAATCAAGCTCGCCACAATTACGCTGCGGAATTCCAGCATATTTGCGGTTGATGGCTTGATAAATAGGGGCCTAACTGTTCAGCCATTCAATTTATCCTATATCACAAAGCTTTCTCCTTGCAAGTGTTTTTTCACACATGTCGCTGGGAGCAAGGTCTGGTGAATATGGTGGGATCCAGCAATTCAAATCCAGCATTGTCTTGGTGGAGCGTAACTTTACGACTCTTCTTGCTTTGTGCAATTTTGCAAATAAACTGGTGTAGTGGTCACTGAAATTCCCTTTGTCTCCCAAAACACAGAAGCCATAACCATGTCAACACTTGTTCGGGAGCTACTGTAGCAAGCGGCATTGTTACATGACTTTCTTCCCATCTTATACTTATAACATCACTTTTTAACTGTGCGGTAAGATGGAGCAGACTCTCCTTATGTACCAATCATATCCTTACAGACTTCTAGTGGCTTTTTTTTTAATTAAGCATTTGTTGACTGCATAATTTTCATATTTTATCTATTTTTTTTTACAAATTAATCGACAGCTCACACACAGGTTCTGGAAATAAGAAAAGGACAACAAACACAACTGATATTTGGACTAAGCACAGTCTAAACAATGTAGTTTCACTGTAGTAACATACATTCACAGTTTCCCTATTAGTATTAGAATACATGCACATAAATACTTATCCTTACAGACACATAAACACAAACACATCCATACACATATACACCTTTACCCACATGCATATATTCACACAGATGTCTACACACATGTTGCAAACATACATATATGCACACACTAATATACACACACATACATATATACAGTATATACACACATATAAACAGTATATAAACACATATATACAGTATATACACACAGATTTCTACACTGATTTTTGTACAGATTCATAAACCCACATTATATATATATATATATATATATATATATATATATATATATATATATATATATATATATATATATATATATATATATACATACACACAGTATATATACAGTCGTATGCAAAAGTTTAGTCACCCCTGACAATTTCCATGAATTTCATTTATAAATAATTGGGTGTTTGGATCAGCAATTTTATTTTGATCTATCAAATAACTGAAGGACACAGTAATATTTCAGTAGTGAAATGAGGTTTATTGTATTAACAGAAAATGTGCAATATGCAGAACCTTGTATATATGCAGAACCTTGTACTTATTCCGCTGCATAAATGCCAGAGTAGATTTTGAGCAATGTTTTGGGTCGCTGTCTTGTTGAAATATCCAGCTCCGGCGTAACTTCAACTTTGTGACTGATTCCTCAACATTATTCTTAAGTATATGCTGATATTGAGTGGGATCCATGCGACCCTGAACTTTAACAAGATTCCCAGTACCGGCACTGGCCCCACAGCCCCAAAGCATGATGGAACATCCACCAAATTTTACTGTGGCTAGCAAGTGTTTGTCTTGGAATGTTGTGTTCTTTTGCCGCCATGCATAACGCCCCTTGTTATGACCAAATAACTCCAAATGTGCGTTTGCATACCTCAAGCGACTCTGTTTGTGACGTGTGTGCAGAAAAGGCTTCTTCAGCATCACTCTCCCATACGCTGAATTGTTGAACGATTTATAGTGACACCATCTGCAGAAAGATGAAGTTGTAGGTCTTTGGTGGTGGTCTGTGGGCTGTTTTTGACTGTTCTCACCAGTTACAGGTATTCAAATAAACAAAATGACAAAAGTGCCCAAATTTATGCACCTGTATAATTTTGTTTTGTTGCATATTGTACATTTTCTGTTAATCCAATAAACCTCATTTCACTACTGAAATATTACTGTGTCCTTTAGTTATTTGATAGATCAAAATGAAATTGCTGATCCCAACACCCAATTATTTATAAATGAAAATCATGGAAATTGTCAGGGGTGCCTAAACTTTTCCATACGACTGTATATATATATATATATATATATATATATATATATATATAAATATAAAATATATATATATATATATATATATATACATTCAGACACATGCATACATATACACAAATAAATTCAGACACATGCACACATATATACAAATACATTCAGACACATGCACACATACCTAGCACCCCAGGCCGAGACACACAAAAACATTAGCATACCAGCAAAAAGCCAGATATAAACTGTAACAAATCAGTACACAGACATATACACTGATCTGCACAGACAAACATGAATGCACAAACACGCAAAAGCACCAACACAGTGGCACAGTAATACATAAAGTGCAACAAAGAGACATGTACTAACACACTAGCAAAAATAATTACTGACCTACCAATACATAGACACTAAAACACTAACACACCAGCATGCAATACACCAATGGACCAGGACACTCACAGACATTAATACACCATACACTAACACAGCCAAATACAGCCTTTTAGAGACCATAACAGACATCCACAAATACTAACATACCAGGATACAGAGACTCACAGTCTCTAACAAACCAGGAAACAGACACTCACAGACACACCAGGATACAGACACTCACAGTCTCTAACAAACCAGGAAACAGACACTCACAGACACTAACACACCAGGATACAGACACTCACAGACACTAACACACTAGGATACAGACACTCACACACCAGTATACAGACACTCACAGACACTAACACACCAGGATACAGACACTCACAGGTCAAAGTCTGTGCGGATCAGGTCCGCCAGACCTTGCTGAATACGGAGAGCAATACGCTCTCCGTATTCAGCATTGCACCAGCAGCTCACAAGAGCTGCTGGTGCAACGCCGCCCCCTGCAGACTCGCAGCCAATCGGCCGCCAGCAGGGGGGTGTCAATCAACCCGATCGTACTCGATCGGGTTGAATTCCGGCGATGTCTGTCCTCCTGCTCAGAGCAGGCGGACAGGTTATGGAGCAGCGGTCTTTAGACTGCTGCTTCATAACTTGTGTTTCTGGCGAGTCTGAAGACTCGCCAGAAACACGGGCCCACAAGCTCCGTACGGAGCTTGATAAATGGGCCCCACAGTCTCTAACACACCGGGATACAGGCACTCACAGATACTAATACACCAGGATACAGATACCCAAAGACACTAACACGCCAGGATACAGACACTAACACACCAGGATATAGATGCTCATAGATGTTAAAGGGATATTAAACACTTTGAGATGATAATCTAAAATGATAAATCGTATTTATAACAAAAAGTCTGCATTATACTTTCACTATTTCTTTTGTCCCCTTTTTCTGCAATTCCATTCTGAAATTGTAAGCATTTCTGTTCCTGTTAGAAATGGAAGTGCATAACACTGTTATATTCCTCACAACCATTGGCTGCACACACTAGTGACCTATATATAACTGTCTCTAATTGGCCACAGCAGAGAAGGTAACCTAAGTTACAACATGGCAGCTCCGATAGTTTTATAGACACTAAGGCCTCTATTTATCAAGCTGTCCACTTACCTGCATTCAACGGCACCAATACGCTCGCCTAAGATTGCCTAACATCGCCGCCGCGGACCTGAATACGTTTGCAAAATTTATCAAGAAAGCTGTCAAAAAGCCGCGCACCAAGTACGGAGCGATGAGCAGCGGACTGTTGTTAACTAACAGTCATCGATCTCGCTGCTCTTCGGCTTATTTGCAGCTTTCTTGCTATACTGTCACTAAGCACCCACACTATACTATACTGTTTACCCCCTAAACCGCCGCTCCCGGAGCCCCCCGCAACTAAATAAAGTTATTAACCTCTAAACCGCCGCTCCTGGAGCCCACCGCAACTCTAATAAATATATTAACCCTTAAACCGCCGCTCCTGGACCCCGCCGCCACCTACATTATACCTATTAACCCCTAATCTGCCGTCCCCTGTACCGCTGCCACCTACATAAGTTATTAACCCCTATCCTGCTGATCCCTGCCGATCCCGGACCCCGCCGCAACTAAATAAATTGTTTAACCCCTAAACCGTCGCTCCCGGAGCCCACCGCCACCTACATTATATTTATTAACCCCTAATCTGCCCCCCTATACCACCGCCACTATAATAAAGTTATTAACCCCTAAACCTAAGTCTAACCCTAACACCCACTAACTTAAATATAATTTAAATACATCTAAATAAAATAACTATAATTAAATAAATAATTCCTATTTAAAACGAAATACTTACCTATAAAATAAACCCTAACGGCTAGATTTAGAGTTCTGCGGCCAAAGGGGTGCATTAGCTACGCTGGCTTTTTTTCCCCCGAAACCTTTTAAATACCGCTGGTATTTAGAGTTCACAGAAGGGCTGCGTTAGGCTCCAAAAAAGGGAGCGTAGAGCATATTTACCGCCACTTAGACTCTCGATACCAGCGGTGCTTACGGACACGGCCAGCTTAAAAACGTGCTTGTGCACGATTCCCCCATAGGAAACAATGGGACAGTTTGAGCTGAAAAAAAACCTAACACCTGCAAAAAAGCAGCGTTCAGCTCCTAACGCAGTCCTATTGTTTCCTATGGGGAAACACTTCCTAAGTCTGCACCTAATACCCTAACATGTACCTCAAGTCTAAACACCCCTAACTTTACACTTATTAACCCCTAATCTGCCGCCCCCGCTATCGCTGACCCCTGCATATTATTAATAACCCCTAATCTGCCGCTCCGTACACCGCTGCAACCTACATTATCCCTATGTACCCCTAATCTGCTGCCCCTAACACCGCCGACCCCTATATTATATTTATTAACCCCTAATCTGCCGCCCCCGCTATCGCTGACCCCTGCATATTATTATTAACCCCTAATCTGCCGCTCCGTACACCGCCGCAGCCTACGTTATCCCTATGTACCTCTAATCTGCAGCCCCTAACACCGCCGACCCCTATATTATATTTATTAACCCCTAATCTGCCACCCCCGCTATCGCTGACCGCTGCATATTATTATTAACGCCTAATCTGCCGCTCCGTACACCGCCGCAACCTACATTATACCTATGTACCCCTAATCTGCTGCCCCTAACACAGCCGACCCCTATATTATATTTATTAACCCCTAATCTGCCGCCCCCAACGTCGCCTCCACCTACCTACAATGATTAACCCCTAATCTGCCGACCGTACCACACCGCTACTATAATAAATGTATTAACCCCTAAAGCTAAGTCTAACCCTAACACCCCCCTAACTTAAATATAATTTAAATCTAACAAAATAAATTAACTATTCTTAAATAAATTATTCCTATTTAAAGCTAAATACTTACCTGTAAAATAAATCCTAATATAGCTACAATATAAATTATAATTATATTGTAGCTATTTTAGGATTAATATTTATTTTACAGGCAACTTTGTAATTATTTTAACCAGGTACAATAGCTATTAAATAGTTAATAACTATTTAATAGTTACCTAGTTAAAATAATTACAAAATTGCCTGTAAAATAAATCCTAACCTAAGTTACAATTAAACCTAACACTACACTATCAATAAATAAATTAAATAAACTACCTACAATTATCTACAATTAAACCTAACACTACACTATCAATAAATAAATTAAATAAAATACCTACAATTACCTACAATTAAACCTAACACTACACTATCAATAAATTAATTAAATACAATACCTACAAATAAATACAATGAAATAAACTAACTAAAGTACAAAAAATAAAAAAGAACTAAGTTACAAAAAATAAAAAAATATTTACAAACATTAGAAAAATATTACAACAATTTTAAACTAATTACACCTACTCTAAGCCCCCTAATAAAATAACAAAGACCCCCAAAATAAAAAAATGCCCTACCCTATTCTAAAATTAAAATAGAAAAGATCTTTTACCTTACCAGCCCTGAAAAGTGCCCTTTGCGAGGCATGCCCCAAAGAATTCAGCTCTTTTGCCTGTAAAAAAAAACATACAATACCCCCCAACATTACAACCCACCACCCACATACCCCTAATCTAACCCAAACCCCCCTTAAATAAACCTAACACTAAGCCCCTGAAGATCACCCTACCTTGTCTTCACCACGCCGGGTTCACCGATCGATCCAGAGGAGCCTCCAATGTCTTGATCCAAGCCCAAGCGGGGGGCTGAAGATGTCCATGATCCGGCTGAAGTCTTGATCCAAGCGGGAGCTGAAGAGGTCCATGATCCGACTGAAGTCTTCATCCAAGCGGGAGCTGAAGTGGTCCATGATCGGGCTGAAGTCTTCTATCAAGCGGCATCTTCAATCTTCCGGATCCATGGTCATCCCGCCGATGCGGAACATCCATCTTCAGCGACGACTTCCCGACGAATGACGGTTCCTTTAAGGGACGTCATCCAAGATGGCGTCCCTCGAATTCCGATTGGCTGATAGGATTCTATCAGCCAATCGGAATTAAGGTAGGAAAATTCTGATTGGCTGATGGAATCAGCCAATCAGAATCAAGTTCAATCCGATTGGCTGATCCGATCAGCCAATCAGATTGAGCTCGCATCTGGGTGGTGGATTGTAATGTTGGGGGGGGGGGGTATTGTATGTTATTTTTTACAGGCAAAAGAGCTGAATTCTTTGGGGCATGCCCCGCAAAGGGCCCTTTTCAGGGTTGGTAAGGTAAAAGAGCTTTTCTATTTTAATTTTAGAATAGGGTAGGGCATTTTTTTATTTTGGGGGTCTTTGTTATTTTATTAGGGGGCTAAGAGTAGGTGTAATTAGTTTAAAATTGTTGTAATATTTTTCTAATGTTTGTAAATATTTTTTTATTTTTGTAACTTAGTTCTTTTTTCTTTTTTGTACTTTAGTTAGTTTATTTAAATGTATTTATTTGTAGATATTGTATTTAATTAATTTATTGATAGTGTAGTGTTAGGTTTAATTGTAGGTAATTGTAGGTATTTTATTTAATTTATTTATTGATAGTGTAGTGTTAGGTTTAATTGTAGATAATTGTAGGTATTTTATTTAATTTATTTATTGATAGTGTAGTGTTAGGTTTAATTGTAACTTAGGTTAGGATTTATTTTACAGGTAATTTTGTAATTATTTTAACTAGGTAACTATTAAATAGTTATTAACTATTTAATAGCTATTGTACCTGGTTAAAATAATTACAAAGTTGCCTGTAAAATAAATATTAATCCTAAAATAGCTACAATATAATTATAATTTATATTGTAGCTATATTAGGATTTATTTTACAGGTAAGTATTTAGCTTTAAATAGTAATAATTTATTTAATAATAGTTAATTTATTTTGTTAGATTTAAATTATATTTAAGTTAGGGGGGTGTTAGGGTTAGGGTTAGACTTAGCTTTAGGGGTTAATACATTTATTATAGTAGCGGTGTGGTCCGGTCGGCAGATTAGGGGTTAATAATTGTAGGTAGGTGGAGGCGACCTTGGGGGCAGCAGATTAGGGGTTAATAAATATAATATAGGGGTCGGCTGTGTTAGGGGCAGCAGATTAGGGGTACATAGGGATAACGTAGGTGGCGGCGGTGTACGGAGCGGCAGATTAGGGGTTAAAAAATTTTAATAGAGTGGCGACGATGTGGGGGGGCCTCGGTTCAGGGGTACATAGGTAGTTTATGGGTGTTAGTGTACTTTAGAGCACAGTAGTTAAGAGCTTTATAAACCGGCGTTAGCCCAGAAAGCTCTTAACTACTGACTTTTTTCTGCGGCTGGAGTTTTGTCGTTAGATTTCTAACGCTCACTTCAGCCACGACTCTAAATACCAGCGTTAGAAAGATCCCATTGAAAAGATAGGATACGCAATTGGCGTAGGGGGATCTGCGGTATGGAAAAGTCGTGGCTGCAAAGTGAGCGTTAGACCCTTTCCTGGCTGACTCTAAATACCAGTGGTAGCCCAAAACCAGCGTTAGGAGCCTCTAATGCTGGTTTTGACGGCTAACGCCAAACTCTAAATCTAGCTGTAAGATAGCTACAATATAACTAATAATTACATTGTAGCTATTTTAGGATTTATTTTTATTTTACAGGCAAGTTTGTATTTATTTTAACTAGGTAGAATAGTTATTAAATAGTTATTAACTATTTAATTGCTACCTAGCTAAAATAAATACAAAAGTACCTGTAAAATAAATCATGACCTAAGTTACAATTACACCTAACACTACAATTAAATAAATTAAATTAATTAACTACAATTACCTACAATTAAATACAATTAAATAAAATAAACTAAAGTACAAAAACAAACAAACACTAAATTAAAGAAAATAAAAACAATTACAAGAATTTTAAACTAATTACACTTAATCTAAGCCCCCTAATAAAATAAAAAAGCCCCCTAAAATAATAAAAATCCCTACCCTATACTAAATTACAAATAGCCCTTAAAAGGGCTTTTTGCGGGGCATTGCCCCAAGTAATCAGCTCTTTTACCTGTAATAAAAGAAATACAACCCCCCCCAACATTAAAACCCACCACCCACACACCCAACCCTACTCTAAAACCCACCCAACCCCCCTTTAAAAAAAACTAATACTAACCCCCTGAAGATCACCCTACCTTGAGCCGTCTTCACCCAGCCGGGCACAAGTGGACCTCCAGAGGGGCAGAAGTCTTCATCCGATCCGGGCAGAAAAGGACCTCCAGACGGGCAGAAGACTCCATCCAGGCGGCATCTTCTATCTTCATCCATCCGGAGAGGAGCGGGTCCATATTCAATCCATCCGACGCAGAGCATCCTCTTCCATCGACGTCCTAACGAAGAATGAAGGTTCCTTTAAATGACGTCATCCAAGATGGCATCCCTTCAATTCCGATTGGCTGATAGGATTCTATCAGCCAATCGGAATTAAGGTAGAAAAAATCCTATTGTGGATGCAATCAGTCAATAGGATTGAGCTCACATTATATTGGCTGATTGGAACAGCCAATAGAATGCAAGCTCAATCCTATTGGCTGATTGCATCAGCCAATAGGATTTTTCCTACCTTAATTCCGATTGGCTGATAGAATCCTATCAGCCAATCGGAATTGAAGGGACACCATCTTGGATGACGTCATTTAAAGGAACCTTCATTCTTTGTTAGGACGTCGATGGAAGAGGATGCTCCACGTCGGATGGATTGAAGATGGACCCGCTCCGCTCCGGCTGGATGAAGATAGAAGATGCCGCCTGGATGAATTCTTCTGCCCATCTGGAGGTCCACTTGTGCCCGGCTGGGTGAAGACGGCTCAAGGTAGGGTGATCTTCAGGGGGTTAGATTTTTTTTAAGGGGGGTTTGGGTGGGTTTTAGAGTAGGGTTGGGTATGTGGGTGGTGGGTTTTAATGTTGGGGGGGGTTGTATTCCTTTTTTTACAGGTAAAAGAGCTGATTACTTTGGGGCAATGCCCCGCAAAAAGCCCTTTTAAGGGCTATTTGTAATTTAGTATAGGGTAGGGATTTTTATTATTTTGGGGGGCTTTTTTATTTTATTAGGGGGCTTAGATTAGGTGTAATTAGTTTAAAATTCTTGTAATTTTTTTTCTGTAATTTAGTGGGGGTTTTTTTGTACTTTAGTTTATTTTATTTAATTGTATTTTATTGTAGGTAATTGTAGTTAATTAATTTAATTTATTTAATTGTAGTGTTAGGTGTAATTGTAACTTAGGTTAAGAATTATTTTACAGGTACTTTTGTATTTATTTTAGCTAGGTAGCTATTAAATAGTTAATAACTATTTAATAACTATTCTATTTTTAAATCCTAAAATAGCTACAATGTAATTATTAATTATATTTTAGCTATCTTAGGCCTAGATTTGGAGTTTGGCGTTAGCCATGAAAACCAGCGTTAGAGGCCCCTAACGCTGGTTTCTTACGGACTCCGGTATTTAGAGTTCATTTACCGACACTCAAAAAACACCCAACGCTCAAATTTCTACCGACAGCTCAGACCCAGTAGTTAACATATACCGACAAAATAAACATTCACGAATCACAAAACAAATATTACACAAAGTAAACTTACACTCATACAAACACTACACTATATTTATTTATTTATTTATTTTTTTAAATAAATTTTTATTGAGGTTGTGCGAAATAATACAGCTTATGTAGAAGAACATAGCATAAGACAAACTAAAAATAATTCACAGTATAGATGATACAATGCAATAGACTGGAACCTCTTTTTCTTTTTATCATGGTCTAAACAAAATGCGTTTCCTCACTTGACATTGAAGGCAACTTTTGTGCCTCTAAAAACATGCATCAAACTCTGAGAGAGGAAATTTAGTAATTTGAACGGTCACCTTTAGACCTATAAACTAAAATTAGATTGGTAATTAACATATGAAGTAATAACCACAATGAAAGTACTATTTTTAAAAGGAAATAACCTAATGAAACAATCAGAGACTCTACTGGAAAATTATGTTAATCAGTCCTGCTGAATGAAATGTAGTGGTTAGAGTCAATACTGTGGTAATATGAAAAAGTAAATGCTAAGGGGGTATTTAAAGTTGCGGCATAGACGAGAGAAGCCGCATATGTAGCCCTCCACATCTAGGAGGTCCATTAAGTGGGGGGGGGGAGGTGGTAGGGTAAATTCTCAAAGTGGGTGAGGAAATGGGAAAGTGTTTTAATTATTTATCTAGCCTTCCCTTTTTGTATTAAGATAGGGGCATTATAGATATTAAATATTAGGCTGAACTCTATGAATAAATGGCCTCTGCGAGTTACTATAATAGGTACAAGTGTTAGTGTTTATGAGGATGGGAACTTAATAGTTGCCAGCCAGGCAGACATGGGGAATATTAATATAAGAGACATATGAACTTGCCATGGCAACCCAACAGCCATACATAAGGTATTGACAGCATGCTCAAAGTCTTAACCAAGAATAGAAACATTGCTGGAAGAGATTGAATTTCTATGTGATGCAATGCCAGGGCTAAGGCGCTTCTACAGAGCCCTAAAGTTGTATAACATAGGCGTCACACTGCCCCGGCCGCTGGCAGTAGCGCGTCCTAACTAGAAGCTGTATCAAGACTCTGAGAATAGATATAGTGTAAAAAAAAATCATCTTTAAAACTAAGAAAATAACTAGGGAGGTGGTGATCTAGCCCTACTTAATTAAGCATGGGGGCATATATAGAGAGTGTTAAATTTAGATTCCAGCAATATTCCCATGTGTGCAAATAAAACAGCAAACAATTACAGCACAAGGCTGAACCATGTGAATAAAATAGAGTGGCCCTATGTTAGAAAAGTAATTATATGTTTATCCAGCATTAGAGTTCTCATGCATCTTTTTCTCAGCAAATTTTGCCCAGTTAAGAGACAAGCATATTTAGCTAGTATGTATTAGAACAGAGTACAGTGTGTCAACAAAACATCATAATATTTAAATTACAAATACTATAGGGATATATAGATCGTGGTACAACGTGATAAACAGTCAAAATAAGTGTCCCCAATAAACAGCAATGTTCCTAGGAACACTGTCTCTGGATTTAGACAAGACCACTTATAGTATTATAGATAGAAACTCAGTTGTAACTGCAATAATGGTCAGGAGCACAACGTGGCTTAACATCAAACAGTTTAGGTACAGGCTGCAATGGAGTGAAAGTGAAATCAGGATAGCAAACTTATATAATTGCAGGGTTCACATTGTCTGCAACTCTGAGGTTTTGTGGTATGAGTGACCCTAGAGATATCACGGCATTTTATGTCAACAATCAGCATTTTAAATATTCATCCCGTGTCCCGCAGACCAGATAGTGATGAGCACCTTCAGCATGTGTGTCACTCACAAGCCAGACAGGGTGGTATAACAATCTCTGCAGCTTACCCCCAGGGTCCCAAAGTCTCAGCGGAGAGTGAATTGCGCAGGGTATTACGCTAACCTGTAATGGAGTCTGTGTCCCGCTGATAGAGGGTGAATCGGGAGCAAAACGTAAGTAGGTATGTTGTCGGGTCATTGCTCTCCATACTTGTGCAGGGCTCCGCTGACTTGCTTTTACAATCTGCTGCATTACTGCCGCCTCGATGTTAGATTCATCAGCGGTTATACCCAGAGAATGTTCTCCCTCCTGCATTTTTCCCCAGTGCTGTGTGGCTTGATTAGTCTCCTTCTTTGCGTTAGCATCCCGCTCTTCCTCCGATACACTGTAGGCAGGGGGTAGGCGCCGGGGCCCCATAGCACCACCCCCATCCCCATCAAGTGAGACATGCTTGGAAAGACCGGGGTGCTGGGTCTGACAGCCGCCATTACTGTGAGGGGCTGCGTACAGCTTGTCTGCCAAGCTAGCGTGGTGGGTATCAAGTAAGCGCCTCAGTTCTTCTAGGAAGCAGGACGAAGTCTGCATATTGCAGGCTGAGTAGGGAACTTTGGGGAGAGACAAGTTTTCAGCTCTCTCAGAGCCAGATAGATAGCAGAAGGCCCGCAAATAAAAGAGATTGTCCTCAAAATGGCGTCTCTCTCTCCCTGCTCCTCAGTGCAAGAGAGCGGCGGCGGGCTGATACAGTCTTTCCGGGTCCATTAAAGATTATATCAATAAGATACCAGCTCTTGGGTTAATCCACAACCGTTTTGGGTATATAAGGGTAGTTGCAGAATGTGAAGAAACCCCTAAATTAGGATCCTGGGCCCGGGAGCTGCACCTGAACACGTCCTACCGGCTCTGCAGTTGGCTCCGCCCCCCCACTATATTTATTTTTCAGATTTAATAATTTTTCAGCAAAATACAAAAGATCAAAGTTGCGAGATCTCGGGTGTTTGAAAAAAAAACAACACAAATCCATTTTCCCAGTGACTTACATTGACACACGGGAAAAGACCCTCATATAGCTACATCTAACTAATAAGCTTATCACAAATATACACTCATCGATGCATACAAACAATATACACCACATGACATACAAAAAAAAGTTTTTTATTACAAAAACAACACGATTTAGTTACTTTTTCACACAAGCTCATGACGTCACTCACTTTACGAGGAAAACCAGTCTTTGAAAAAAAAAAATTACCAAATTTTAGAGCCTCCATTGACTTCTATGAGGAAGACATGCTCGTGCACGCGAAACACACATTTCCCTAACGCACACAAATAGCGTAGACCGAAAAACTCCAAATACCAGCGCTAGAAAATACATGCTTTTATGCGTTAGACCCAGCTATGATAAATAGATCAAGAAATGACTATTTCCATATGGTGGACTTATGGATTGTACTTATTGAATATTCACAACACCATTAAATTGTTTCAGACTTTTATATTACATCAACTACAAATCAACATCACTAGTAACAAACATTTTTGTTCAAAATATTACATTTAAACGGACACAAAAATAAATTAAACTTTTCAGGATTCACAAACAGTACACAATGGGAAATACTTCTCATTTACCTTTATTATTGCATTTCATTTATTCAACTCATATGCTTGCAGCAACAGCATATCTACATAGGCTTAACACATGATCAGTCATGGATGCACATACATTACTTTTACCATTCACTCATACATGTGCATTCAAATGATGGGGGAAAAACACATTACATTCTCTCTAGGAATCACAAAACAGAACATAGGGATTTTAATGTACTTTTAACATCATGATTCCATCACAATAAACCATTAGGAATTACGTACAAGAAGAACATCATTACACCGGATTACAGATGTCACTTTATGGGAAGGAACAACAATGCCAGACCGCTATATAGAAGTCAGCATATGTGGGACACAATCACAATATATACGTACATGTACATAACACGCATCACCCATCACGCAACCACAAAGCACACATTTAGATTTTATTCAGCACACAATAACAATGTAGCACAATACAACAACACAATGAGGATTTCTGAACTACATAGGCAGGTTAATAATATCATGACGTCATTAGAAGATTCAACCATACACATCACAGATTCACCACTGTACCGCCCCTTTCGGAACTTTAACACTCAATACTACAATACAACATATACGTAAATAATAGTTTGGAACACCATTATTAGGGAGATTTGAATGGGACAATTAATAAATATTGTCAGATCGCAAATCACTTATATATACAATACTACAGATGACAGCCGGAAGTTCTTCAGTATTAGTGCCATTTGAATGGGACGCATACAATATTGACAGCTCGGCAATCACTTATATATATAATACTACAGATGACAGCCGGAAGTTATTCAGTATTAGTGCCATTTGAAATGGACGAGTACAATATTGACAGCTCGGCAATCACTTATATATACAATACTACAGATGACAGCCGGAAGTTCTTCAGTATTAGTGCGATTTGAATGGGACGCATACAATATTGACATCTCGGCACTCACTTATATATACAATACTACAGATGGCAGACGGGAAGTTCGGAATTATTATTGCGATTTGAAAGGGACGCATACAATATTGACAGCTTGGCAATCACTTATATATACAATACTACAGATGGCAGACGGGAAGTTCGGAATTATTATTGCGATTTTAAAGGGACGCATACAATATTGACAGCTCGGCAATCACTTATATATACAATACTATAGATGGCAGACGGAAAGTTTGGAATTATTATTGCGATTTTAAAGGGACGCATACAATATTGACATCTCACCAATCACTTATATATACAATACTACAGATGGCAGATGTTACTTTATCGTTTTCAAACAATGTTGCAGCAACATTGATCGATCACATTCGATGCACATTATACACAACTATGCACTTTCATTCATGTTAGCCTGGACGTGTGCTTGTTACTATAATATCGCGTTTAAGAAATATTGATTACGCATATGATCAAACATTACAAACATGCACTGTATGTGTGATATTTGACACTTTCACATTGAGATTCATTGTTGGAAAACAACATTTCAGCAAACAACAAAAAAACGCCCACTGTGAAAGCATTTGCGCCGCTCACATACAAACAAGTGAATACAATCAGCAATCATTACAAACTCACTACCATTGGACTAATTGTACTATAAATCCCCCAAACAACATGGCCAATGCATCACTTGTGATCCACATCAGATCAAGTGCATACCTTGTTACGCTGTTTTGAAAGATGGATGACGATGACATGGTAGACGCTGCTGGTGCTGCTATTGGCGAACTAGCTGTTGGTCGAATCAGGCAGCCTCGGCGGCTCAGACTGAGACGAAGGGGTCGTCTGGTTCGAGGTCCTCGTGTCTACAGGGTGAGACCCACCTTGGAAAACATGAGCGACTTTGAGGTTTATGATAAGTATCGGCTCAATCGCGAACAGCTCATTGGCCTTTACGATCTTCTTAAACCTCATTTGGAGCCACGTATAAGAATAAGGACTGCTGTTCCCGCCATGAGTAAGATGCTAAGCTGTCTATACGTCCTGGCCTCCGGGAGTTTTCAATCCGGAGAACTGTACATGCATGGCCTGGCTCAAGGTACATTCTCTGTGGTGTTTGATAACTTTCTGGACGCCATGGTACGTATCAGTAAGCAATACATAGGATTCCCACAGAATGATGGTGATTGGAGGCGCCTGAAGCGGGAATTCTTTGATATTGTTCAATTGCCCAATGTCTTGGGAGCCATAGATTGTACCCACATTGCGCTGCGTGCTCCAATTGATGACTTGCCGTTCAGAAATCGCAAACATTTTCATAGCCTCAACGTGCAGTATGTTTGTGATGCACAGATGAGGATTATGCATGTGTGTGCGAATTTTGGAGGGGCTAGTCATGATGCCCGCATCCTCTCTCTGTCGTCCCTGTGGAGACCGTTTGAGGAAAGACAAATGCCCCCTGGTTATCTCGTTGGTGAGTATTTGTGCACAACATGGTTAATTAGTTTGACAATTGCCACTGTATTTTTAAAATGTTAGCGTAATGTTCAGCTATAGGATGTAATGTAACCATTAATTTTATTTTCCCGCTAATGTCTACTTTTAGTTCAATGCAGATATGTATATGTATATGCATGTCTTACCTTAAATGCTCAGATAGAGAATGCAATGTAACCATTTAGTTTGCATTTTACACAAGGTTTATTTTAGGAGAAATACGCATATGTAGCATGTCTTAGCTGAAATGGCAAGATATTAGCTAATGCAATTTAACCATGTCATTGTCTGTTTCCGCTAATGTCTACTTTTAGTTCAATGCAGATATGTAGCATGTCTTACCTTAAATGCTCAGATAGAGAATGCAATGTAACCATTTAGTTTGCATTTTACACAAGGTTTGTTTTAGGAGAAATACGCATATGTAGCATGTCTTAGCTGAAATGGCAAGATATTAGCTAATGCAATTTAACCATGTCATTGTCTCTTTCCGCTAATGTCTACTTTTAGTTCAATGCAGATATGTAGCATGTCTTACCTTAAATGCTCAGATAGAGAATGCAATGTAACCATTTAGTTTGCATTTTACACAAGGTTTGTTTTAGGAGAAATACGCATATGTAGCATGTCTTAGCTAAAATGGCAAGATATTAGCTAATGCAATTTAACCATGTCATTGTCTCTTTCCGCTAATGTCTACTTTTAGTTCAATGCAGATATGTAGCATGTCTTACCTTAAATGCTCAGATAGAGAATGCAATGTAACCATTTAGTTTGCATTTTACACAAGGTCTGGTTTAGGAGAAATACGCATATGTAGCATGTCTTAGCTGAAATGGCAAGATAGAGAATAAGATTGAACTAGATTATTCTTTTCAAAAATAAACATTTGTTAGTGGATTATCGTGTACAAAAACTTTTATTGGAATCAAAATAATATTTTGAGGATTCAGTTTGAATTATGTTCTGTTCATAATTTATAGGTGATTCTGGGTACATGAGCCGGCCTTGGCTTATTACCCCCTTGCGTAGCCCGACTGATGTGTCTGAGGAGCGCTACAATAGGGCTCATAAGAGAACCAGGGCGGTGGTTGAACGGATGTTCGGGCTCCTGAAGATGAGGTTCAGGTGCCTGGACTGGTCGGGAGGAGCCCTCCAGTACAACCCAAAGAAGGTGGCTAAGATCGTTGTAGCCTGTAGTGTCCTGCATAATATTGCACAGCGGGCTGGGATGCTGCAGGGCGTCCAGGCGCAACGAAACCTCCTCAGAGATGAGGAGGATGATCCTGTTCTAGAGGGGCCATTCCGGGACGAGGGGCTCAATGTCAGAGCAGACATCATCAACCGCCACTTTAGACGGTAAATAATAGAAGTTAGACTGGAGTATTGTCAATAGATGTGAACTCTAGGGAAATGACAAGTAGAGAATTGTGCAAACAGGTTAGGATTGTTCATCAAATGCTAAAAATTTGTTTCATTTATTAATATAGGTGATGCTCTGGGCATTGGGTCCTGTAGCGAGTCTTTGCCACCTGGTTTTTAAAGAGGACAGCAGCTGGTAAGTATAAATGTATGGACTGTTGCTGGCATGAATTGTACACAAATACATCATATGGCATACATTTTCAAAACTAGTATTTAGTTTACACATTACTTAAAATGTACATACTCAGAAAGGGATCCTCTAGCATTACTATCCTCTAGCATGACTATGGTTCAATGTCACACATTAGAGGTTCGTTCTGCTCAATATGACTCATCTTCACACTTGATAGAACATAACACAAGATGCTACACACGCTTAGTAAGCTAGTGACAGAAATTTATTCTGAAATGGGGGGTGGTAGAGGGGTACAGAACTGATTCACACACTTGTAGTAATTTTTATTAAACTTTTTCTGCCATTAGGGAGCTGACTTAATCTAAAGACTGAAAGGGAAGAATTAGAAGCCTGACAGTGAAGATTGCCCAGACTGACAGTGGAAAAAGCCAAGATTGAAATTGAAGTATACCAATGGGATCATGTCTGGCATTATCTTTCCAATCTGCTGACCTTGAAAACCATACAAAGACATGTTCACATGGTAAGTGCCAACTATTTGATAGAATAAGGCTGTGGAGGCATCCTATTGGAGACACTTAGATTATTTTATAATTTTTAGATGGTATTTCACAGTCCTCTATTTTTGAACTGATGAATCAGACACCTATTGAAGATCAACTGTTTACCCCTAAATTGACTTTCAAAGACCATGCATTATCCAGGTTGGTGTACCAATGCATGCTAGTTAAGAATCACAGGAAGAATGTTGAATATTAGTAGCTTACATACATTAGTCATATTTAGTTCATAATTAGATATTTAGGGATCACAATCAGACACTTAGATGATTTTACTTTTTTAGATGGTATTTCAGTCCTCTATTTTATGAACTGATGAATCAGACACCTATTGAAGATCAACTGTTTACCCCTGAATTGACTTTCAAAGACCATGCATTATCCAGGTTGGTGTACCAATGCATGCTAGTTAAGAATCACAGGAAGAATGTTGAATATTAGTAGCTTACATACATTAGTCATATTTAGTTCATAATTAGATATTTAGGGATCACAATCAGACACTTAGATGATTTTACTTTTTTAGATGGTATTTCAGTCCTCTATTTTATGAACTGATGAATCAGACACCTATTGAAGATCAACTGTTTACCCCTGAATTGACTTTCAAAGACCATGCATTATCCAGGTTGGTGTACCAATGCAGGCTAGTTAAGAATCACAGGAAGAATGTTGAATATTAGTAGCTTACATACATTAGTCATATTTAGTTCATAATTAGATATTTAGGGATCACAATCAGACACTTAGATGATTTTACTTTTTTAGATGGTATTTCAGTCCTCTATTTTATGAACTGATGAATCAGACACCTATTGAAGATTAACTGTTTACCCCTGAATTGACTTTCAAAGACCATGCATTATCCAGGTTGGTGTACCAATGCATGCTAGTTAAGAATCACAGGAAGAATGTTGAATATTAGTAGCTTACATACATTAGTCATATTTAGTTCATAATTAGATATTTAGGGATCACAATCAGGCACTTAGATGATTTTACTTTTTTAAATGGTATTTCAGTCCTCTATTTTATGAACTGATGAATCAGACACCTATTGAAGATCAACTGTTTACCCCTGAATTGACTTTCAAAGACCATGCATTATCCAGGTTGGTATACCAATGCATGCTAGTTAAGAATCACAGGAAGAATGTTGAATATTAGTAGCTTACATACATTAGTCATATTTAGTTCATAATTAGATATTTAGGGATCACAATCAGACACTTAGATGATTTTACTTTTTTAGATGGTATTTCAGTCCTCTATTTTATGAACTGATGAATCAGACACCTATTGAAGATCAACTGTTTACCCCTGAATTGACTTTCAAAGACCATGCATTATCCAGGTTGGTGTACCAATGCATGCTAGTTAAGAATCACAGGAAGAATGTTGAATATTAGTAGCTTACATACATTAGTCATATTTAGTTCATAATTAGATATTTAGGGATCACAATCAGACACTTAGATGATTTTACTTTTTTAGATGGTATTTCAGTCCTCTATTTTATGAACTGATGAATCAGACACCTATTGAAGATCAACTGTTTACCCCTGAATTGACTTTCAAAGACCATGCATTATCCAGGTTGGTGTACCAATGCATGCTAGTTAAGAATCACAGGAAGAATGTTGAATATTAGTAGCTTACATACATTAGTCATATTTAGTTCATAATTAGATATTTAGGGATCACAATCAGACACTTAGATGATTTTACTTTTTTAGATGGTATTTCAGTCCTCTATTTTATGAACTGATGAATCAGACACCTATTGAAGATCAACTGTTTACCCCTGAATTGACTTTCAAAGACCATGCATTATCCAGGTTGGTGTACCAATGCATGCTAGTTAAGAATCACAGGAAGAATGTTGAATATTAGTAGCTTACATACATTAGTCATATTTAGTTCATAATTAGATATTTAGGGATCACAATCAGACACTTAGATGATTTTACTTTTTTAGATGGTATTTCAGTCCTCTATTTTATGAACTGATGAATCAGACACCTATTGAAGATCAACTGTTTACCCCTGAATTGACTTTCAAAGTCCATGCATTATCCAGGTTGGTATACCAATGCATGCTAGTTAAGAAGCACAGGAAGAATGTTGAATATTAGTAGCTTACATACATTAGTCATATTTAGTTCATAATTAGATATTTAGGGATCACAATCAGACACTTAGATGATTTTACTTTTTTAGATGGTATTTCAGTCCTCTATTTTATGAACTGATGAATCAGACACCTATTGAAGATCAACTGTTTACCCCTGAATTGACTTTCAAAGACCATGCATTATCCAGGTTGGTGTACCAATGCATGCTAGTTAAGAATCACAGGAAGAATGTTGAATATTAGTAGCTTACATACATTAGTCATACTTATTTCATAATTAGATATTTAGGGATCACAATCAGAAAAAGGAATACATATTATAGTTGATATAGAGGTATTTGAATGGACATGAAATATTACATTTATGTTCAGCATACATATATATTATTGAAATGTGATATACATTATTATGTATAATTAGAAATTCAGATATTTACATTTAATTTTTATTACACAATATAATGGTGTATGTTTATTTTATTTATTTTAAATTTAATTAATAAATATCTTGATAAAATGTTGAACAAAGTTAGAGCATAGACACAAGATGATTGTAAATGTATTTTATGAATATTTGACAACGTGTGTATTAACTTTGTTAAAAAAAAAAAAATTAATTTCAGATTGTCATCTGATGACTTCCAGTAATATTTTTTTTTTTTTTTTGTTTCAGAAACTTTTGATTTTTTAAATGGTAATAATAATCATTTTATTATTAAATACACTCTTTTGAACAGATTATAATAAATATCCATATAATCTGTCAATAAAAAACAATTTGACTCCCATGACTGGTAGTTGGCTATTTGACAAGCACATGCATAAGATCAAATAATGCATTAATTTTAGAAAATCCACTGATTCAGAGAATATTAAATTAAACTATCTTTTTTAAATTAATTGGGGAGTGAGATCCATCGATGCTTTTCTTTTGAAATTCTTAGATGTTAAAATAATTTCGGATATGTAGTCAAAATTTGACATAAATTATTTTGTTTAACTTTTAAGAAGGGGAAGTGGTTCAATTACATTAAAGTGACAGTGTTGTTGAATGTAAAATTAATTTTATAAGATCTTGTATCTTCCTTAGGTATCTCAAAACATTATTTTCTAAACTTTTTAAATTTTTACATTTATAAATGGTAGGTCATTTAACTTCATATTTTTCACAAGCTAGTTATTGGATGCCAGGTTAATAGATTTAATTTTCTAGTGGAGTCATTTAACTATAGTTATTAATATTATGTAGTTTTTAAAATCTTACCTCTTGGGTTAGACATCACATATCTATATATAATTTTCATTCCCCTTTAGTTTATTTTGACAATGTTAAATCAACATTCCAAATGTTTTGGTCCTTAAAGGGACATTCACAAAGTATATTGTGTATTGAGTTTTTTAAAAATTCATAAAAGAATTTAAACATATTTAGAAAGTACTATAGAATTACATTCAGTCTTTAAATATACTTCGAAAAAGATACATCAATGCACATTTCTTAGTCAATTACATAAGGCATCTATGTGCAACCAACAATAAGCATCAAAATAGCCTATTTAGATATGTATTTAATACAAGAATATATATAATTACAATCTAATGATTGAATACCAAAACATATTAAGTTGTTCAAATATTATAATCTTATCCAAAATGCATACATAACATATAGCTTAATGTCCCTCTAAGCTGAAGACTGCAAAATACATCCATTACAATATATATTTCAGTCAGTGTGTAAAACAATCCAGAAGTTAATCTAAATATGCTTTACTCATATGTTATACTAATTTAGCAAAAGGAAGGTGCCTAGGTTTCTGATATTTCAAGCATTATTCTGAAATGTCTCTTTAAAGGGACATGAACTCAAAATATACTTAAAGGGAGACAGTTAAAAAATTAATGATTTATACATTCTGAATGAGTATTCTATTTTAAGCAACTTTAAAAATTGTCTCATATTATGAATGTTCCTTGTGATGTTGCTATCATTACTTTAAAAATAAGGCATTAAATAGATAATTTATTTGCTTCAGTACTCTGGACAGAACTTGTTTTTTTTGGTTGGATTAATTTATCCAACAATCATCAAGGACAACCCAGGTTTTTTGCAACAATTGTCCGTAATCTAAAATATCATTATTGATTTGCAAAGAAAGATAACAAGATAATTCTTAACATTTGAGAATCGGATTAAATTATAAAGTTGCTTAACATTTCATGCTCAATCTGAATCACGAACGCTAAATTTGTTTGGACAGTGTCCCTTTAAGAGATTTAAAGAGTGTATTTACTTCTCTTCTTATCTTGACATACTTTGCTTGAAAAGCATATCGAGATAGGCTCAGTAGATGAAGATTGGTGGATGCAAAGAGATGCCTTATGTGATTGGCTCAACCATGTGCATTTAAATTTCTTCTGTTGAGGATATCTAAATACAAAGATAAATTGATTTACATTTTAAAGTCTAAACAATTTTCTATCTCTACAGATCATTTGATACAATTGTTTGTTTGTAATGTCTATTTAAAAATAAAGACGCCATTGCACAATAACATATATGAGCACTTCAGACAAATACAAGCTCGAGGTTTATTTACTAATAACAAACAAACCTGTAGTTTAACATTTATAAACAGATTATACAAGTTACGGACATTATAACCTGAATTTGATCATTCAGAAAGATTGCGTGAGAAACGGATCTTGAAACACCAGATTAGCATCTTTAAACATTAGAGTCTAATGTCACGCAATAGCACACAATCAATGTGCATTATGAAATACATTTAATAGAGCAATATCAATACTTCACAATAAGTAAATAAATGGATTTTATGAACAATAAAGACATACAATATTAAATGTGTATTTGTATTAAAGAAACAGACCGTTATTAAACCGAAAAATGTATACAACATTTAATAATGTGAGAGTATTAGATTTTAAATAGAATTTTATCATTAATATTTAACGGATCACGGATATTAAATCTGCGTCACACATATCCGCATGACAGGCCCATGAGTTACAAATAAGTCTACATGAAAAATGAAGTAACAGCACCACCAGGAGGTATGTGTAAGGAAGTTACTAAGATATGAAACATTAAGGAACGGCCAATCAGAGTTCATCACACAAACACAACTTGAGTCAGGATGGTCTCACAGACATTCTAACAATATTTCAAACTTTTATCCAATCAGATGTACAGATAACTTGTCCCATGGTGCATCTCATGTTTACTTCACCATATAAAAGTCCATTACACGTTGCCATCTTTGTCAGTTCTCTAATGCCTGCAGGCAATATATATTATTATTATTTTAATTATTATTATACAACCCAGCAGGCATGAAACCTCCCAGGTTCACCAAGCAGGAGAGCGCTGCACTGGTCCACGCCGTCAAGGACTTTTATCCCCAGCTGTTTGGGAACAAGAGGAGGTCGACAGATGCGCCTGTTAAGAAGGCCCTCTGGGAGTCTATCACCAATGTGGTTAAATTGGTGTGTGACGTCCAGAGGAGCCAGGATCAAATCATGAGGAGATTCGGAGATATGAGGTTGCGCTTAACAAAAAAAGTCAACCTCATAAGGGACTGGGTACAAGCCCGTAAAAGAGGGGGCCAAAGAAAGGCCCCGCGGAAACTATACCTACTCCCTTATGAGGTGACTTTATGCGAGCTCCTCAATCTCCGGGTCCCCAAAAGATTTAGATCCTCGCCATCCTCGGCCTCCTCTTCTTCCCTCCCAGCTGCGGGATCTGAAAGTCCTGACGCGGGGGCCAGGGCAGCTGCTTCTCCGTCCGGTGGCCTGGGAGGAGATGATGGAGAATCTGAACCAGGTAACTATCCAACTTCATATAATATCTTAATATTTGAATTTTTTTTTAAAAATGTGTATATAGTCAGATACTAAACCTATACAGATCTCACAACATACACTACATATGATGTTTAGATATCTGATTTTAGATTAGTGACACATGAAATAGGAATGATGTTTCTTGCGCTCTACAGAATATGCGTCACAGAGCGAAAATGGAATTGCGCATACACATTAACATGGGTTTGCTGTAAGTGGCATTGCTTTATACATGTTGGTCAAATGACGGATGCGTAATTCCGCTTGGAATCATTGCGCAATGATCGCGAAAATGGAATTGCGCATACACGTTAACATGGGTTTGCTGTAAGTGGCATTGCTTTATACATGTTGGTCAAATGACGGATGCGTGATTCCGCTTGGAATCATTGCGCAATGATCGCGAAAATGGAATTGCCCATACACGTTAACATGGGTTTGCTGTAAGTGGTATTGCTTTATACATGTTGGTCAAATGACGGATGCGTAATTCCGCTTGGAATCATTGCGCAATGATCGCGAAAATGGAATTGCGCATACACGTTAACATGGGTTTGCTGTAAGTGGCATTGCTTTATACATGTTGGTCAAATGACGGATGCGTAATTCCGCTTGGAATCATTGCGCAATGATCGCGAAAATAGAATTGCGCATACACGTTAACATGGGTTTGCTGTAAGTGGCATTGCTTTATACATGTTGGTCAAATGACGGATGCGTAATTCCGCTTGGAATCATTGCGCAATGATCGCGAAAATGGAATTGCGCATACAGGTTAACATGGGTTTGCTGTAAGTGGCATTGCTTTATACATGTTGGTCAAATGACGGATGCGTAATTCCGCTTGGAATCATTGCGCAATGATCGCGAAAATGGAATTGCGCATACACGTTAACATGGGTTTGCTGTAAGTGGCATTGCTTTATACATGTTGGTCAAATGACGGATGCGTAATTCCGCTTGGAATCATTGTGCAATGATCGCGAAAATGGAATTGCGCATACACGTTAACATGGGTTTGCTGTAAGTGGCATTGCTTTACACATGTTGGTCAAAATGAAATGTGAATTATTATATATGTGAAGAATACAGTATTCTTATTTTCAATATTATACATAATAAAAAAAGAAAAAAGCAGAATCCAAAAAAATTATAACATATGCCCATCAATTGATGAGAATGAAATAACACAAAAAAATAATTTAAGCTATAGTAAATAACACAACCGATTGAAAATAAGAGTACAGGATATATTTATCATGAATTTAATTGAGGAAACAATTAACTCATGGGACTACCAAAGGATTAATAGTTTTTAATTGATTTGCTAATAATGTAAAGATTTTAAACATGGCATGATTTGTATTAATGATATCCAATCCTCATTTAATATATTACAGATCTGGATGTTGGTGCTGGATCCTCAAGGCAAGGCTTGTCACAGTATGGTATGTCTCATTTTAATTGACATTTGTCTTAGAAACATGGACAGAACATTACAGACTAAAACCACATTGTTCAATATTTATATGTATCTGCAAAATGGATTTTAAATTTTTTTGAAAATAAGAATAAATAAATAAAACCAAAAATAGGATTACATTGTAAGACTACTCTGATTTTGTTTGGAATTTAAGATATCCCATCTATTCTGGATGTCTTAATTTTAATGTAAGATTCTTTGAATGTCCAATTTATATTCTTCCCTTGTGTATTGCTTAATCTTATTTGTATACATTTTTTAAAAATACACACACTTTTGCATATGTTTATATTTTTAAAATATAGATTCCATTTTTGAAATTGATCACGTCATTTAAGGGACATGCCAACTAAATTTTACATAGAATGATTTTTAAAGTGATTTTATTGTTTTGTTTAAACATTTTATGAGCTACATTGGTTCATTCTATTATTTTAGTTCTTAAAAAAAAAGATGGATTTTGGTTTAGGTTAAACAATGCATTACTGGTATTATCCGGCTGTTTTTTTATGCATAAATTGACATTTTTACAAAAGTTAAAATCATGTGTTGAGATAACAGTAGTACATAGTTTCAAAAAGTATACAATTACACATTTAGAGCTTCATGTCCCTTTAATAGATGAAAATTAAATAATTCTTAGGATATCCTTAAATAACATATTAGATTGGAATTGCATGCTCAATCCCATTCATTACATCAACATATGGAGTAGAGAATTCATTAACACCAACATTGTCAAATCAATATATTTTTATATTAAAGGGACACTGAGCTAAAATTATTAATGTTGTCATTCAGATAGAGCATGCAATATTAATCAACATTTAAATATAATACTATAATCATAGGTGAAATATTCTATTGATAAATGTATTTTAAAATCAAGAATGTACGTTTAGCTGCAGCTCAATTTTGGTTGACCAACCTGGGTTTTGATTGATGATTGGTGGATACCTTCAACAAACAATATTTATTGAATCCAATATTGCTTATCTGCCTTTAAGATTAAAATGTAGCAACATTCCAATTATAATAGGAGTCAATGTAAAATCATTTGGAACAGTTTGAACAGTGAAATCAATGATTGAAATAAATCATGTCGGTGTCCCTTTAATAAACAATAGATTCATTCATCTTTACATTCTTTGTATTAGACAATATTGATATATAATTCACATATTCACTGTTGGAGTTACTTTATAGATATCAGCATACTCTAACAGCACCATGATTACATATTTGTACTAATCAATTTGGTTTTGTATTGTGATAAATATGTGTTGTGTCCTAAACAAGATTACTGTACATTGCACAAATGGCTCGATGTGCCACATGTCTTTGTTTATATTTGTCAACAGCTGTTATTCAAAATGTGGTTTGTGTGTATTCTTTTAAGAACATTGATCAATGGGTATATTTAGATATGCAATAGCATCGTATGAGATGAGTTTGATGTCTAATATAATCAGAAATTAAACATATGTTCAATACATCATTTTTAACAGAATCCCCTTGATTCAATCAAGCATTTTTTAGGATAATGACTGCTCTATTCTTCACATTTTCAAGTTGATTATTCTTAAAAATCGCTAAAGATGTGATTTAGTGCTATCCCAAATGTGTTCACTAATATATATCTATATCATTCATAGAGAGAGTTGGTGTGGGGAGCCCCGAGGAATCCAGCACTGACACAGAGCCGCATTTGCGGTCTTCTGGTAAGTCCATTGACTCATTTATATGTCATTGAAGGTGTATTGGTAATCAATATTATGAGCATGATTCTCATGAAGCATAACATTTGAAACAAACATATAATTTACTCCTCTGATTATATATTAATTTTCTTGGAATATTGAAAGATTAATAATTTAAACTTTCTTAGTCTACACCTTTGTTATTCAGAAGATGTATAGCATATGTTTGTTTCCATGTTCATTTTTGACAACAGTCATCAAGTGATACACACATGAGAAATCTTAAATGTTCTATGTACTATGCTTTTATGATTTTAAAATTAATACAAACAATACATTGAAAATCTGAATCATTGAGAATAACAAATCTAATGTCATTTGTATGCTCCATCAAAATGATGTAAATCATAACTTTGGGTGTGTATATCTTTAATGCAACATTGATGTGTGTCTTTGATCAACAGTAACATATGTTATAATATCTGATCTTAACGTGTACACAACATGTTATGTTTTACAGAGATTGATTTAACATGTGTGACGGAGGAGGAAGAGGCTGCCTTGAAGTCTGATGGTATGTGAAATATATCTATCATGTTTACAACATGTTGCTTTATTGGAAATCATTTTATTGAAGACATTCAAAGTCTACAGCTTTTGCACTTTAAAAAGGAATATTATTTGTGTGTTCAAATACACTACTGCCCCCTTTCTATATCAGGAAGCATGAAAATATGCTTGGATGTTTTTTTATTTTATTTTATTTATAATTCATGCCATCATTATGTCACATGCATATTCCAGGCCAAACCACAATAATAATGTTATAATTGTACAGACAGTCATTGATATTCATCTGAGTGCCTATATGCATACCATATCCTCATTTCATAATTGTTTAGAAATTCAAACACACTTCTAAGTATATTGAAAACATAATCAATTTTAAATGCGTTGATTTGATTTCATGATGTATGAGATGTTAATATATTTGTATTATTTTTTCAGATGGATCCTCCACCTCTGGTCATCTGTTTTCCGCCCCTGCCCAGTCCCCTGGCCAGTCACAGACCCCTGCCCAGGCCCAGACCCCTGCCCAGGCCCAGAACCCTGCCCAGGCCCAGACTCCTGCCCAGGCCCAGACTCCTGCCCAGGCCCAGAACCCTGCCCAGGCCCAGACCCCTGCCGGCCCTTCCCATTTTTCCTTTCCTGTCCCTCCCAAAAAACGGCCCTTCGTCCCCCTTCGCCGCTCTCCCCGTATTATGGGCCGTACAGCTACCCCAGATGCCCAGACCCCAACTCACCACTCCCCAGCTGTACGGCCTACCCCGGAGCAGCAGCTCATCCCTCCCCAACCCAATCCCATCCCTCCCCCCTGTCTCAACCTTCATTGTCCTGGGTGTTGGATTGTCCTTCCCAGGCACAGCTGTAAGTATCATTCAAAATCCACATTATAAGATACTTAAAGGTACACTGAAGGCAAATTTTTTCTATTGTGATTCAAATAGAGCATGCAATGTTAATCAAATTTATAATTTACTACTCTTATGAATTATTCTTCATTCTCTTGCTATCTTTTTTGAAACTAAGAAATGCCTAGAATTAATTTTAAATAGAAAATAATTGTGGACATCATTTCTTTATTGTTGGATGAATGTATCCATCAAAAAGCAGGGACAACCAAAGTTAATAAACAAATATGGCCTGCCCTATAAACCTACATTCTTGCATTCAAAATCTAGCTAGAGAATTCTAACATGCTCTATCTGAATCAGTCAATTAAATATTTAGGTTCAGTGTCCCTTTAATTTGATATCACTACATATACCAATCACCACTACTTGGATCCAACAATTTATGTACAAATGTTGATACATTATCTCTTGTCTAACCCAGTGGGAATGTAATTTCTTCAGGTTGCTATGTTTACACAGCTTGTCCTCAACGCCAAAATGTTTAAGGATAGGTGTGCCTACCACAGTATAATTAAAATATTTAAATAGCTAATGTAAGTACAATGTAAATCCTTTAACAAGATTTTATACACTCAAGCTGTATAAGTGGATCATCGAAAACCAATTAAAGGGGACAACATGTTTGAGGAAACTGTCCCTTTAATGATTTCGGTCTGTCTGAATAACATATTTAATGTGTAAAGAATCAATTTCAACAAATTGATGTAAAGAATGATTTGTCTTTATGATGACAATGTATCTTTGCTTATTTTTTCTTCTGTTGTGTAATTATCCTTAATATTTGATTTATTCTTTATTTTAGGCTGTGACTCAGCATGGCTCATGCTAGAAGGTATAGCACGAGTAGAGCAGGCCGTGTTGAGGAACGCAGCTGTCCTGAGAGGGATGAACGACACCATGCAGGCCCAGCTCCGGGTTCAGGATTTGACTCTGCGTCAAATCATGCTATTAAATTCAAGGCCTGAATCTGGAGCTGGACATGCACAGGACGATGAAGAGGATGACCAGTAAGTGGAGGATCTGGAAATGCTCCAAGGGCGCAGATAAGAATCCTCCGTCCACATGTTGATGTTTTTGTTATTGTTGCCATTTGGCATTTTTTTCAGTTTATTGTTGTGCCTGTTGCACTCTTTTACCTTGTCATATGGCTCCAATGGGGCTATGGTGGCCCTTGGTAACTCTCTTCATGGACTGTGATGCACTCTGTTACCTTGTCATATATCTACAATGGGGCTATGGTGGCCCTTGGCAACTCTCTTCATGGACTGTGATGCACTCTGTTACCTTGTCATATATCTACAATGGGGTTATGCTGGCCCTTGGCAACTCTCTTCATGGACTGTGATGCACTCTGTTACCTTGTCATATATCTACAATGGGGCTATGGTGGCCCTTGGCAACTCTCTTCATGCACTGTGATGCACTCAGGTACCTTGTCATATGGCTCCAATGGGGCTATGGTGGCCCTTGGCAACTCTCTTCATGGACTGTGATGCACTCTGTTACCTTGTCATATATCTACAATGGGGCTATGGTGGCCCTTGGCAACTCTCTTCATGGACTGTGATGCACTCTGTTACCTTGTCATATGGCTCCAATGGGGCTATGGTGGCCCTTGGCAACTCTCTTCATGGACTGTGATGCACTCTGTTACCTTGTCATATATCTACAATGGGGCTATGCTGGCCCTTGGCAACTCTCTTCATGGACTGTGATGCACTCTGTTACCTTGTCATATATCTACAATGGGGCTATGGTGGCCCTTGGCAACTCTCTTCATGGACTGTGATGCACTCTGTTACCTTGTCATATGGCTCCAATGGGGCTATGGTGGCCCTTGGCAACTCTCTTCATGGACTGTGATGCACTCTGTTACCTTGTCATATATCTACAATGGGGCTATGGTGGCCCTTGGCAACTCTCTTCATGGACTGTGATGCACTCTGTTACCTTGTCATATGGCTCCAATGGGGCTATGGTGGCCCTTGGCAACTCTCTTCATGGACTGTGATGCACTCTGTTACCTTGTCATATATCTACAATGGGGCTATGGTGGCCCTTGGCAACTCTCTTCATGGACTGTGATGCACTCTGTTACCTTGTCATATATCTACAATGGGGCTATGGTGGCCCTTGGCAACTCTCTTCATGGACTGTGATGCACTCTGTTACCTTGTCATATGGCTCCAATGGGGCTATGGTGGCCCTTGGCAACTCTCTTCATGGACTGTGATGCACTCTGTTACCTTGTCATATATCTACAATGGGGCTATGGTGGCCCTTGGCAACTCTCTTCATGGACTGTGATGCACTCTGTTACCTTGTCATATATCTACAATGGGGCTATGCTGGCCCTTGGCAACTCTCTTCATGGACTGTGATGCACTCTGTTACCTTGTCATATGTCTCCAATTTTCATGATCTTTACCATATTATTTATAAACGTTGTTGTTTTCTGACATACTAATAAAAGACATGTCATTGCACGATTCTTTGTCCTCCTTATTCATGTCATTGATTGAAATCTCTATTTTATCTGGTTGATCCTTAAAGGGACCTACCCAAAATAATGTTGTTTCCTGAATCATATATGTAATACAATTGTAAATGACTTTAAGATTAACATCTCCAATGTAATTTTTATTTTTGTCTTTATATTTTTTTCTAAAAGCTTTATCATTGCATGATTATGATTAGCATAGTAATTGTTTTATATATGTATATATAGATTGTTATATATGTATATTTCAAATTTCACATCCATGTGTGTATTTATAAACTCTGCATGAATTGATGCACCTTTAACAAATGATCTGAGGATTGATACAATGATATAATCCCTGTAAAGTGTTCATTTAATTGAAATAGTATTGTCTCTGTGTATCCTCTTTTTATAAATAAAAATCATGTCCCTTTAAGTGATGGTGAGCACAATTGTTAATGAATGTATTTCCATTTCTAAAGCGTTTTTGTCCTTTTTACATGAACAAGGACATATAATCTTAATAATAAACAATCTTATTGTAATGTTGACAGCACATGTATTTCATTTTCTATTCTATCTTATTGTAAAAGTGTAACCAAATCAATCTCTGTGTGTAATGCGCATATTTTAGATGAGGAATATGTTTTTCTAAATATTGTTAAAAAATACTTTTCATCCCATATATGGCTATAGGTAGTCTGACCATATTTCAAATTGAATAAATGACACGTTTGATCAATACATGTGTCATTATTGTTATTCCAAAACAATCTAAACATATCTTAAAACATCAATGGCATATGTATTTCTCATGTGTATCTTTTAAATGTTAAAGATGTCATGAGCGCTTCCGTTCATCGCCGTGTCGCCGCGGCTCCCGGAACTCCTCTGTGTCTCTGACGTCATGTTGCTTAGCAACATGACGCTTTCTCTCACACCCCTCTGATGACGGTTACGCTCCTGCCCTTTAAATCTCGGCGGGAGATCTGAATCTGGGCCCGTTTGTTTGTTTCCCTGGATTGTGAGTACCATATCAGTTTTATTCTTCTGTGTACCGACTTCTGCCTGCCTGACCAAGCCTCTTGCCTAATCCCTACTTGCTGATATTTGGACATTGACTTCTGCCTGCCTGACCTTGCCTGTAGCTATTACCCTTTTGCTGACACTTGGATGCCGACTTCTGCTTGCCTGACCCTGTCTTTTGCCTATACCTTTTGCTGATATTTGGATGCCGACTTCTGCCTGCCTGACCTTGCTTTGGCCTTTACCTTTAAACCTATTCTTTGTTAAACAAGACCTGCTTAAAGGGACATTTTACTTTTACAAGCTGCAAAAGAGAACTTTGCCTTTCTGTTTGTTATACACCTGCTTAAAAGGGACATTTACTTTTACAAGCTGCAAAAGAGAACTTTGCCTTTCTGTTTGTTATACACCTGCTTAAAAGGGACATTTACTTTTACAAGCTGCAAAAGAGAACTTTGCCTTTCTGTTTGTTATAAACCTGCTTAAAGGGACATTATACTTTTACAAGCTGCAAAAGAGAACTTTGCCTTTCTGTTTGTTATACACCTGCTTAAAAGGGACATTTACTTTTACAAGCTGCAAAAGAGAACTTTGCCTTTCTGTTTGTTATAAACCTGCTTAAAGGGACATTATACTTTTACAAGCTGCAAAAGAGAACTTTTCCTTTGTTTTACAAGCCTGCTAAAGAGGACCTTTTTCAGAAGCTTCAAAGTAAGAGCATTTCCTTTTTGTTCTTTGTACTACTTAAAGGGACGTTTTATCCTTTGTGGCTTTCCTGCATTCTGGAACAATATTCATTTTTGTTATCTTCTAATCTGCTTCCTGAGTGGGTCACGTCCTGGATATTTCTCAGTGTGCTAGCGTGTGCTTTCAATTCACGCTAGCAGTTGGGTTACATCCCGGATTGATTCCAGAGCGGCTGACATTACAAACGGGCCATAAAAATGGACCCCACTGAATTATCTATGGCCGTGGCTCACCAGGGACAGCTCTTGGGTTCTCATGCCACTCACTTGCAGTCTCTGGACACTAAACTTGATCAAATTACTGCTCTATTACAAAATTTGGTTGCTACCGCACCTCCCAATCCTAATCCCAATCCAAATCCGATTGAGGCATTACCTCCTCCGATTCCTAACAATCAGTCTCAGGTACAACTAAGTCCCAGGATTCCTCTTCCGGATAAATATGATGGGAATCCTGAAGAATGTAGAGGCTTTTTGAATCAATGCCGTCTTCATTTCCGAAATAGCCCTACTCTCTTTGCTACTGCCTCTTCTAGAATCACGTTTCTTATTTCCTTAATGAAAGGAAAAGCCTTGGCTTGGGTGTCACCTTTGCTAGAAAAGAATGATCCTATACTGTTGGATGTTGATACATTTCTATCTACATTCTCAAACGTATTCGATAAACCTGGAAGGTCATCCGCTGCTGAAGCAACTCTCCTGGATTTACGTCAAGGAAATCAACCAGTCTCTCAATATGCAATTGAGTTCCGCACCCTTGCCTCTGAAACCACTTGGAATCAGGGAGCACTCAGAGCCGCTTTCCGTAAAGGACTTTCTGAGCGTCTCAAGGATGAATTGGTGTATCGTGAACTTCCAGAGTCCTTAGAAGCCTTAATAAATCTCTGTATCTGTCTCGACGCCAGGTTTCGTGAACGCCAACAAGAAAAGGATAGAACACAGAGGACTGCCACTCGAACTCCTTTTCGTTTAGCTCCTCGTTTTTCTAGTCCAGTCACTCCAGCCTCTCCTACTACTGATCAGGCTGAACCCATGGAAGTAGGAAGTATAAAATTAACTGAGACTGAACGCTTAAGAAGACGGACTCTTGGCTTATGTCTGTACTGTGGCCTTAAAGGACATTTATTAAGGGATTGTCCTACTAGGCCAGTAAAAGCCAGGGCTTAACTCTAGTCCAGGGAACTGAGTTAAGCCAAAATAGTGGTCATTCCCTATACAAGAAACTCTTTGTTCCAGTAACTCTTCTAATTGGACAAAAGAAGATCTATACCCAAGCCCTAATTGATTCTGGTGCTGGAGGTGTGTTCATTGACTCTACATTTGTTTCTACTCATTCTATACCCTTACTAAAGAAGGAGTATTCCATTTCAGTCTCTACGGTCAGTGGAGATCCTTTGGGTTCTGGATACATTCAGTTTTCTACTCAACCCTTAATCCTCACCGTAGGAATACTTCATTCTGAGACAATTTGTTTCGATGTCATTCCCACTCCGCAATTTCCCATTATCTTGGGATTACCCTGGCTCCAGATTCACAATCCCATTTTTTCTTGGACTTTCGGTGAACTCACTTCCTGGGGATCTACATGCCAGACTAAATGTCTTCAAGAGATTACTAAGTTACCACTCACTATTGCTCTCACAGTTGAAACTCCGGAATCCTTACCTATGCATTACCATGACTTTGTGGATGTCTTCTCCAAAAAAGAAGCGGAACGTCTTCCTCCTCATCGCCCTTTTGATTGTCCCATTGACCTCCTTCCTGGGGCTGCCTATCCTCGAGGCAAAACATATCCACTTTCTAAACCAGAAAACATGGCTCTGGAAGAATATATAAAAGACAATCTGGCTAGAGGATTTATTCGACCCTCCTCTTCCCCTGTAGGGGCTGGTTTCTTTTTTGTGGGAAAAAAGGATGGCGGATTAAGACCCTGTATTGATTATCGTGGATTGAATCAGATTACCATCAAGAACAGTTATCCTCTGCCCCTTATTCCTGAACTTTTTACTTATCTTCAGGGAGCCACCATTTTCACCAAACTCGACCTACGTGGTGCATACAACTTGATCCGTATACGCAAAGGAGATGAGTGGAAGACTGCCTTTAACACTCGATTTGGGCATTATGAATATTTGGTCATGCCCTTTGGGCTATGCAATGCTCCGGCGGTTTTCCAGCATTTTGTAAATGAGATCTTTCGTGATTTTTTGAATATTTTTGTTATCATATACCTGGACGACATCTTAATTTTTTCTCAGAACCACCAAGATCATGTGCACCACGTCAAGAAAGTACTTCAACGTCTAAGAGAATTCCATCTGTTTGCTAAACTGGAGAAATGTTCTTTCCATCAAAAAATCATACCCTTTCTGGGTTATGTAATATCGGCATCTGGATTCGAAATGGACCCTACTAAACTTTCTGCCATTTTGGATTGGCCTAGACCTGATTCTTTGAAGGCTTTACAACGTTTCCTAGGCTTCGCCAATTATTACAGAAAGTTCATCAAGAATTTTGCTACTATTACTTCTCCTCTTACTTCTCTCACAAGAAAAGGACAAAACTGTAAAGTATGGCCGTCTGAGGCTATAGAAGCTTTTGAATCTCTCAAAGAAGCTTTTTCCTCAGCTCCTATCCTTCGTCATCCAAATCCTGAGTTTCAATTTATTCTGGAGGTGGATGCTTCCTCTGTTGCTGCTGGAGCGGTTCTGTCTCAACGAATACCAGAGACTGGAAGGATTCATCCTGTTGCTTTTTTCTCTAAAAAATTCACTCCTTCCGAATTTAACTATGACGTAGGGAATAAAGAGTTGCTTGCCATCAAGATGGCATTGGATGAATGGAGACATTGGCTGGAAGGTACTTCTTTGCCATTTACTATACTTACTGATCATAAGAACCTTCTGTATCTCCAAACAGCCAAACGACTAAATTCCAGGCAAGCACGCTGGTCCTTATTCTTCTCTCGGTTTCACTATAATTTGTCTTACATACCTGGTTCAAAAAATATTAAAGCAGACGCACTTTCCAGACAATTTCAAGATACCCCAGTTCCTGAGTCTGGTACCATTCTCCAACCTCATGAAGTCATTGCCCAGTTAACAACTTCTTGGTTACAAGAATTACAGTCCGCTCAAGAGCGTCTTCCTTTGTCCTGTAAACCTCCCAATGGTTTACTCTTTGTTCCTGAACGCCTTCGTTCCAAGATTTTATTTTGGGCTCATGATAGTCCCCTTTCTGGACATCCTGGCATCAGTATTACCACTCGAAACCTCAAACAACATGTCTGGTGGCCTACACTCTCTCAAGATGTGAAGGATTACGTCTCAGTATGCACACAATGTGCCATGAACAAAACTCCACGCCAACTTCCTTCAGGATTACTCCAACCATTGCCTATACCTCACCAGCCTTGGACTCATGTATCCATGGACTTTATTACCGATCTTCCCTTGTCCACTGGGAACAATACTATCTGGGTGGTGGTCGACAGGTTCACTAAGACGGCTCATTTTGTACCCTTGCCAGGATTACCATCTGCCAAAAGACTCTCTGAACTTTTTATTCTACATATTGTAAGAATCCATGGATTTCCTCTTGATATTGTTTCAGATAGAGGGGTACAATTCGTTTCTCGATTTTGGAGGTCACTTTGTAAACATTTTGGTACTACTATATCTCTCTCTACTTCTCACCACCCACAATCGAATGGTCAGACTGAAAGAGTAAACCAGTGTCTTGAAACATATCTTAGACATTATGTGGATCATTATCATTCTAACTGGACTTCTTACCTTCCTTTGGCTGAATTGGCCCATAATGCCCGGTACAATTCCTCCCTTCAGACTTCTCCTTTTCATGCAGCTTACGGATATCAGCCTAGGACGTTCCCTTTGCATACTTCCTCCACAGTGAATCCTGCTTCTGATCTTACAGCCCGAAGATTAACTCGACATTGGCAGAAGATACATCGTATTCTTTCTGTAACTTCTAGACGTTACAAGTTCTTTTCGGATCTTCGACGGAAAAAGGCTCCCAAATATCGCCCTGGTGATAAAGTTTGGATTTCCTCTCGATTTCTTCGCCTGAAACAACCTTCTAACAAATTGGGACCACGATATGTGGGTCCTTTCCGAATACTGGGTCAGGTATGTTCCACGGCTTATCGGGTAGCTTTACCCAAGTCTCTCAAAGTCCATCCGGTATTCCATGTTTCTCTTTTAAAACCTGTGATGATTAACAGGTATTCTAAGCCTTTTTCTAAACCTCCACCGTTATTGGTGCATGGACATCCTGAGTTTGAGATCAGCCATATTCTAGATTCCAAATTGCGGGGCAAGAAATTGTATTATCTCATTCATTGGAAGGGTTATCCAGTCACGGAACGTTCTTGGGAACCTGCTCATCAAGTAAATGCTCCAATATTGGTCAAGACCTTCCACAAGACTCATCCTGATAGACCTGGTCCTGTCCCCCGGAGGGGCCCTTGAGGAGGGGGTGCTGTCATGAGCGCTTCCGTTCATCGCCGTGTCGCCGCGGCTCCCGGAACTCCTCTGTGTCTCTGACGTCATGTTGCTTAGCAACATGACGCTTTCTCTCACACCCCTCTGATGACGGTTACGCTCCTGCCCTTTAAATCTCGGCGGGAGATCTGAATCTGGGCCCGTTTGTTTGTTTCCCTGGATTGTGAGTACCATATCAGTTTTATTCTTCTGTGTACCGACTTCTGCCTGCCTGACCAAGCCTCTTGCCTAATCCCTACTTGCTGATATTTGGACATTGACTTCTGCCTGCCTGACCTTGCCTGTAGCTATTACCCTTTTGCTGACACTTGGATGCCGACTTCTGCTTGCCTGACCCTGTCTTTTGCCTATACCTTTTGCTGATATTTGGATGCCGACTTCTGCCTGCCTGACCTTGCTTTGGCCTTTACCTTTAAACCTATTCTTTGTTAAACAAGACCTGCTTAAAGGGACATTTTACTTTTACAAGCTGCAAAAGAGAACTTTGCCTTTCTGTTTGTTATACACCTGCTTAAAAGGGACATTTACTTTTACAAGCTGCAAAAGAGAACTTTGCCTTTCTGTTTGTTATACACCTGCTTAAAAGGGACATTTACTTTTACAAGCTGCAAAAGAGAACTTTGCCTTTCTGTTTGTTATAAACCTGCTTAAAGGGACATTATACTTTTACAAGCTGCAAAAGAGAACTTTGCCTTTCTGTTTGTTATACACCTGCTTAAAAGGGACATTTACTTTTACAAGCTGCAAAAGAGAACTTTGCCTTTCTGTTTGTTATAAACCTGCTTAAAGGGACATTATACTTTTACAAGCTGCAAAAGAGAACTTTTCCTTTGTTTTACAAGCCTGCTAAAGAGGACCTTTTTCAGAAGCTTCAAAGTAAGAGCATTTCCTTTTTGTTCTTTGTACTACTTAAAGGGACGTTTTATCCTTTGTGGCTTTCCTGCATTCTGGAACAATATTCATTTTTGTTATCTTCTAATCTGCTTCCTGAGTGGGTCACGTCCTGGATATTTCTCAGTGTGCTAGCGTGTGCTTTCAATTCACGCTAGCAGTTGGGTTACATCCCGGATTGATTCCAGAGCGGCTGACAAAAGATATACACCATAGCTATAGTTAAAGGGACAGTCAAGTCCGAAAAGATGATTCATGATTTCGTGACATTCCTAGATAGCAATCTAGACACATACTAGTTACAAAAATATAAATACGTTTCTTAGTGATATGCCAAGCTGTCAACTGAGTCCTTGTATTGGCTGTGGTTTTTCTGCGATCGCGGATGCGCCATGTTGCTTAAGATGTCACCTGCCAGGCTGTCCAATGATTCCTTGTATTGACTGACGTTTTTACGCGATCAAGGATGCACCTTTTATTGGATGGCGTTTTTACGCGATCAAGGATGCGCCTTTTTTTTGTTTGCGTTCTTACGTGATCAAGAATGTGCCTTTTATTGGATTGCGTTCTTACGTGATCAAGGAAGCGCCATGTTAATTAAGACGTCACATGCAAAGGTAAAAAAACGTCCGATTGTATTACGTAGTCCCGTAATATTTGTTTGTGCACGTTAAACACGTTTGTGAATGAAGCCAAGTTTAAAAACATTGCAAATATGGATTGTTTGCATCATGTTACATTGTTGACCCATAGCTGATAAAGACCACCACATTCTCTTTTGATGGATGTCTAGTTGAATAAACAAACAAAAGCAAAATGTTTTCATGCATATGATATTTTGAGGCAAGTGCAAATCTCTATAGTCCATGTTGTTTAATATGTTTGTCAACAATATGTTCCTTTTTCTTAAAAATGACTGTTGTGTTTAATGTTAAAGATATCTAATTCATAAATATGCGCTATTGTGTTAGAATAAAGTAATCAATATGCATTTATCTTTATCATATGCTAAATATATGATGCCGACTTCTTCTAAATGTAATTTCGTCGTATATTTTATTAAAGGTTCATTAGACACTCACATTATAAATCAAAATATTTTATTTGGTCTCTAGTTAGATAGTCCATTGTTTACCAAATACACGTTTCATTTTGCTTCTGTTCAAATAAAATGTAAGTAATTTTCAGACTCCTCGCCAAGCCTCTAAGTTTCATGTGAGTACCATCTCCAGCTTTCTCCTGTTTGTGTAAAGGGTCTTTTCATATGTTAATGATGGGGTATTGTCTTGTTTTACGGTTGTAATGGGGGTTCATCTATATTTTCAATAGAGATAACCCGATTTTCTTTCAAAGTGTTTAAAGCTTTGTAATATTGATATCAGTATATGTTAATCTTGTTGTTTCTAGTAGTGTCTATTACATACAGTTCTGTTAAAAAGATAGTATACTGTCCCTTTAATGCAAATGTTTATTTTTGTATCATGTATGAGTTCCACATTGGTTAATCTCCAAATATATTATTGTTAGCATATTTTCACCCCCCACTCCTAAAAGGACTTTAAACCATATTCATTGTTAAAACAAATGTCTTTCTAAAAATAAATTAACACAATAATGTCTCTTTAAGAAAATAGACTTTATTTAACACGTCAATATAAATCTGTTTTCAATATTTATTGTTTGAACAAGTACATGTAGATATACCAACAATCTGCAAATATATGTTAGCATATGTATTTTTGTTAAAGGGACAGTTTAGAAAACAAATCATGTTTTGCATTATTATAAAAGTAAATTTTGTAATATCAATGATATCAAAGGTTTCTCACCAATTAATCATTTGTCTGTGTTTATTTTAATTTGCTAGCTAAACCTATGAGGTTTGTGTGCTCATTTCTTAGAGCTTGAAGAGTGCATGTAATCATTATGCAATTTGACCACTAGAGGGCATTTGGATAGCATTTGTATATTGTCAAGAGTATGTCAAGGGAACTGAAATTTAAAGAGCTTGAATAAGAATGTAACATCAGGTGCTTTAGAACCACAACTGCTAGGATATGACACTATTAAATAGGGTGTATTGTATTAGTGAATAGTATGGGATACACATGGTGATCCTGCGCAACAATGTATTACTCAGTAATCACACAATACAATTTAATATACAGGTGCAGTTTCCCACTTATCCCCTATGGCTGCCACATGTGTCAGGGTTGACACTGTGGAAGGAAAAAATAAAGCAGCAGGGGTAGTTGAAAACAATCCTGATATAAGAGTTGTATGCAGTTTAAAGTTTATAATATTCAGACTCTTGCAAGAGAAAACAAAATATGGCTGCCACACACTGAGAAAAACTTATGGAAGTGAGAGGATCAGAACAAATACAAATAATATTAGCACTCATATAAGTTTAGATTTCTTTTTAGGAGAGTAAGGCAAAGATACAATGTTCTGCGGTAGCTCAGAGGATCAAACTAGAGCAGTGCTTACCAAGCAGGAGCGCGAAGCAAAACTCGCCACAAGCTGAGGAAGTGAGCAGAGAATAGGAGCTGCTGCTATCAGCGGTAATGTGAAGCTGGCGGATGACGTCACCGCGTTCCCGTAGAACACTGCTGTGAGCTGACAGGCAAGGAGAGCGGTAGCTGGAACCGGAGTGCGGCAGAGAGATAAAGCAGAGTCCTCTCAACTTTAAATATAGAACACAGGAAAAACGATAAGTTGCCTTAAAATAATACAAGACAACAGAGATAGGAGTTTCAATGTTAAGTTTCTCAGGAGTTCAGAGGTTTGTGAACAGCGTTCACAGGATGGCATAGGTTCACAGAGGATCTAGGAAAGATTACTGCAATACTAAGCAATGAGATATCATGAGGAGGAGCCTTAAATAGGGAAAGGAGTGAGACTGCACTGGGTCTTAAAGGTATATTGGTTATGTGATACCTGACAGAATCCCCCCTTCAAGGAGCCACTCTGGGGCTCAAAGCTTCGGGCGATCTGGATGTCGCTGATGGAAAAGTGTAATTAAACGTGGAGCCGAAATGTTGCAAGCTGGTTCCCAGGAATCCTCATCGTGCGAGTATCCTTTCCAATGAATGAGGTATTCTAGGTGACCACGTCTAATTCGTGAATCCAAAATAGTGTGTACCTCGTACTCCACAGTAGGGTCTATAGTAACTGGTGGTTGCACTACCGAAGTAATGGGATCTCTAACTTCTCTGTAGGGCTTGAGAAGCGAGACGTGGAAAGTAGGATGAATTTTGAGGGTAGATGGTAATTTGAGACGTATTGCGTTAGCATTTATGATACGTAATACTGGGTATGGACCGATGTATAGAGGAGACATCTTTTTTGAAGGAGTATTGAGACGTAAATGTTTGGTGGAGAGCCAAACCAGGTCACCTTCCTTATACTGAGGAGGAGGACGTCTACGGCGGTCATAATACCGTTTGTATACTTCTTTTGCGCTGTTTATAGCAGATTCAATAGTTTTGAAGTTAGCTGATATGTTGTCAGACAATTCATATATAGTGGGGGATGATGTGGCAGAGTTTTGAAATAAATGGAAGTTTGGGTGAAAGCCGTAATTTGCAAAAAATGGTGTGATACCAGTGGTGGAATGGATAGTATTGTTGTAACAAAACTCCGCATAGGGGAGGTAATCAGACCAAGAATTTTGGTTGTTGGAACAATATAATCTTAGGAATTGTTCTAACCATTGATTACATCTCTCGGTCTGTCCATTGCATTGGGGGTGATAGGCAGTTGTCAGTTTCCTTTCAACTGAGAAAGTCTTGCAGAATTGGTGCCAAAGTTTACTAGAGAATTGAGTTCCTCTGTCACTGAGTATAGATATGGGTAAGCCATGTAGTTTAATAACATGTTCAATGAGTAAGTGAACTGTCTCTAGAGCAGTAGGAAGTTTGGGGAAAGCAATAAAATGAGACATCTTCGTGAATAGATCGACAACCACTAATATAGTATTGTTTTTTGATGATAGAGGTAAATCGACGATGAAATCTAAGGCAATTTCAGCCCAAGGTTTCTTTGGAGTTGGTAAAGGTAAAAGGAGACCATAAGGGGAATGTTTATCCCTCTTGGAAACAGAACAGGTTGCACAAGAGCTTACATAATTTCTGACATCGGCAGAGATGGTTGGCCACCAGTGGGTCCTATTTGCCAATTCCTGCGTTTTGCGCAAACCTGGATGACCAGCTAAAAAGCTGTCATGAATAGATCGGAGAAATGAAGGTCTGAGAGTAGGAGGGACATACAATTTTGTGTCATGAGTATACAGACCTTGAGAGTTCTTTTGTAGAAGTTGTGATGGTTTTGTGGAATCCAAAGTTTGTTCCTTTTTAAGTAAGGGTGTGATATCTGTTGTAAAAGAGATGAAATTGTTTTCTGGAATCACTGAACGAAGGGTTGATGGAGAACTGGGATGGCCTCCAATTCTCGAAAGGGCATCGGCCTTTTGGTTTTTTGTTGCTGGTCTGTAGGTTATCAGAAAGTTGAAGCGTGAAAAAAAAAGATTCCAGCGAACCTGTCTGGCCGAGAGTGTTCTAGTGGATTTTAAATACTGGAGGTTTCTGTGATCCGTATAAATGAGTGTTGGCACTGGAGTGCCTTCAAGAAGGTGTCGCCAATGTTCTAAAGACAGTTTTATAGCTAAAAGTTCTTTATCACCAATAGGGTAATTTTGTTCTGCAGAGTTTAGAGTTCTAGAATAAAAGGCGACAGGATGAAGGGGTTTTTTCAAACTCTCTCTCTGTGAGAGAACAGCTCCAATAGCATGGTTGGAAGCGTCTACCTCCAGTACAAACTGTAAATTAGGATCAGGAAAACGGAGTATGGGAGCTGAAGTGAACATCTGTTTAAGTAAATCAAAAGCTTGTTGTGCTTGTGGTGTCCACTTAAACGATGTATTAGCTTTTGTCAGCGTAGTGAGAGGTAGAGATATCTTAGAGAAGTTTTTGATAAACTTGCGATAAAAATTCGCAAAACCCATAAAAGATTGAACTTGACGTACGCTTTTTGGTATGGGCCAGTTTAAGACTGCTTCAACCTTTTTGTTTTCCATACAGATACCTTTGGGAGAAATCTCATAACCGAGAAAGGATATAGACTGTGTATTGAAAAGGCATTTTTCTGCCTTGGCATATAAGTGGTTACCTCTTAGTCTAGAAAGTACTTGTCTAACATGAGAGATATGTTCTTCAAATGTTTTGGAGTAAATTAAAATATCGTCAAGATATATAACAATGAAAATATCTAAAATATCTCTAAAGATATCATTGATGAGGTGCTGAAAAGTTGCGGGCGCGTTACAGAGCCCAAAAGGCATGACGACATATTCGAACAAACCGTATCGGGTTCGAAATGCCGTCAGCCACTCATCGCCAGCTCTTATACGGATGAGGTTATAGGCACCCCTCAAATCCAGTTTGGTAAAGAATTTTGCGCCCTCTAACCTCTCTATTAACTCAGGAATAAGGGGTAAGGGGTAACGGTTTTTTATAGTAACCTTGTTAAGTTGACGATAATCGATAATGGGTCTAAGAGTACCATCCTTATTTTTCACGAAGAAAATTCCTGCACTAGCTGGAGAGGTAGAGGGGCGAATAAAACCCTTTTTAAGGTTTTCGTCTAGGTAAGTCTTTAAATGTAAGAGTTCTGGATTGGATAGAGGATAGATATGCCCTGTAGGGATTTCAGACCCTGGAATGATCTCTATAGGGCAATCATATTTTCTATGGGGTGGTAAATTTTCAGACTCTGCCTTACTGAAAACATCTGCAAAGTCCTGGTAAACTGCAGGGATCTGAGGATCCTCAGGAAGTGCAGATGTATGAAGAACAGTTGCAGGGAAACAAGTAGACAGACAAAACTTTGAATTGAAATCAAGGGTAAGTGAGTTCCAATCTATTTGGGGGTTATGAGTACAAAGCCAATTTATACCTAAAACAATAGATGCAATAGGAGAGGGAATGATATCAAAAGTAAAATATTCCCTATGATGGCTGGTGGAGGTGATAAGTAAAGGGATAGTCTGATATTCGACGGGACCAGTGGGGATAGGAGTACCGTCAATACCTCTTAATAAGACATATGTCAAGAGTATGTCAAGGGAACTGAAATTTAAAGAGCTTGAATAAGAATGTAACATCAGGTGCTTTAGAACCACAACTGCTAGGATATGACACTATTAAATAGGGTGTATTGTATTAGTGAATAGTATGGGATACACATGGTGATCCTGCGCAACAATGTATTACTCAGTAATCACACAATACAATTTAATATACAGGTGCAGTTTCCCACTTATCCCCTATGGCTGCCACATGTGTCAGGGTTGACACTGTGGAAGGAAAAAATAAAGCAGCAGGGGTAGTTGAAAACAATCCTGATATAAGAGTTGTATGCAGTTTAAAGTTTATAATATTCAGACTCTTGCAAGAGAAAACAAAATATGGCTGCCACACACTGAGAAAAACTTATGGAAGTGAGAGGATCAGAACAAATACAAATAATATTAGCACTCATATAAGTTTAGATTTCTTTTTAGGAGAGTAAGGCAAAGATACAATGTTCTGCGGTAGCTCAGAGGATCAAACTAGAGCAGTGCTTACCAAGCAGGAGCGCGAAGCAAAACTCGCCACAAGCTGAGGAAGTGAGCAGAGAATAGGAGCTGCTGCTATCAGCGGTAATGTGAAGCTGGCGGATGACGTCACCGCGTTCCCGTAGAACACTGCTGTGAGCTGACAGGCAAGGAGAGCGGTAGCTGGAACCGGAGTGCGGCAGAGAGATAAAGCAGAGTCCTCTCAACTTTAAATATAGAACACAGGAAAAACGATAAGTTGCCTTAAAATAATACAAGACAACAGAGATAGGAGTTTCAATGTTAAGTTTCTCAGGAGTTCAGAGGTTTGTGAACAGCGTTCACAGGATGGCATAGGTTCACAGAGGATCTAGGAAAGATTACTGCAATACTAAGCAATGAGATATCATGAGGAGGAGCCTTAAATAGGGAAAGGAGTGAGACTGCACTGGGTCTTAAAGGTATATTGGTTATGTGATACCTGACATATATGTAAAACCTTGTGCTCATACAGCATATTATTTACCATGTATTGATCATTGATATGTAAAATGTTGTTATGTCAGAACAACAAATAAGTGGTCATTTTTCATAGTCATAGATACAAGGGTAAGCACATAAGTCACACGTATTTCTCCATGTTTTGTTGTTTCCAACTTGATAATGCGTAATACAGTGTTTTCTTTGTAATCAATAATTTTCTGACTGTCCCTTTAAGCTGTGTTATTGGAATTCAAACAGTAATATGCCATCATGGATAATTGTAATGGTAATTTTGTTTGCGATTCGGGAAACAGTTTGGACATCACATCACAGAAACCAATCAATATCATGAACAAGGATAGGTATGTGATGATGTGGTTTTCACACACCTATAACCCACACTCTGCAAACAATCTGCCTCCATGGACCCGGTCCCATAGAAGTAGATTATATACAGAGTGTGGTCCACAAGTGTATGAAAACCACATCATCACATACCTATCCATTACACATTAAATAAAAAAAACATTAAACATGAAAACAAATACTTACTTCCTCTTCCTTCCCCTCTTCCCACGGGGCTGAGGCTCTGGGAGGGGCAACTGCCGACTCCGACGAGTTCTCCTTGGAGATGTTGTGGGAAGAGTGGAAGGAAGAGTACTGGGACGACCAAGGTGAGGAGGAGGAGATGGCTCGGCAGGAGGAGATGGCCCGGCAGGAGGAGATGGCCCGGCAGGAGAAGATGGCCCGGCAGGAGAAGATGGCCCAGCAGCAGGAGGCCCAGCAGCAGGAGGCCCAGCAGCAGGAGGCGGACCAGGAGGCAGACCAGCATGCGCCTCCCGGAAAAAATTAAACATCTCTTGGTGTAGATTAAAGGTTCTGTTTTGCCCTTCTTCTATTCTAGTAAGTATGTTTATTATTTGGCTTTGGCCTTCAATTATTTTGTTTTGTCCTTCAAGAATTCTAGTTCGGCCTTCTATATTTTGTATCCGGGAGTTACGCATCTGGTCTATGTAGTCTAGTAGAACCCGCACCTCCCCTATTTCCTCTTGTTGTGCTTGGCAGGGTACCCATGCACGGCGGGGTACCCGTGCACGGCGGGGTGCCCGTGCACGGCGGGGTGCGGGTCCTTGAGGGGCCTCTGGTTCCGCGGCCTCCTCCTCTGCTTCCGGGGCCTCTTCATCTGCTTCCGTGCCCTCTTCGTCACGGGGGGCCTCTTCCCTCCGAGGTGGAAATTCCTCCCCACCACTCTCATTCCGGGGAGAAGGAGGAGGCTGTATTTGTTGTGCTGCCTCCTCCCCAGACTCTGTATATTTGAAAAATAAAAATATGTATATATTAACATATTTCCAAATCAAGCTTTAAATGACTTAGCTTACGATACAATTACAAATGCAGAATCATTAATCCACTTTGAAATCTAACAATCAATACGATTTCTGCATTTTCTAAACCGTGTTTGTGATATGTCTGTTCAATCTGAATGTTTTAGCGTTTGTTTGCAGTCTGTTTAAATGCACACCTAACCTATAGCCTAGATACTGATGTAACCGCAAAGTAATTGTGAATGCGTGTAAACAGCGTAATAGCATTAATCTGATCCTTAAAGGGACATGAAACCCAATGTTTTATCTTTCATGATTTAGAAGCATACATTTATAATCAACTTTCTAATGTACTTTTCTTATCTAATTAGCTTCATTCTCTGGATATTCTTTGTTGAAAAGCATATCTAAATATGCTTAGAAGATGCTGATTGTTAGCTGAATATAGCTGCCTCCTGTGATTGGTTCACCGTGTGCATGGCTATTTCTTCATTAAAGTATATCTAAAGAATGAATCAAATTAGGTAATATAAGTACATTTGAATGTTTTGTCAAATTGTATTCTCTACCTCAATCATGAAAGTAAAGGTTTGCGTATAGTGTCCCTTGAAATACATTCGTATGTGAATTTATTCTTAAATGAGCTTACCGTCAGATGAGAGTGGCAGGTTCCCGGTATCAATTCCTCCGATACCGACTATATCCACCTCGGAGATGCTGGGACGCAACATTTCCTCCCATCGGCAGTACTCGATTTCCAGTGCAGGGCCGCCACCGGTTCCTGCGGCATGTCGGGCCTCCAGACTTAACTTTTTCTTGAGATCCATCTTGCAGTCCCGGTATCGATGTTTTATAGAGTCCATATCTCTATTCCGTCCACCCACGGCATTGACTGCATTCCTTATCTCATGCCAGAGCTTCCTCTTCTCAGTCGGGGTGGTCTTCTGGTGCTGCAGCCTCCTATACCTGGCCATATAGGCCTCTACGAGGGCCTCCTTCTCCTTCATCGAAAACCTCGCCTCCCTAGTCGCCTTGGCCTTCCCCTGTGACGATGCCCTCTGTTTCCCGTACTGTGAAGCCCTACTCTGTCCGCCACTGGGCCCAGCCACTTGTTCATCTTGAACAAAGTGGCTGGGTCCACCCACCGCTTCCACCACCGCTTCCTGCCCCCCTTCCTGCCCCCCTTCCTGCCCTGTTCCTCTCCCCCTCCCTCTCCTCCCCCCTCTACCTCTCCCCTGCCTGCCCTCCATCTGTTCCCTAAACTAAACCCCAAATAATCAAACAAAAAGTGAGTGTGATGAAATGAAAGGGGGTCAAAATAAAGAACTAAAAAGACAAAATAAGTGCTGAAAGTGTGAGAGGGATCTAAAAAAACAAAGAGGGTAAGGAGTATTTAAATAAACCAAAAGAAGAAGAAGACTAAAAGGAGGATATGTAAACTAAATGTAACTAGGGGATGGGTATGGGATGGGGATGGGGTATGGGATAAGAGTAAATTGGATGAAAGGGAATGGGACTACAGGGAATGGGGTATGGAGTGTAGTATGAGGGGGTATGGGGTATGGAGTGTATGTAGTGTTATTGATAAGTGTATGTATGTATTGAATGTGTTTGCGTGTAAATGTGTTAAGTGTACAGAAAAATCACTCGCTCGCTAACTCACACTACTACTAATTCTCACTAACTCACACTACTACTAATTCTCAATAACTCACACTCCCACTAACTCTCAATAACTCCCACTAACTCAATAACTCACACTACCACTAACTCACGCTCCCACTAACTGACTCTCTCACACTACCACTAACTCTCACTAACAACTCCCTCTACCACTAACTCACTCACGCTCCCACTAACTGACTCTCTCCCACTACCACTAACTCCCACTCCCACTAACTCACTCACGATAACACTAACAACTGACTCTCTCACACTAACTCACTGACAATAATGCACAAACTCTCTAATCTTAAACCTCCAATCTCCAAAGACCCACCAGCAACACAGTCAAAGAAGCCATGCTTGTGTGGTGCTTATATACCCTGTGTAAATGTTTAATGATGTACCAATTTCCGTTGTAAATTGTGTTCATATGTGCTTTATTAGCAATTAATATTAGTGCAATGTGTATTAGTTGTGTGAATTTGCGCATGCTCATTTGGAGTTATTATTTGTGGAATGTGTAGAATGCGATGATGTCATAGTGGTCGTTTTCTATAACATTGTCCAATAGTATTATGTTTAAATGTGAATTTGCGATGGTGTGGTATTAGTGAAGTGTTGAATATGTATGTTTGTCCTAATATATAGTGATATTGAATGCGATTATTTTGCTAGTGTATGTATATATTTTTATTTCCTTGTTGTTATTTTGCGTATTTCCGCATCTTAAAGTATATGCGTATTCCCTGTATTAAATTTTATTAAAATTCCCCCCGCTTGTGAATGTGTAATGCTTCTGTGCTTTGTTGAGTGATTGTTGTTGTGACATTTGCGGCGTGTTATTGTTGTGCATGATGTGTTATGCGTCATATGACCGAGCTGTGCGTATTTCTTGCGAGATCGAGTGTTAGGTGAAAAAAGCGTGTTTGTTTGTTTTTCCATTGATCTCTATGGGAGACTGTCTAACGCGGGCAGGATTCCGCGTGTGAAATACACGCGTTAGGAGTATCGTTAGAAGGTTTTGTTAGAACTCTAAATACCGGAGTCAAACAATGCCGTGCGTTAGACATAAACCACGCGTAGCGTTAGCAGTCCATCTACCGCCAAACTCCAAATCTAGCCGTTAGGGTTTATTTTATAGGTAAGTATTTCGTTTTAAATAGGAATAATTTAGTTAATAATAGTAAATTTATTTAGATTAATTTAAATAATATTTAAGTTGGGGGGTGTTAGGGTTAGACTTAGGTTTAGGGATTAATAAAATTAATATAGTGGCGGCGGTCTAGTGGGGGCAGATTAGGGGTTAATAAATATAATGTAGGTGGCGGCGGGGTCCAGGAGCGGAGGTTTAGGGGTTAATACGTTTATTATAGTGGCGGTGGGCTCCGGGAGCGGCGGTTTAGGGGTTAATAAGTATAAAATAGGTGGCGGCAGTGTAGGGGGGTCAGATTAGGGGTGTTTAGACTCGGGGTACATGTTAGGGTGCTAGGTGTAGACATTTCCCATAGGAATCAATGGGATATTGGGCAGCATCGAACATAAGCTTTCGCTGCTGCCAGACTCCCATTGATTCCTATGGCATCCGCCGCCTCCAGAGCGGCGGATTGAAAACCAGGTACGCTGGGCCGGAAAAGTGGCGAGTGTACCTGGTAGGATCTTGATAACTTCCAAAAGTAGTCAGATTGTGCCAAACTTGCGTTCGGAACATCTGGAGTGACGTAACCATCGATCTGTGTCGGACTGAGTCCGGCGGATCGTATGTTACGTCACAAAATTCTACTTTTGCCGGTCTCTAGCCTTTGATAACTAAGGCGAATCAGGCTCGCCACAAATACGCTGCGGAATTCCAGCATATTTGCGGTTGACAGCTTGATAAATAGAGGCCTAAAACTTTACACTTATTTTGTCAATATTTAATGTTATTTTCAGACTAATCTTTTCTTTGAATGCATCATTCTATCTAGCATTTATTTAGTGTTTAATGCCACTTTAACACACCAGGATACAGACACTCACTAACACACTAGTATACAGACACTCACAGACACTAGCACACCAGGATAAAGCCAATCACAGACACTAACACACCAGGATACAGACACTAACACACCAGGATACAGACACCACAGACACTAACAAACCAGGATACAGACACTCACTAACACACCATGATACAGACATGCACAGTCTCTAACACACCATGAAGCAGACACTCACAGAGTCTAACACACCAGGACACAGACACTCACAGTCTCTAACACACCAGGATACAGACACCACAGAAACTAACACACCACATTACAGATGTTCACATACACTAACACACCAGGATACAGACACCACAGACACTAACACACCAGGATACAGACACTCACATAAACTAACACAAAAGGATACATACACACCCAGCCACTAACACACCAGGATACAGACACAAACACACCAGGATACAGCCACTCACAGACACTAATACACCAGGATACAGACACTCACAGACACTAACACACCAGGATACAGACACAAACACACCAGGATACAGACACTCACAGTCAGTAAAACACCAGGATACAGACACTCACAGAGACTAACACACAAGGATATAGATGCTCATAGACGTTAACACACCAGGATACCGAGACTCACTAACACACCAGTATACAGACACTCACAGACACTAACACACCAGGATATAGTCACTAACAGACACTAACACACCAGGATACAGACACTCACAGTCTCTAACACACCAGGATACAGACACTCACAGTCTCTAACACACCAGTATAAATACACCACAGAATCACACAGACATTAACACACCAGGATACAGACACTCATTAACACACAAGTATACAGACACTAACACACTAGGATACAAACACTCACAGTCTCTAACACACCAGGATACAGACACTAACACACCAGTATACAGACACTCACAGACACTAACACACCAGGATACAGACACTCACAGTCTCTAACACACCAAGATAAAGACACTCACAGACACTAACACACCAGGATACAGACACCACAGACACTAACACACCAGGATAAGACACTCACAGACACTAACACACCAGGAAACAGACACTCACTAACACACCAGTATACAGACACTAACACACCAGGATACAGACACTCACAGTCTCTAACACACCATGATACAGACACCCCAGACACTAACACACCAGGATACAGACACTCAGAGACACTAACACACCAGGATACACACATTCACAAATAGTGACATAGCAGGACATGGACACTAACAAACTCACATACATTCAAGTGCAAAACTGCACATACACACGCACACATGCACATGCATACATACATACACACATATATACACACACGCACACATAGACACACACACATACACACATATACCCACGCACACATAGACACACACATACACACATAGACACACGCACACAGACACACACACATACACATATACACAAATACACACTGCTTCCAGTAACAAATCTTTTTATTTTGTATCTAATCAGTTTGTTTATATGATTGAAAATAAATTGATACAATTGGTTTTAATATTCATAGAAATTTAAATATCAAATAGGCCTGTGTCTTCTTAGTCTCATCCCCAGCCATTACCATATTAAGGTTGCAGAGTATTCACCGCAACAAAGAAAAATTACAGCAAGGAAAAAAACTTGTTCTTAGACTAAGACATTTTGCGCTTACAGCCTATTGAAACTAAATTACGGCTCATTTAGACTCTAAATTGCTGTATAGAAAAGCAGAGTTTCTGACGGGCGGCCTGAGGCTATGTATTACAGTATTTAAATTGAATTGATTTTGTTTGTAAATCTCTGCTAGGAGGATATTGGGTTTATTTTACTGAGAAGGAGGAACTCAGTAAAGAAGTAACGAACACCGGTAAGTGGCTGGCGGGAATAAGATAGATTCTTCACACAATAAAAATCCACAGTAACAAATTCAATTTTAGCAAAATTGAGCCCAAATGCTGAAAAACAACCAGTCTTATTTAAAGGGACACTGAACCCAAATTTTTTCTTTCGTGATTCAGATAGAGCATGCAATTTTAAGCAACTTTCTAATTTACTCCTGTTATCAATTTTTCTTTGTTCTCTTGCTATAGAGAGCGTATTGCTCTCCGCATTTAGCGAGGTCTTGCGGACCTGATCCGCACTGTCGGATCAGGTCCGCAATACCTTTGATAAATTGGCCCCATAGCGATGACTGTTCTCTACAATAACCTACATGTTGGTGCAGTGTGGTGCGTGTGCGACTGAAGCATGTTAATTATGCTGCTTTTTGTGTGTGGATTTAAATAGAAGACCCCTCAGATTTCACATGGGCTGATTATCTATTGCCTCCCCTCTGGCCTAAACTAGAAAAAAAGTATAATAATGTATCCTCCTGGAAACTTAGTTCCCAAACACTACCAACCTTAAAACACAAATTATCCCAAATTAATTTGCATAATAGATACAAACAACAAAATAAAGGTGGCACAAATTCTAATTCTGATTTGGTAAAGTGAACTATTAAGCGGTGACTGGTGGAATAACTAAAAAAAATCTCTAAGTGTGTAATAAATAAAAAAATGATAAATAAGTGATAGCTATATAATAAGTGAATACATCAAAATATGTCATAAGTGAATAATACAAATCTTCAAATTCAAATATGCTAATAACCAATGTTTAATAAATAGGGTGTTTTCAGTAAAAAACAGTGAAACAGGAATCAATCAGAAAACAAATTAATATCAACAATCACACTCATTTTCATTCATACACAGAGCTCTGTGATCAAAAACATTAAAAATATCACATAAAAGATGTCTCATAAAAATAGCAGCAGTATAGCAGCAATATTAAAGGGATAATATCTCTGAATGGAGGTCATAGTTCATTAATGATCCCAATAAAAGAGTGAATATAAAATCAATGTTCAATTCTCAAATGCGCTAACATGTAACCTTGTATTTTGAGGCTATATCAACTTTGAGTATCAAAAAATGTAAACCTTTATACTTAGCGTCTTGTGACTTAGGAGGATATTTATCAAGCTTCAATCTCTGCGCATTCGTCGGCTTGAATACGCTCGCCAGACATCGCCAAACATCGCTGATGCGGATCTGCATACAATGCCCTTATTTATAAAAAAAAAAATGTCAAAAACACGCACGTCAAGTACGACGCGATGAGCATCGGACTGTTGTTAACTAATTATTCTGTTTTTTCCTGACTAAGAGCTGGGCCAGTTTTCTCTCTGTACCTGTGTAACCCCTCCGGATTGCAATCTAGTTTTAAAAACCACCCCTACACAGGTGTTACAAAATGAGCTGGCATATAAGATGACATTTCTTACTAAAAAAAGAAATTCAAGAGAAGGAAGAAATACACTGAAAATAGCATGACAGTAAAGAGGTGATTTTAATTTCTGATTATTACACTGTGTGTCCTAATGTCAACATCAATGCTTATATTTAATACTAATTTCACATATACATAGTTTCAAAGTATAATACACAATGTAACAAAGCATATCTTACTAAAAAGGAGAGAGAAAAATATTAGAGAATACAATAATCCTCTAAAAAAAGAAAGGGAATAAAAACGTCACACATATGAGATGAATTCAACAATTTATTAAACTCATATAGCATTTACAAAAGAAGTTTGCCCAAACATGCCCTGCCATCTCAAAATAGAGCAGAAACATGCAACCACACCACTATACACAAATTAAAACCAGAACTACATCTCATATCAATAAAATACAAGCCTGTATCATTATATTACACAATTAGTACCATTTCCTGTATCGGATAGCTATAAAATCCAAAACAGGTAGAGCTCTAATATATCACTTATACACGCAGAGGTAAAGTAACACCACAGAGCTGCATAAATATGTGATATACATATATATATACATATATGTATATTCTATATCAGTCATATATAGCAAAGTACAGGTAATAAAACCTCAAATGAATTGTATCTAGCATTACAGGCATACATAGCCTTGCTTAAACAAATGGCAGGATACAATACAGATGAAATAATCCTCTTATAAATCCAATTTATAATAACCTGTGATAACAGAGTAAATGTATACAGTTTGGAACAAGACAGAGAAACATATACATATACATGAGCAAGCAAGCAAATATAAAGTTCATGCAATGCTAACAAAAATTCATTCACCTCCTCCCTATGATGAATGTAGTAATGGGAGGGGTCAGCCTCCAAAAATCACCTGATTGGACAGGCTTTGCTGTTAGCAAGACAAAGCTAACAGCACGGCCTGTCCAATCAGGTGATTTTTTCATTGCATGAACTTTATATTTGCTTGCTTGCTCATGTATATGTATATGTATATGTTTCTCTGTATTGTTCCAAACTGTATACATTTACTCTGTGATCACAGGTTATTATAAATTGGATTTATAAGAGGATTATTTCATCTGTATTGTATCCTGCCGTTTGTTTGAGAGTGGAGGGCCCTCTAGTGGGCCTGTAAAAACATTAAGGGATTACCAACTTGAAGTCTGGAGAATGCTAAAGTGTGTTTTATTACAATGTTGCAGGGTTGGAGGCGGTGTTTGGGCTTACCTTTATAGGGTCCTGCAGCAGTGTATCTGGCCTCTTTCTGTTCCAGACTTCGAGGAGAAAGTTTTCCCCGCCCACCCGGCCTGTGGAATGAAGAGAGTGGTGGCAATGATGCAGCAGCATGAGGGTGAGTGAACCCGGCTGGGGTAGGTTTAATTGAGCTAGCCTTGGTAAGCCCGGGTCGTTAAGATAGCCACCCACCCCCATCAGGAGGGTTTTACGATTCGCTTGATGGGGAATGCCTTACTGGGTTGGGTGGAGATGCCCTAGCTGGTGGGTGGTCAAGGCCCTGGGGAGCGGGCACAGAAGGAGAAGAGTGACGGTCTAAAAAAGGGGAGGGGTTACGCCTAGGCGCCGGCTTAGGGGGTCCCCTCCCTTGTGAATGCAGGCTGAAAATCTCTAATATCACAGCTCTCTTTTTGTGCCATTGGGCGTGAACAGCCGGGTGTCACGCTGCAAACACCGAAAAGGGCCTTGACCAGCTGCTGGTAGGGGTTAGGGTGAGATGCTGCCAACGTATTGTTGTAACGAACTTGTTGCCAAGTTTGGAAAGTTCATTTATTTGAGTGCCTGCAATGGTAATAAATATCATTGCAGGCACGAGTTAATCGTTTATGTTAATAAACGTGACCGTGACTGGTCTTTGTTTTTCTCCCAACTATGTGTCTGGTCTGTTTATTTTTATAGTTATAAGGTTATATGGCAAGTCGTAAGACGGAATAGGGGTTTGAGACCTTATAAGCAAGGCTATGTATGCCTGTAATGCTAGATACAATTCATTTGATGTTTTATTACCTGTACTTTGCTATATATGACTGATATAGAATATACATATATGTATATATATATGTATATCACATATTTATGCAGCTCTGTAGTGTTACTTTACCTCTGCGTGTATAAGTGATATATTAGAGCTCTACCTGTTTTGGATTTTATAGCTATCCGATACAGGGAATGGTACTAATTGTGTGATATAATGATACAGGCTTGTATTATATTGATATGAGATGTAGTTCTGGTTTTAATTTGTATATAGTGGTGTGGTTGCATGTTTCTGCTCTATTTTGAGATGGCAGGGCATGTTTGGGCAAACTTCTTTTGTAAATGCTATATGAGTTTAATAAATTGTTGAATTCACCTCATATGTGTGACGTTTTTATTCCCTTTCTTTTTTTAGAGGATTATTGTATTCTCTAATATTTTTCTCTCTCCTTTTTAGTAAGATATAATTTGTTAAGAGGGAGGCACCATGAGGTTTATAAGTGGTATATACTACTCTCTAATTTCTTCTATAATAATGTAACAAAGCACTTACAAGTTCTTATCAGTGATCAATGACACAAGTATCAAGCAATTTCATTCGTTAGTGATAATTTAAAATTTATATTTGAATCAGATTGGCTGATGTCATAAATCATGTGATTATGCATATTCCAATCAAAAGTGGTTGAAAAATTTACTAGTGTGTGGGTTGTTTAGGAGTTTGCATCATAATTGGTGCGAAAAGTGTTGAATCAAATTTGGTGCGAAGTGGAGAGTGGGACTTGTATTATATGCCTTAAACATGGTGCAAATAGATTTATCAAAAAAATAAAAATGAAGTTAGCTATATTATGTTGTGTATTTATTTCATTTTTATCTCTATATCTATTAGTGCAACAAGTTTGGGGCAACACTTTGCACCAAATTTGGAGAAATAATATTGTCCCCTTGCTTTATAATGAGAGACAAATTTGTAGCATAATCCATAAGTAGTAATGTATTTTTTATTTTTATCCCTTTATCTACTAGTGCACCAAATGTGGAACAATAATATTGTTTGATTTAGAAAGGGTATACAATTTTAATAAAGTTTTTTTTTTTTTTTAAATATTTATAACGAGCAGTATATACCATTGTACAGTTCTACACCTTGCCGCACCACACAGGGTGCCAAGGAAATAATACAACAGCAACAAAAAGAAACGTACAAAGAAAATATGGCAATGCATTAACATAAACGATTAATTTCATACAAGCATTGCATTATACATATTGCTGCTTTTTTTCTTTTGTAGAAATATATATTGAAACAGAAAAAAAAAAAGGCACACCGTGCAACATATTCATAACTCCAAACACAACAAAGAGGGGGAAGAGAGGAGGAAAAAAAAAAAAAAGGGAGAGGGGGAGATTGAATTTAAGTTCTGACATCCCTTTCTTTCCTTTTTGTAAAAATCATAATGCACTGCCTCACCTATCGAGTCCCCCTCAGGCCGCTATATATCCGGGAATTCATTCTCAACAATGGCTAGCTCTAAGTATAAAGTGCCCTTAAAAGGGGCAATAAGTTGAGTTTCTATAGGGAATGCTAGAATAATATTCTTCCATTTATGGAAAAAGCGCTTAATTTGAGATTCTGAATTAATAGAAACAGGGCCGGTGCTAGGATTTTTGGCCACACAGGCGAGGATACATTTTGCCACCCCCCCCCCCCACCCCCCCCGATTACATACCATCCTATTGCTAGTTAAAGGGATATTGAATCCAAGTTTTTTAGAGCATGACATTTTAAGGAACTTTAAAAGTAAATCCTGTTATTATTTTTTCTTCATTCTCCTGGTATCTGTATTTAAAAAGCTGGAATGCAAGCTAAGGAGCTGACCCATTTTTGTTTCAGCACCTGGGTAGCGCTTGCTTATTACATACAGTGTGTATATATATATATATATATATACACACACACACACACACACTCAGTGTGTGTGTGTGTATATATAAATATATATATATATATATATACACACACACAGTGTGTGTGTGTGTGTGTGTATATGTATGTATGTATGTATATATATATATATATGTGTGTGTGTGTGTGTGTGTGTGATTTGTAGCACTAGGGAAGTAGAGAAATTTGACATTGAAAAAGTTAATGTCCCCACAAAAGAAGGAAAGTTATGGATTACTGTTGTGGGTGAAAATTCTCAGCCACACATATTTACACACACATTTACACACTTACACAGACACACAGACACACATTTACACACATATTTACACACTTACACAGACACACAGACACACATTTACACACACATTTACACACTTACACAGACACACAGACACACATTTACACACATATTTACACACTTACACAGACACACATTTACACAAACACACACATTTACACACTTACACAGACACACAAACACACACATTTACACACATATTTACACACACACACGCACACATATTTACACAAACACACATATTTACACACACACGCACAGATATTTACACAAACACACATATTTACACACACGCACACATATTTACACAAACACACATATTTACACGCATACACACACATTTTGACATTTACACACATATTTACACACACATTTACACACACATACAAATGCACATTAATAAACACATTTAGATAAGGGCACCTAGGCACTAGGACCATGTTACTTTAGATTGTTATGGTACAACTTACTTTCTGCAGCCAGGCTGCAAGCAATCATATTCCGATGCCATAGTTTAAACAGACAGGTCCCTGATTGACGATCTGTGTCTGGACTGAACAGACCTGCTTCAGTGATCACAGACATTGAACGCAGCTTTAAAATTCCTGTGTCCAGCAGCATGCAGCAACTGCTCTCTGTGTTTCAACTTGAAACACTAAGAGCAGTTACTGCGTGCTGGACTGGACACAGGAGTTTTAAAGCTGGCTGCGTTTTAGTTGGTTTTTTTTGTTTGCAGTGTAGCTCAGCTGCTATTCTGTGCTAACAGCGTGCACACAGATCTCCTGACCTGTCCCTGATTAAACTCTGCACAAAATCAGCAGGTTTAGTTCAGGCTCAGCAGTCAGCAGACACTGCCCTGGCTGCAGCGGCCACCCTCAAATGGAGATCATCACATGGATGACCGATCTGAGTCAAACCATAGAACGTCACTCACCGGCATCCTCAGACACAGACACTGACTGCCCACAGACTTCTGCCTACTCCTCTCTCTCTCGACTCGTCTTCTGCCTGGGCTGGACCTGGTCATCGGGTTCTTCTGTTCTGGTGATGACCTGGGCAGCGGGCTCCTCAGTCACATGCCTCCTCACGTGGCTGGCTGCCTGTGTCACGTTCCCTCTCACTCAGTCAGAGAGTGACGTGATGTGACATATCATCACCAGATTGGACCGGCAGCCAGTCAGTCAGACTAGAGTCAGCCACTCAGTGGCAGGTGCTGCGCAACTTAGACAACTGGCAAGTCAGCTCCGCCTCCCTCGTCATCATACGGTACCCCAGCAGTCCTCCCTCCACTGAGCTGAGAGCTACTCACAGACAGTCTGACTGTTTAACTACTGTCTGTTATTATGATCAATTATATGTATATGCCAATGTCATTATTTATGTCGCGACTCGCGGCGGGGGCCCGGGGTGGGGGTGGGACTCGGATGCATGGATCAAATTTAAAAAAAAATACTTTAAATTATTTTTTTTGTCATAGATAGGGTAGCAGCAGTCCGACTGCTCAGCTGAGCGCCCACCTGCTGATGCGACCTAAGGCGGCAGCCTAAGCTGCCTATTACAAAACGCCGGCCCTGAATAGAAATATCCATTTGTTCCATAATTATCAAATTTTGTATTTTATGTTTAAATTCTACCAGATTGGGCACCTTTTTAGATTTCCAATATTTCAAAATCAATAATCTACATACTATTATTACCGCATTAAGCTGGCGAGTGTTTCGTAGTTGGTTCTCTTTATGGTTATCTACTAAAAAGAAAACATGGTTCTCTATTATTTTAAATCGATCATAATTTACTTTATTTAGCCAATAGTTTACCTTGTACCAGAATTTCTTTATTTTATAACAACTCCAGAAACAATGACGTAAGTCTGCCTTTCTAAGTTTACATTTATAGCAAAATGCACCTGCCTCGTCCCAATAGGCTTGTATCTTAGGGGTGATATATGATCTATTTATTAATTTAAAGTGTGACTCTCTCCATGATGAAGAGAAAATTGCAGTGTCAACTAATTGGACACTTTTCTGTACCATCTCTACTGTAACTTGCCAGGCCTGTGCAACCTTTTGAAGATGCTTCTGACCCATGAGCCTTGAAACTGTCCTATAGAAAAAGGAAATGGAGTATTTACGAGCCTTAAATAACTTAATTACTGGTTGCAATATACACCAATCCTCCTTGTCATTACCTGTTGTCATCAAAGTCTGTATGTAATGACGTACCTGTAGAAAGGCATAGAATTCTTTGTTTCTAAGCCCAAACTCATTTTGCAGGTCCGAAAACGCCCTACATCTCCCTGTGTTGTGATCTGTAATTTGGAATATGTACCTTAACCCTTTTGATGCCCATTCTCTGAAAATTTTGGAGTCAAGTGCCGGAATAAAGCCAGGGTTACCCGTTATATATAGATATTCTGAGAAATTAATATTGACATTTAATTTTTCAAGTATTTTTTGCCAGGCCCTAATAATATTATAAATTCTAGGTATTTGCTTAACCTTATACTGACAATCTATAGCTGTACAGTGAAGGAGAGCCGTAAGCTCGTATGGATATACAATATATTTTTCAAGTTCATGTGATGCGTAATACTCCGCATCAGTTAGCCAGTCAAGTGCTATCTTTGATATTGCTATTAAATTACAAATCTCTAAATCTGGTAACGCCATCCCTCCATCCGCCCTAGCAAATGTTACTATCTTAAAGGCCACGGCTCTACGTTTATCTCCCCAGAAAAACTGAAGGCATGCTTGTTTAAATAAAATTAAATCCTGACGCTTTATGAACAGCGGTATATTTTGCATTAGGTACATCAGTTTTGGAAATATCATCTTAATCAAATTTATTTTGCCTGTTAACGATAATTTAAATTTAGCCCAGTTTTTAAGTTCTTTAAAAAATTTAACGAGAAGCGGGGAATAGTTAAGACTGTACCAATCATTACTGTCTTTGGATAGTTTAATTCCCAGGTAAGTAAGAGCTTCACCAGATTCTTTGAACTGTGAGCAGAGATAAGAATTTTCTTGCTTCTTTAACCAGAAGATCTCTGACTTTGTAGTGTTTACTTTATAGCCTGAAAAGGCACTAAACTCTTGCAGGATTTGCAATAGCCTGGGGACATTTTCTTGAGTATTAGATAAAAATATAAGCAAGTCATCTGCATATAATAGTGTTGTAATCTGTCTTGTGTTGAATCTAATGCCTTCAATCTCCTTCCTGAGGCGGATAGCTAATGGTTCCAGTGCCAAATTAAATTAATATGGGGATAGTGGGCAACCCTGTCGTGAGCCTCAAAATAATTGAACATTTTCCGTAGTCCTGTCATTAATTATTATAGCGGCATTGGGTTGATGGTAAATTATCTTTACAAATTTTGCGATCGGGCCCTCGACTCCAAACCTAGTAAGAGCAGTAAACAAGTGATCCCAGGTAATGGAGTCAAAGGCCTTCTCTGCGTCTAATGTTACTATTGCAGCATCAGGTCTTCTGTCTCTATTTTTTTTTTGTGTTATGTTATGATAATGGTTCAAGATCAGCTGGATTTTCCTTATATTAGATGATGAGTTTCTGCCCGGCATAAAGCCTACTTGATCCCTGTGGATAAGTGGATCAATAGCTAGTTTAACCTGCTTGCTATAATACTTGTCAGTATTTTATAGTCGCTGTTTAAAAGCGAAATCGGTCTATATGAGCTTATCTCTTCTTTATCTTTCCTTTTTTTTAATATTAAAGCTATTAGGGATGATGTAAAGTATTTAGAACATGACATACCATCTATATAATAGTTGTATAAATAATTTTACCAAAATTTGGGCAATTTCATCTGTAAGACATTTGTAAAGTTCTGCCGGAATCTGATCCGGTCCAGCAGCTTTATTAGCCGGTGCTTTCTTAATGGCACTCATAACTTCTTGCAGGGAGATGGGCTTATTTAGTTCTTCTAAATTAACTTTCTCTAGCTTAGGGGTCTTTAGCTCTCTCCAAAAATTCTCTTTAATTTGTAAATTTATTTCTTTTTCTGAATATAAATTCTTATAAAATTGTAGTATAAAATCATCTATTCTTTTACTATTAATAATTTTACCCTGGGGGGTTTTAAGAGATTCAATCGACGATTTTTTTTGTTTAATTTTAATTAAATTTGCCAAGAATTGTCCTGCCTTACCCCCATGTCTATAGAAAGAGAACCTAGTCCTTAGTTCTTCTTGTGCCTGTTTTTGTGCCAGGAATATCTCCCTTTCTTTCTTCTTCCTCTGATAAGAATCCCACTTTATCTGAGATGGATCATTAATATAACTATTGTATGCATTGCAGAGCTGATTCGCCAATTGTGTATCTCTAGCTGAAAATAGGCGTTTTTGTGTGACTAGATATCCCTTAATTTCTCCCCTTATCACAGCTTTAAATGTTTCCCATAGAGTTTCAGTTCGGATTTCTGGATCATAATTAAATTTATAGTACTCCCTCCATTTTATCTTAAGCCAGGCTTTGAACTGCACATTAGACGCTAAGTATTTAGGGGAAAAAAACTATTACCTGCTATCTGCTTATTCCGGGTTTTTATATCTATAGTAACAATGGCATGGTCTGAAGTTAGGATTTCTTTGATATCCGATACTATCTCATACCTAGACAATTTCTCTGCTATCAAAAAGTAGTCCAGTCTGGACAATATTTGGTGGGCCTGGGATTCGCATGTATACATTTTTACATCTGGATTCTGCAACCTCCATATGTCTTTAACCCTGAGTGTTTTATTAAACAAATTAGCTGTTCTGGCTTCCTTTTGGATATTTCTAGTTGTCTTCTGTAACAATCTATCTAATGCAGGATATAAAGTCCGATTGAAGTCCCCGGCTATAATTAAATTTTTCAGACAGAATGGCAAGAGTTTAACTTGTAACGTATCCCAGAATACTTTATCCGGTTTATTTGGACCGTAGATATTACATAATATTAAGTTTACTCCCTCTACCTCTAATTGAAGAATAATGAATCTTTCCCCTGGGTCCAATTCTGTCTGCAAAATTTTATATTGCAGATTTTTGTTCAGTAAGAACGCGACCCCTTTCTTCCTCTGCGTGCAAGAAGTGCCCACAACCCCCCGCACCCATCCCATATTTAGTTTAGCTAATTCTACCTCCTTTAGGTGGGTCTCTTGTAAAAAGACTATATCAAGTTTGTGTTTTTTAAGGTGTGATAGTATCTTTTTCCGATTATGAGGTGGTGTAATGCCTCCTACATTCCAAGAGGCCATAGCTATAAAGTCCTTCATCAGCTTAACCTAAAAAAATGTAACGCCATAGTTCATGCCTTAAATCTGATCTACCTTCCGCCAGAGGGGGGAGCAGAGTAAGGGGATGTGCAGGAAAAGGAAAGAAAGGAAGAGAGAGGAAGAGAAGAAGAGACAAAAAAAGGGGGGGGTACTACAAACCCAGAAAGCAAGACACCCCTCCCTGTGGTGAAATATTGAACTCCATAAGGAGTTGTTGACAAACATATTAAATACAACCACTATACTCTTGACTACTAAATTACCCCTCATTTTAGATTTTAGATATAATATCTGTGTAATGTGTATATGTGACCTGTCATCAGATTACATGGGGATACCTTTGTGTTTAAAAAATTATTTTACTTCTCCCGTTTCCCTCAACACCACCTGTTCGTTTTCTGTAAAAATCTTTTAACTTTTAATAAAGTTTCTAATTTACTTTTACTATGTAATCTACTTCATTCTCTTGCAGCATCAAACATATGATTTCTGTGTTTTCAGACTCCTAATGATTTCTATGGCATCCGCGGCCTCAAGGTTTAAAAACTAGGTACGCTGCGTCGGAATAGATGCAAGCGTACCTGTTAAAAGTTTGATAAATTGGGAAAAATGTCAAAAAGAGTTGAATGTGAATTTGAAACATCTGTAATGACACAAGCATCAAATTGCATTGGATTAATAATAATAAATATGACTTCCGGATGGGTGGAGACAGCAAACACCTGTACGCTGACTCTGGGCTCTGAGGTCGAAAGAGCCGGGAAACCTACCCAAGACGCCTGGATCCCTTTGCTGCACGCCGTGAGTGGCAGTTCGGGCAGCGGGCCGACGCGGTCCAACAACAGGCAAGGAAGTCTCCATTTTTGCTGCTGGGCTCAGAGCAGAGCCACATATCTTCGGCACTGAAAATACATCCGACCTCAGCTGAGTAAGGCGGACCGGAAACAGGTCGCGTCGCTGGCTAAGGACGAGGTGCGGGTACAGAAGGCTACAGCGGTTTGTTGAAATATCCCATTTGTCGGAACATGGGAATATTGCTCCCCAATGGTATGATGAGGTGCTGAGTGCCTTCCTTGGGTCGCGGTGTAGCAAGTTAGCTGGCCTGGTCTCAGTTCGCTACACACCGGAGCGCCGGAGCAGCTGCAACATTGCCAGAGGATTTTGCTTAGGAGGCTAAGGTGGTGAAAACAAAAGAGAAATCCTGAGCACAGGAATGTGGCCACCTAAAGGGCTCATAAAGTGGTGATCGCCTTCTTGGAGGCACGGTGTATCATAGTTGCTGGCCTGGTCCCAGATTACTATACACCGGAGTTCCGGAGTATCTACCATACAGCTAGAGGATTACATATGCAAAAGTAAGAGGTTGCTGGTGCTGCCCACACACGCGGAGCTGGTGAGTAATCTAAGCTGTGATTATTGTCTTTGGGCAGTACGAAAGCAAGTGAATGGATAAAACTGTGTGACTTTTTTTTTTCTGCTTCAAAATACATGCTGTTTGCAGATTACTAAACAAAAAAGAATTTGAGCAATACATGAGGAGTGCAATAGCCTAATTAGCATTGGAAGATTTTATTCTTGATTAAAGGTGCTGTGGGTTACAAGGGCCATAGACTGCCATTTTTCTATCTTAAAGGCTTTTGGGACCGTCCCTATTGAAGTCCCCCCAAATTTTCTGCAAAAAGGCAAAAGACATTGCGGCCCTAACTGGTACTATTGAAGTTAAAGTTTAGGAAACAGCTCTGAATGGATTACAATTATTGCCCTGCTGTGTTAACCAAAGTTCCTCTCTAAGGGATTGGAAAAGTAAAACAAGTAATTGGCGGCTCCCTTTTCTTTTCCTTCTTGAGTAAAAGGATAATGATGGACTTTGTATGTCTAAGCACCCCATATGGAGAAACAGGTCTGATGAACGTCTAAGCAAAGAAGTAATCTGTTGTCTACTTTTGGGGGTCAAGAATAAGGAGTTTTTCTATTTTTTCAGTAAGGAAAGGGTGGAACTGATTGGACTACTGTGATGCTATTACAACTTTTTCCCATGCTATACTGATTTTTGGGGAAAAAACCAAAAATAAGTACCTTAACAAAATATAAAGTAGAAATTGAGATGTATGTATTCTAATGTGATATATATACTGTTGTTGTTACTACTGGGAATAAGATCAAAGAACAAGAGTGATAACTCAGTCAAAAGTGATTAATATTAGGATAAGGTTCTATAAACGATAGTGCTAAATATTGTTAGGTAAAATCAGCAGCCATATAAAGTGGCAACTGGGATAGCGGTGAAATAAATTGGAATTGATACCCTAGAAGTGGCTCCTGAGAATAACCAGATCTATATAGCTGAGCGACCTCTGGACCTTTGTGGCCTTGCTTCTCTCCTATATCCACTTTTTGGGTGAGTTCCTTGCTTGGGTTCTACTCTTCTCCTTCTTTTTTCTCTCACGAGTTTGCACAAGTCACACGGTTGGGTTTATGAGTTCTGTGATTCACTCACACTGTTCAAATAGTAATTCACTTTCTTTATAGAAATTCTTTAGGTGCGAGTGGTCTATCTTTGACCCGCACGATATAAGAACATACGGGTTTGATACTTCTTGATTTCCTTTTCTACGCACAGATTTTTCTCGAGTTAAAATTTTTTTCTTTTTTTTTCTTTTTAACCCTTTTTCTGCACATCTGATTTAGATATTCTACACTATTAATTTACACGGGCGTATTTCACAATTTGTTACACGGAACAGGTTGAGCTCTGTTCCACATGGAAAAATTTGTCCTTCACTCTAAGAACAATTCACCTATAATGGCGCCTAAACACAAGGAGAGAAAGGCTAAACAGGTTGACACTAGCATAGAAGCCACAAATGACCCTGCATTAACCCCCATAGATAATACGAAGTTACTCCAACAGATTGCTGAATTATTCATGCCTCAGTTTGAATTAATCAAACAGGACATTGCAAGTCTCTCAGGAGAGGTCAAGCAATTTGCTACGAGAATGGCAGAGGTTGAAACTAGGGTTTCAGATATTGAGGACCGTATTACGGTACAAGAACAGTCCAGTGCATCACAGAATAAACAGATCAATTTATTGCATTCCAGATTGGAGGAGTTAGAGGACAGGGCCCGCCGTAACAATCTGAGAATAGTGGGCCTACCTGAAACACTAGAATATCAGGACCTGCTGTCCTTTGCCTCCTCTAAGCTGCCGCAAATACTAGGGCTTAAGGCAGAAGATCTCCCAGTGCGGATAGAGAGGGCGCATAGAGTCGGTCCAATTAGGAATAATCAGGAAGGTACTGCTAGACCAAGACCGGTACTTATAAAATGCTTGGTTTTCCAGGATAAAATAAATATTCTTAGGCATTACCGTAAAAATAATGGTTTAATGATTGCTCAACATAAAATATTAATATTCCAAGACTTTTCTGCGGAGACCCTTGCTAAAAGGAGGGAGATGTCTCCATTTTGCTCAAGGTTGATTAAGGCTAATTTTAATGCAAGATTAATATATCCTGCCAAAATTATTTTTGAAAAAGAAGGTTCTTCAATAACATTAAATAATCAAACAGAGGCTCAGGAATTTTGTACTAGATATTTGTAAAATGTATAAATTCCATAGTGAATCTTTAAGTAAGAAAGAAATGTTTGGTCAATATTGCTGTGATGTTAGGATTACACTTGAGAATCAGCCGACCCCAGGGAAGGGGGGGAGAGATAGTGTTTTTTTTTGGATATATGTCTACAATGGTTTTAAGCGCTTTTTCTGACAGGTTTTTGTTTTTAATGGATCAGAAAGGTTATAGTGTGATGGTTTTTCTTATTTTTTTACAATATAAATGGCGGATAAACTCAGAGTAATCTCGTGGAATGTCGGAGGTATAACTTCCCCAATTAAAAGGAAACTTATTACTAAGGAATTGGGTAAATATAGACCCGATATTGCGTTTATCCAAGAGACCCACCTAAAACCCCATGAATTACTTAAGTTGAAAACTAAATGGGTGGGGGAGGTATCCGCAACAATGTATGAAAAAAGGAAAAGAGGTGTGGCCATATTGTTCAATAAACAACTTCCTTACCAGATTGTATCCCAGGTATTAGACACAGAAGGAAGATTTCAGATTCTGGAGATTATGATCAACAAATGCTATTTTGTCTTGTGCAATGTATATGGCCCAAACTCCTTGGATAAAGGATTCTGGGAGAAGCTGAGTTTGCAATTATTCCCTCATCTAGGGAAGAATATTATATTGGCTGGAGATCTTAATATGACATTCTCCCCCAGTTTAGATAGGTCAAACCACACACAAAGATCTAGACATAATCGGGAAGCAAAGGTTTTACAGAACTTTAGTTACAAACTTGCTCTTAAAGATGTATGGAGACTGCAACACCCTGACAGTAAAGAGTATACCTGTGAGTCGAAGTCATTCAAATCTTTCTCGCGAATAGACTGTTTTTTAATATCTAACAACATGTTTGGTTTGGAGATTAAAACAGATATAGGTGAGATTGTCATTTCTGATCATGCAATTATCATACTGGAAATTAATGCACTGCGCTCACCAGGTGCATATAATTCACGTTTTTTTTCCCCTCAATATTTATCCAATAACTCCAAATTTAAAAACTGGTTACAAGCTAGCTGGAAGGAATTTTATCAAATTAATGCTACATACAGTGATAAACCAGAAATTATATGGGAAACAGCTAAAGCGGTTTTGAGGGGTAAGATCAAAGCGTACTTATGTACATGGAAAAAGAAAAAAAAGAATAGGGAAGAACAATTAGCAAATCAGGTTAAAAATGCCTATAAGAAATATTTAAATTTTCCAAACCAGATTTCTTGGGCTAATTATAAGGCTGCTCGAGTAGAGAGAGATATGTTTTTGAAACAAGAATTAGCTTTAGAAATACAAAAGCAAAAAGCTAGATTTAGAGGTCATTATGGTAATTCTGCAAAATATTTGGCAAAACTATCTAAAGGCTGGTCACAGAAGAATTTTATAGCTACAATTAAGATTGGAGATAGAAGAATTACCAATATTTCTGAGATAAGAAGCGAATTTGTTAAATATTTTCAGCAGGTCTACTCGGAAGGAGTAGTTAATCTAGAGAATAAAAAAGAATTTTGGAAAGGCATAAAGCTACCTAAAATAGATTCCCAGGATTTAACCCGGTTGAATGAACCTATTTCAATACGCGAGATCTCAGACGCAATCAAACAGGCCAAGTCCAATAAGACGCCAGGTCCAGATGCGCTCCCATCTGAGTTTTATAAACTCTTACACGATCAAATTCTGCCTACATTAGCGCTCCTCTTCAATGAGTATTATATCAAAAAACAACTGAGATCGAGGTTCTTCTCAGCGTCGAATGTGGCGCTGATCTTAAAAAAGGATAAAAACACAGAAATAATGTCTTCTTATCGGCCTATATCTTTATTAAACCAAGATTATAAACTTTTAACGGCCATTATCTCAAATAGGCTTAAGAATATCCTGGATCCATTAATACATCCGGACCAGGCAGGTTTCATGGTTGGAAGAAACTCAGTGAAAAATCTTCGAAAAGCGATGCTTGTTATTGATTATTTTTGGAATAGATCAACTAAAAAAAAGACGCACCACAATATCGATTTAGCCTTGCTCACAGTAGACGCTGAGAAGGCATTTGACTGCATAGTGTGGGACCATTTGTTTAATGCGCTTAAAGGTTTTGGCCTTATAGGGAATTTCTTGGATTTTATAGGCTTATTATATCAGACTCCAACATCTGCTATTATCATAAATGGGGAGATATCGGAGAGCTTTACCCTCCAACGAGGTACACGCCAGGGCTGCCCCCTCTCTCCTCTATTGTTTAATTTATCTTTAGAGCCTCTGGCAATATTATTACAAAAAGAATTAACAGGAATCAAGGTAGGAGATAAGAATTTTGTGACATCACTATTTGCAGATGACATCCTGCTTTATCTAAGTAATACTAAACAAGCCATACCCCAACTATTAAAGATTATTGAAAAATTTAGTTCAATTTCAGGGTATAAAATTAATTGGGGGAAATCGGAATTGCTCTGGATCTATAAACCTGAGAATCACATCTTACACCCTTTTAAAGAGGTACAAAAAATTAAGTATCTAGGTATCATATTAAGTAGCAATCCTTCATTATGGTATGACCTTAACTTCCGGAAATGTATAGATCTGTTTGAACATAAATTATCAACTTGGCACAATTTACCAATTTCTCTATCTGCCCGTGTAATGCTAATTAAAACAATTCTATTCCCGAAATTACTGTACCTACTGCAGAATTTCCCTCTTTTAATCGAGAAAAAGGATTTAAAATTTGTACAAAAGTTATTCACTAGATTTATATGGCATGGGAAGAAAGCCAGGATATCATTGTTCAAATTATCCTTCTTAAAAGAACATGGTGGCTTGGCGTTGCCCAACCTTCAGTTTTATAATTATGCTGCACTTACCAAATTCGTACTAGATTGGATAACAGAAAAAGAATATGTCTCCTTTTTGGAATTAGAATCACAAATAGTAGCACCATTCTCACTCAAAGCATTGATACATATCCCAGCTGCGTGTTTACCAGACAATGTGTCACATTTGTATACTTTTAAATTTATAATTTTGGCTTGGCAGAAACTTTGTTCTGAAATGCATATCAATTTTCGCAGATCCAAATTCCTTCCTTTAGTAGGTAATCCGGCCTTTCCTCCGGGGATTACTTATAAAGTCTTTTCTACTTGGGCCAGGAATGGCCTCCAAAATGTAAAAGACATCTGCGTAAATGAGTCGTTAATAATTAAGACTTTTGTAGACTTAAGAACTAGTTTCAATATAGCAAAAACTTCTTTCTTTGCGTATCTCCAGGTACAGCACTGGATCACAAGTTTACGTGCAGAAGATGACTCTAACCCCCTATTGGGGGAACTAGAAGATGTGATTAGACTATATCATGCTGGGAAAGTCTCTATCTCAATCCCCTACAATATGCTTATTAAACATCATGGACTGATACACATAGAGGAGTTAGAGAGGAAATGGGATAAATCCTTAAAAATTACTAAAGAACATATTCTTCAAAGTTTCAAATTAGTTGATCAAACACAAGTCTTTATTGATTGGAGAGAATCTCATTTTAAGTTAGTTAATCTATTATATATCACACCAGATAAAATGTCAAAATGGTATAAAAAGGAAGTTACTTGCCCTAAATGTAATGCCAGGGAAGCAGATGAAATGCACTGCTTCTGGAGTTGCCCCAAAGCAAGGCAGTTTTGGAACAAAGTCTGTTATTGGCTGAATAAAATAGAGGCGTGTAATTTTACGCTAGAGCCGAAATATATTTTTTTCATGTTAAAGTATGAGGAATCTTGTCTGAATTTCAGACTTATAAATACAGTAATCTTAGTGGGACGTAATGTCATTCTCCGGAATTGGAAGTCCTCCCGGGAACCTAAATTCAAGGAGTTTATAAACAAAATGCACAACCAGATTACGATGGAACAATTTAATTTAAGAGACTTTAGTGATAAGTCAATTCAAAGATTTTTTGTTAAATGGGAGAATGTAATTATCTCTCTACCTCTAGACGTACAACTACAGTTAATTGCCCCACTAAGGAATTCTAACTGGTTTATCCAGCATTTGGAACTTGGATTACTTCCAACTAGCTGGAAAGTATAAACTCTGTAGCTGTGGTCTTTTGCTTTTTTCCTTTTTTTTCTTTTCCCCCTTCCTCAGACCCCCCTGATATCCTGGGTTCTGGCTGATTGCTCAATTTAGGAGGTCTTAGGGTATGGCAAGACTGTTCTTGACCTATTTCTTTGTGTGTTTCTTGTTTTTTGTTCGTATGAGGACTTTGTACTTATAAATGCTGATTGTCCTTTTTGCCTATTGGCTCTTTTGAAGACATTATGTTGCCCGCTAAGATGTAGATGCTGAATTAATTCTTTTTTTTTTTTTTCTTCCCTCGATTATTGTATAATTATTGTGATTACAACTGATTCCCCTTTTTTTTCCTTCTTTCTGTACCCTCGAATGATATTTCAATAAAATATTTAAAAAGAAAAAAAAAATAAAAAGAAAGAAAAAAAAATAATAATAAATATCCCCCTTAGTGCCTTTATGGGTAATGAGTCTTCTTGTACGATGTTCCATGTGAACAATGAAACTACTGAAAGACAAGGATTAATTACAACACAGTATCTAGTCTTCTTGCTACTCTCCAAGCAGAGTTTACAGATATTTGCTACTTCGTAAGCATCGTGTGTGAAGCAATCTTAAACAAAGTACCTTGTCTTCTTACTTCCAAGCAGCATTTACGGATACTGGCTACTTCGTAAGCAGCGTAGATATATCCAAAGCTTCCGCTTTCAAACACGTGAAAACAGGGTGGCCAATTCTCTCATGGCCTATCCTCCGTCACTATTGTGTGTCACGGTTCTTGATGATCTCTGTAGTTATATAAAAGTAGATTAATAAATACCTTATGAGCACTCAATGGTATTTTTATCCTTTCCTGGGAACTTATTGCCTCTCCATCTGGCACTCATTTCCCCTCTTCCTGTCTGGTTCATAGCCTGTTGCAGATATACTAAAATGATGGTGTCTTGGATCAGATACGTTCTCTACGCATTTCAGCTATGAAGCCTTTATCAAAATGCCATTTCTGATCTGATGTTTCCTTATATAGCTTCCTTTAGATCCTCCTTCATATCCTGTCTTACAGAGTTAACTCTTTATGTACCTATTATTTCTAAACTTAGCCTCTCCTCTTTTAACTTAGAAAAAATTGATTCAAAGATATATTTCAACAACTTTATATCAGAGAGATTGCTCCTAATAAACACCCAATATAATGATGTTGTGTTTAGAAATGTTCAATATGGAACAAATATTCAGTATATATAAAAAAAAGTGTGTGTATATATATATATATATATATATATATATATGTATATATATGAGAAATGCAGATATAGATAAAAAAAATGTAACGATGGTGTGTGTATATATATATATATATATATATATATATATATACATATATATATATATATATATATATATATATATATATATATATATATATATAAATCTAAGAAGGAAGACGTCAGCATCCACAGTTCATCAACTGTGTCATGCCTAAGCATGCATGACTAAGGATCAGATGGATCCGAAACGTTGCTGCTTTGTCTTCTATGTCACTGTAAAATAAAGGAAACACTTTGATGAACTGTGGGTGCTGACATCTTCCTTCTTTGGTTTCGTTATATTACATTAGAGGTGTGCAGGACCCTCTGGTGTACGTGCACCCCATAAAGAAATTACTTCCAACTACTTTTACTTTGTACCTGTGCTGGACCCTCCATTTTCTGATTATATATATATATTTATGTTTCATTCAATCTAATCTAGAACAGTTAAATTCATTTACATTCAACCATACCATTTTTCAGATAATATACAATAAACAGTATTATTATTCCTAAAATATTCAGATTTTTTTTTTTTTTTAAATAATATGGTTAAGATTGAGTTCACTGTTTAGCCCTTTTGGGTACAGAGTTCTAAATCTGTATATGAGTTTGGCTTCCCTTTGGAGTACTTTCCTCTCCATATTACCTCCTCTGCTATCTTTTTCAAGTTTTACTATCCCCCCAAAAAAAAAAAAATTCGGGGATGCATTTATGGAATTCTTTAAAATGTTTATATAAACGTGTATCTTCTCTTCCTAATTCTATGCATCTGATATGCTCCCTTATCCTGTCTCTGAACATACGACTCGTTTGTCCCAAATATTGCAGATTGCAAGAACATTGTAATTATATAAATGACATTTTAATCAGAACATCTTATTGTTTCTCTAATTGTAAGTTCCTCTTTCGTGCTATTTGACTTAATCATTTTTAATTTTTTACTATGTGTGCAAGATTTGCAGGTATGACATGCTCAAAGAAAGTAAACTAAGATGGGACATCATGACCCTTAACAAGTATCAGGAATTAAAAATTATACCCAGGGGACTTAGGGTAAACAAGTTCCCGACCTTTCAGACTGAGGATCGTGAGTTCATTAATAATTGGAATTTAGTATTGTCAGATTGTTCACTCCGCCTTATGACCCTCCTAGTCACGTATAAAACAAAATCTTTGGATGTTATCACTTTACAAATTGAGACAATTCAGGTCGAGTTGAACCAGAGAAGGGGGGCCTTAGAGTACCCCAAGTATGATGGTATTCTGCAGAAAACCCTAATGGAAAGCAGGGTTTTATTGATCACCACTAAACACAATAAGTATCTAAGAGACCAGTCAGATTATGATAACAACAGAGTCTTTGTCTGGAATAGGAAGGATAGGTTTGAAGGCCGAAGAGCCTCCAACAGGTCACGAGGCAGAGGCAGGGGCAGGGGTTTCCCTAACAACAAGGATAATAGGGAGAGTAACCCTCAGGCATCTAAAGAGAGTGGATTTGGGCATCAGAAAGAGAAAAAGGTCCAGTTCTCTGAAAGTGAAGCCGAATCCTTTGACGATAGCTCAGCATCAGGGGGGGAGGATTATAGTGAGACTTCCAATCTTCCCACCACTGTGCCCTCAGGGACAGTGGTGGTAAGATCAAAATCCTCCAGCACAGTAATGCCTCCCATTTTGAAGAAACAACATCAGGGTATATTAAAGTACACCCCTGATGAAATACCTGTCGCAGGACAACCTTAGATTGACAGAGAGGCTAGAACAGACAGAAGTGATAAGCGAGATCTAGAACAGGTTTTTTTGTCTTCCCCCCAAGGAACCAGAGGGAGGGGGGAAAGGGAGGGGAGGTCAGTCAGGTCAGCCAAGACCAAATCGTCAATCAACCAGATGGGGCAGGAATGTGAGCAAGTACCAGTAGATGATATAAATGTAATTAACCTGTCTGATTATGTATTGTCAAATATGGAAATTAAAGTGTTGAGCCTGGGATTGGGATTTGTACCATCACAGAAGTTTAACCTATTTAACACATTGATTGACGTCAATAAATTAATCAGAGGGTTAACTGTACGGAAATTTTTCTATAGGGATAACTTGGAGAATAATGAGACTCCCCCACATCAGGGAATATCCAAGATGAATACTGAAAAGCTTCCTTTTGCTGAGGAATGTGACATAGTGAATTTGGATACACTAGCTTATGAAGGAAGGATAGATGAATACACTCCAGCGGTGCAGATACCAACATTTAAATCAGCTTCTAGTTTCTATCCAATTCAGTGCAGAGGAGATGCATTAGAAACCTTTCAAGCAAGAGTTGAAAGGGACCTGACGTTGTTACACCGGGCCACCCCTAACAATCAGCATAATCTGAATTTTAAGGAAAGAGAAGCTCTAAAGAAACTTCAAACCAATGAAGATTTGGTTATCAGGAATGCTGATAAGGGTGGCTCGGTGGTAGTAATGTCAAGAACCCAATTTGTTGCAGAAGCAGAAAGACAGCTGCAGGATAGTAGGTTCTATCAGGTTTTGAGAGGCGATCCAACAAACAAATACAGGAAGGATTTGGCACAGATCATAGATGATGGTAGGGAACTGGGCCTTTTGGATGGGTCTACCTGTGAGTTTCTCCAGGTAGTTAACCCTGTGATCCCTATCTTTAATCATTTACCAAAGGTTCACAAGTCCCTGGAGGGGGTCACGGGTAGACCCATCGTGAGTGGCATTGGATCTTTATTGGAAAGAACCTCACAGTGGGTAGATGGATTACTACAACCCATGGTAGGGAAACTAACTAGCTTTTTGCAGGATACCACACATGTTTTAAAATTGATGGAGAACATGGAATGACAAGATTCAGACCTGTGGCTTACGATAGATGTTAAAGCCCTATATACCTCTATACCGCATGATAGGGGATTAGAGGCTATAGAATTTTTTCTGAGGAGACAAACTGGCTTTTCGAATGAGTCAATTGATTATGTACTTGGAGTTGTGCAGTTTCTCTTGACACATAATTATTTCTTTTTTGAGGGGGTGTTTTATCTCCAGAGATGTGGGACAGCGATGGGCGCAAAGTTTACGCCTTCCTTTGCCAACCTCTATATGGGGTGGTGGGAGCTGTCCCGCATCTATGGGGATGAGAACCCCTTCAGGAGAAATATCCGATTCTACCGGCGCTACATTGATGATCTGCTCCTGGTGTGGAGAGGCACAGTGGAAGAAGCCAAGACTTTTGTGAATTGGTTAAACCACAACGACTTCGGGCTGGAGTTCACTTTTGAACTAAATAAACACCAAATAAACTTTTTGGACCTTACTTTAAGAGGTATTCCCGAAGTCGGAGTGGTAACTGAGGTTTACAGAAAACCAATAACAGGCAACACTCTACTCCACGCCAGGAGTAGTCATCCAAAGCAGGTTTTCAGATCAGTTGCAAAGGGTCAGTTTACCTGACTGAAACGCAATTGCAGTGATTCTAAGCAGTATGAATTGCATGCTGAAAAATTAACTGATCGCCTGAAGGCAAGAGGGTACAAAGGGTCTGAGATTAACAGAATCAAGAAAGAGGTCTCTTCCTCTAATAGAAAACAATTATTAGAGAAATCTGAAGGAAAAGTGTCTAACAGTGACAACATTTATTTTGTAACAGACTATAGTACCCAATATAACAAAATTTGTCAAATAGTAAGAAAACACTATAAATTATTAGCAGTGGATGATTCACTAGCCAGTGTCATAGAGAAGGGATGCAAATGTTCCTTTAGAAAGGGAGTTACGATGGGTAATTTACTGGCACCCACACAATTAAAAAGCAGACGGAGTGAACAAATGAGCTCTTGGCTTAGTTGCAAGGGAGTCTTTAGGTGTCATAATTCTACATGCAAAGCGTGTGAACACCTATTGACAGGCAATGGTTTCAGATGCAGTGTAACTGACACGGAGTATAAACACAACAAGTGCATGAACTGCCGAAATATTTTTGTGATCTATGTAGCAGGCTGTGTGGCATGCAATTTACAATATGTGGGCATGACCACAAGGGAGGCACGAGTTCGCATCAGGGAGCATCTTTTGGATATCAAGGCGGGTGTCCTGACCACCCCCCTCGTCCAACATTTCAAATTGTTCCATAACAAGGACAACACTCATTTTAAATGGACAATAATTGAGACAGTGGATGCGGGGAGAAGAGGGGGTGACAGAGAGTCTGTGCTTGCCAAAAAGGAGATATTTTGGATCTTCAAATTGAAAACAAGGTTTCCAACAGGCCTAAATTCAGCCTATGACCTCATTAATCATTGGATATAGTATAGTATGTCTTAGTATTTGAGAAAATAATCTCAAAAAAGTTTCAAACACTATATTAAAATTGTGATTTTTAGACTGTACTAACAAAATGCCATATTAGGGCAATTAGGGACTTTTGAATAATTGTTACCTTAGTCATTTAATTGAGTTGGATATGGGAATAATAATCATTCCTTGAACTACAGTATTTGAATACTAATATGGATCAACATCATGGGTATCCTTTAGAGTGAGACTAGAATGAGAGATAAAAAATGCCAGCCTATAAGTCTGAGTGATATTCATATCTATGGAAATATTAGATTACAGTATTAAGTAACAAGACAGTTCAGTCATTATAAACAGACTAGAGTCAATTCTAAAAATTGAAAATAAAATTCAAAACATAAAAATCTAGAAACTGTAAATTTTAATAAACAGTGAATGTGCTCATCTTTATTCCCTTAGTTGATTGCTTGACAGTATTATCTACACTAATATAACATTACTTAGTCATTAAATAAATTAGCTTCACATTTGTTTAAGTCACAGAATAGACAGGATATACAACATCTTATTAGCAACAAGTTTGATTGTGTGTCAAATGTTCATTTCACCGGGAAGGAAGTAGTTAACCCGGTTTCAGCCATTCAGCCAATAGCATGTTTTTACTCCTTTTTTAAAGCCCAGAGTAAGAAGGGAATGTATGAGCTATGATTACGGCATGTAGCCGAAACGCGTAAGCTTGTATCAACTGGAGGGCTGTTTGTACCTTTCTGTGACCATTTTATCTGAATAAATGCAGAAATTGAATTGACTAACCTGCAACTCCAGACATCCGTTTTTTTCATGACATGGGAAGTAGCCTAATAGGCTCTTGTCTGTCACTCTTCCACTAGTTTTATATTCGTTGGATGACAGAATGTTTTTCAGGTTCCTGGCTTTCCTGAATATAAACTCTGGTTTCCTATTTCTGTTGTTCCCTATCAATGGATCACTCTTCACTAGGTGCCAGTGTTTGGATATAATTTTCTCTATTTGTCTATATTGTGTAGAATAAGAGGTGATGAATGGTACTTTATTATCATCAGTATCCTCTCTTTTAATTTTAGATTTTTCATTTCTCAAGATTTTGGCGCTATCAACTCTCCTAACTTCTTCTGGGATTTTCAAAATCATTTCAGTATCATAACTTTTCTCAATTAATCTGTCCTGTAGTATTTTAGATTGTCTATCAAAATCAGTTACCGGTATATCTGAGCAGTTCCTTTGTATTCTTAGCAGTTGCCCTCTAAGAATGTTCTGCTTCTATCTTTTATGATGGTTACTTCTATAGTTAATAAAATTATTTGCATCTACTTCTTTGAAATGCGTAACCGTTGTTTAAGATTGCTTCACACACGCTGCTTACGAAGTAGCAAATATCTGTAAACACTGCTTGGAGAGTGGCAAGAAGACTAGATATTGTGTTGTAATTAATCCTTGGTCTTTCAGTAGGTTCATTGTTCACACGGAACATCGTACAATAATACTCATTACCCCTAAAGACATTAAGTCTAAAGACACTAAGTATAATGATCACGTTTTTGATACTCAAAGTCGATATAGCCTCAAAATACAAGGTTACATGTTTGCGCATTTGAGAATTGAACATTGATTTTATATTCTCTCTTTTATTGGGATCATTAATGAGCTGGCCTAAGCTTTGTCTTCTATATAACAGCAGTAATCTTAACATTTCATTCAACATTAATTATTATATCACAGAGAGGAGTCTTTATTTATTCACCAGAAATAGAGACATAGGGGCCTATTTATCAAACTCCGTATGGAGCTTGATGCCCCATCTAAAGACCGCTGCTCCATAACCTGTTCGCCTGCTCTGAGGCAGAAGAGAGACATCGCCAGAAATCAACTCGGTCCAATACGATCAGCTTGATTGACACCCCTGCTAGCGGCCAATTGTCCACAAATCTGCAGGGGGCAGTATTGCACCAGCAGTTCACCAGAACTGCTGGTGCAATGATAAATGTCGAGAGCATATGCTGACGGTATTTATCAATGTGCAGCAGACATTATCCGCAATATCGGATCATGTCCGCTCGCATGTTCCTTAATAGGCCCCATAGGAGCCAATTTATTATGCCCCGACTGCTGCTATATGCTATATTCAGGCTCGCCGTAAACATAAGTTAAGAAGCAGCAGTCTTAAGACCGCTGCTACTTAATTCGTCCGCCACCTCTAAGGCAATCACATACAATCGGTTGATTTACAAGGAATACTTGTGCAATGATAAATGCCGACAGCATATGCTGTCGGCATTTATTGATGTCTGGCGGACATGATCGATACAGTGGATCATGTCAGCCAGACACATGATAAATTGGCGCCCCTATGCCCAAATAAAGATTCAGATCAAGTGCTTGTCAATGCAGTTTGCTTAATGGCAGCTAAGTGCCCAAATTAAACTTTACATTAGATACATGCCCCTGCTGTCCTGTTATGCCAACTATGGGCCAGATTACGAGTGAAGCGCAAATTGCACTAGAAGTATGATTTTTGCGCTCATCGGGTTGCTTTCGTATTATGAGCTGAAAGTAAACTGTTTTTCTCTAGCGGTAACCCAACGAGTGCAAAAAGCTGAAGTTAGAATATCAATAGAGAAAAAGTCAATAGAGAAAACGAATTGGGACCCAACTCTCGCCCAAACCTCATTTGCGCTAACCTGTCATGAAAATATGAATACTTCTTATTACAATGTTCTGCACATAACAGAATATGTTCTATTTATTCATAAATAAATATTTCTACATATATCTTATGGGTTTTTTGATACAGTGTGTATATATATATATATATATATATATATATATCTATATATATATATAGATGATTATATATATGTACAGATATATATTAATATCTATTTAGAAATACTTAGAACATATTCTTCTATGTGAAGAACATTGGAATGTTAATATTTACAGTAAATGCACAGTATAACACTTTAATATGAATATTGCATATATATGCTTTAACAAGGTTTCATCTACTTAAAGTGAAAGTCAATCCTAACGTTTTACAAACGCTAGGATTGACTATTGAAACAAATAAAGGGGACTTTCATTCATGAAGTATAAGATACTTCATGTAGAAAGCTCCTTTATTTGTTTCAATCGATTGCCGTTCTTAGCTGCTCAAAAACTTTTTTGATAAGCAGCAACGTTTTCACCTCTTAGCTAATAGCCGTGCAGTAAATTTGGTTTGGCGCCCATGGGAGCCAGATTTCACTTTAACGGCAAAGGGTTCTAAGACACTTCTGTAAATGTCTATATATGTGTACATATGTATTTATGTGTTTATATGTGTATATATATGTCTGTAAATACATAAATACACATATAAAGACATAAATACATAAGTACACACACATATATATATAATATATATACTGTATACATACATACATATCCATCTTTAGACATTTATATGCATGTATGCCTATGTAAAAAGCCCTTTGGCTATCTTTTTTCCTAACACTTAAAATCTTATATCTTTGAGCCCTTATGACTTTTTTATGTTATTAGATAGTGTTAATATGAGTGTAAGTGTAATTTGTAATGCATTTTTTATTTGCTTTGTGCAACTTTTATGTTTTGCTAAACAGTTAGCAAGACCTTTGAAGTCTCAGTAATCATTCTTGCGTAACGCAGTAAGTCTGATGAGCGCAAACTCTCGTGATATACCCCTTATCACTCAAACACAGACTTTTGCTTTCCCCTCGTAATCTAGCCCAAAATGTCCATGTAAGATCTCAGTTCAGATGCATGACCAATGCAAAACCCAACTACATGCCCACCATGTGAGATTGTAGATCAGATACATGACCAATTCAGGACAACCCTTCCAGTTGTATGCACATGTGAGATCTCAGATCAGATACATGACCAATTCAGGACAACCCTTCCAGTTGTATGCCCATGTGAGATCTCAGATTAGATACATGACCAATTCAGGACAACCTTGTATGTATGCCCATGTGAGTTCTCAGATCAGATACATGACTAATTCAGGACAACCCTGCCAGTTATGTGCCCGTGTGAGATCTCAGATCAGATGCATGGCCAATGCAGCGCCCACCCTGCCAGAGATATTCCCATGTGACATTTCAGATCAGAAACATAACCAATTCAGACCCACCCTGCCAGCGATATGCCCATGTGAGATCTCAGATCAGATACATGACCAATTCAGACCCACAATGACAGCTGTATGCCCATGTGAGATCTCAGATCAGATACATGACCATTTTAGACCCACCCTGCCAGCGATGTGCCCATGTGAGATCTCAGATCAGATACATGACCAATTCAGACCCACCCTTCCAACTATATGCCAGTGTAAAATCTCAGATCAGATGCATGAACAAATCAAAACCCACTCTGCCCGTGTGAGACAACAGATCATATACATGGACAATGCAAATTTTAATTGGTAACTATAAGCCCTCATATACTTTAATGTATTTATTATTATTACAGATCAATGATCCCTGGTTTTCTAATGACCCCTTCATCTGTCTCTGGCAATTGATTGTGAGAAATATAAAAAAAACAAGAAGGAGCTAAAAGTGCATGAAAGTTTACAGTGCCTATATCAGCACAAAATGAAATACAGCCCTGGTTGGAATTATTGATACCATCGTGAATGAACAATCTGTAAATTGCCTTCAAAAGAAAAGACTTACATATAAATACGTCACAAATATTGTTTGGTTTGCAAGTGTCCTAGCAACAATGTCATATGTTCTAGAAATAAGCTCTGGTAAAGAATGATGCTCAGGACTGTTACTGCAGTACACATATTGAGTATATAAACATATTTACTGTAAACACTTCAGTGTCTGCCCCATAGCAACAAGCCACTAGAATTCTGCTCCCACTGGTACCTGCAGCACTGATGGGTTGTAAACAAACTTTATTTATATTTAAAACAATTGCACAAAGGCAATACCATGACTATAGCACTGATATCATCTGTAATGTTAATCATAGTCCTATTATCCTAATCCTAACCATAACCATAATACAAAGCAAAGAGGCCCATTTATCAAGCTCCATATGGAGCTTGTGGGCACGTGTTTCTGGCGAGTCTTCAGACTCGCCAGAAACAGCAGTTATGAAGCAGCGGTCTAAAGACCGCTGCTCCATAACCCTGTCCGTCTGCTCTGAGCAGGCGGCCCGAGATCGTCACGATTCAACCAGATCGAGTACGATCGGGTTGATTGACACCCCCCTGCTGGCGACACATTGGCCGCGAGTCTGCAGGGGGCGACGTTACACCAGCAGCTCTTGTGAACTGCTGGTGCAATGCTGAATACGGAGAGCGTATTGCTCTCCGCATTCAGTGAGGTCTTGCGGACCTGATCCGCACTGTCAGATCAGGTGCACAAGACCTTTGATAAATAGGCCTCATAGCCTTAACCATAACCTTAACACAAAGCATAGCCCTAACCATCCATAACCATAACACAAATCATAGCCCTAACCATAACATAAAGCATAGCCCTAACCATAACACAAAGCATAGCCCTAACCATAACCATAACACAAAGCATAGCCCTAACCATAACCATAACACAAAGCATAGCCCTAACCATAACACAAAGCATAGCCATAACAATAACCATAACACAAAGCATAGCCCTAACCATAACCATAACACAAAGCATAGCCCTAACCATAACCATAACACAAAGCATAGCCCTAAACATAACCATAACACAACCCATAGCCCTAACCATAACTCTAACACAAAGCATAGCACTAAACCTATCCATAACCATAACACAAAGCATAGCACTAACACTATCAATAACCATAACACAAAGCATAGCCCTAACCATAACTATAACACAAAGCATAGCCATAACCATAATACAAAGCATAGCCCTAACCCTAACTATATCACAAAGCATAGCATTAACCCTATCCATAACCATAACACAAAGCATAGCACTAACCATAACTATAACACAAAGCATAGCACTAACCATAACTATAACACAAAGCATAGCACTAACCCTAACTATATCACAAAGCATAGCATTAACCCTATCCATAACCATGTGGGTTAGGGCTAATAGTGTAGAGGGGTAGTTTGTGATGTGAGTTGTGGCAGTTTAGGGGTTAATAGTGTAGAGGGGTAGTTTGCGATGGGGGTTGTGGCATTTTAGGGGTTAATAGTGAAGAACAGTAGTTTGCTATGTGGGGATGTGGTGGTTTAAGGTTTAACAGTGTAGTGGGTACTTTTCAATGTTGGGGTGTGGCAGTTTAGGGGTTAATAGTGAAGCAGGTACTTTGCAATGTGGGGTGTGACAGTTTAGGGGTTAATAGTATAGAGGAGTAGTTTGCAATCTGGGGATGTGGTGGTTTAGGGGTTAATAGAGTAGTTTAGTGCAACTGTTTCCTCCAGCCAAACGCTTTTTGCGGGTGCATGATAAATAACCAGCCATTATAGATCTCTGGTTAATTTTCTACAAGTGCCCTAATTGCCCCCAAAATAAAGGGTCTTTTAGTTTTTTATGAAAAAAAATGTAGCATTTTTTTAAATAAAAAAAACTGCTGGAATAGGCAGTTTCCAGGGGTTTAAAGTGGCAGGTGTGGGGTTTTAGAAGAAAAAAAAATGCACTGAAAAGTGCCTTTACATTGCGGTCTATGGTGACTGTGTGTTCCCAGTAAATATATATGTATATGCTTATATACATATATATTTAGGTGTTAATATGTGTATATACCAATATTAACACATAAATATATATGTATATATTAATGTACATATACAGTATCCCACAAAAGTGAGTACACCCCTCACATTTTTGTAAATATTTTATTATATCTTTTAATGTGACAACACTGAATAAATGACTCTTTGCTACAATGTAAAGTAGTGAGTTTACAGCCTGTATAACAGTGTAAATTTTCTGTCCCCTCAACATAACTAAGCACACAGCTATTAATGTCTAAACCGTTGGCAACAAAGGTGAGTACACCCCTAAGTGGAAATGTCAACATTGGGCCCAATTAGCCATTTTCCCTCCCCGGTGTCATGTGACTCGTTAGTGTTACAAGGTCTCAGGTGTGAATGGAGAGCAGGTGTTAAATTTGGTGTTATCGCTCTCACACTCTCTTATACTGGTCAATGGAAGTTCAACATGACACCTCATGGCAAAGAACTCTCTGAGGATCTGAAAAAAAGAATTGGTGCTCTACATAAAGATGGCCTAGGCTATAAGAATATTGCCAAGACCCTTAAACTGAGTTGCAGCACGGTGGGCAAGACCATACAGCGGTTTCACAGGACAGGTTCCACTTAGAACAAGCCTCACCATGGTCAACCAAAGAAGTTGAGTGCACGTGCTCAACCTCATATCCAGAGGTTATCTTTGGGAAATAGTACTGCCAGCATTGCTGCAGAGGTTGAAGGAGAAGGAAGTCAGCCTATCAGTTCTCAGACTATACGCTACACACTGCATCAAATTGGTCTGCATGGCTGTCGTCCCAGAAGATGATGCACAAGAAAGCCTGCAAACAGTTTGCTGAAGACAAGCAGACTAAGGACATAGATTATTGGAACCATGTCCTGTGGTTCCGATGAGACTAAGATAAACTTCTTTCGTTCAGATGGTGTCAAGGCAGCGTTTGTGGCGGCAATCAGGTGAGGAGTACAAAGACAAGTGTGTCTGGCCTACAGTCAAGCATGGTGATGGGAGAGTCATGGTCTGGGCCTGCATGAGTGCTGCCGGCACTGGGGAGCTACAATTCATTGAGGGAACCATGAATGCCAACATGTACTGTGACATACTGAAGCAGAGCATGATCCCCTCCCTTCGGAGACAGGGCCGCAGGGCAGTATTCCAACATAATAACGACCCCAAACACACCTCCAAGACAACCACTGCCTTGCTAAAGAAGCTGAGGGTAAAGATAATGGACTGGCCAAGCATGTCTCCAGACCTAAACCTTATTGAGCATCTGTGGGGCATCCTCAAACGAAAAGTGGGGGAGTGCAAGGTCTCTAACATCCACCAACTCTATGATGTCATCATTGAAGAGTGGAAGAGGACTCCAGTGGCAACCTGTGAAGCTTTGGTAAACTCCATGCCCAAGAGGGTTAAGGCAGTGCTGGAAAATAATGGTGGCTATACAAAATATTGACACTATGGGCCCAATCTGGACATTTCCACATAGGGGTGTACTCACTTTTGTTGCCAATGGTTTAGACATTGATGGCTGTGTGTTGAGTTATTTTGAGGGGACACCAAATTTACACTGTTATACAGGCTGTACACACTACTTTACATTGTAGCAAAGTGTATATTTTACATTTGCTGCCCATCACTGCGCAACTTACCCCCTTCGCTGCGCTAGTTCTCATGTTGTGTCTCACGGCATGAGAACGAGGATCCCAGTGGAGCATATGAAAGTGATGCTTCTGTGTAATGCAAACGCATTGCAACTAACTTGTAATACCAGCGCATATTTGCGTGCACTGGTATTACTCAGTTCAGCACAAATATCGCTTTCGCAAAAGCGATATTTTGCGCTAAACTTGTAATCTGGCCCTAAACAGATTTGTTTCATGTTCCTGCTGTCTTAGATTAAACCTGCCCTGGTTTACATAACTTTGCATCATGTGAGAGGGCGATAAAAGTTGTCTATACACTGCCAAATGTAAAGAAAATGTCTATATTTTTAATAATTGTATTAAAAGAACTTCATTTTTTTGTGGTTTAAAATAACAAATAATAAAAATGACCACACTATAAGGTGTTTCACAATGGCTAAACATATTCAAAGAGAGGGTGGGGTAGTGGGTGTGGTGTGGGTGATTAGTGGGGCGGATCAGTGGCAAGTAATATTTTGACCTGGCTAGTAGCTTAGGACTTGCAATTTTATATATATATATATATATTTAAATATGCTGCCCAATGCTGCACAACTTACCCCCTTTGCTGCGCTAGGTTCTATGTCGTGTCTATCAGCATCAGAACAAGCCCCATTGGAGCCTATGGAAGCGCACTCTCATAAGAGCAAAGCTTCCATACAATGCAAAGGTCACGTTCGCATTGCGTATTACTCCACTGAGTGGAGGCTAATATCGCACTCGCGAAATAGCAATATTGTGCTCCACTCGTAATCTTGCCCTAAATACGGTAAGATTGTTTTAATGACATTGACCAATCACAAGTGATTAATAGAGGGTGTATCTGCAGACTAACAAAGTGACATTTAATTCTGTATGTGATGCTTTGGAATTTTTTTTAATCTTTTTTATTTTGCTGATTTGTTCAAAATGAAAACCCAGACAATAACTATGTGTCATGTTGATGGAATATCCATGGCACTGGTTCCACTAAACTTTATACATGATTTGCTATTTCTTACAAAAGAAATACTGATCACAATGTATTTGTTAAATTTAAACTGATAGCTCACTATGGCTGGCTTTATAATGTATATTAAAAAAAAACTTGTAATTATATCCTGTGATCGCTTTGTTATTTTGTGTCAACTACAGGTTCCTATTTATGTGTAAATTATACAATATGGGATAGATTACAAGTGGAGCGCAAAATTATCGAGCCCCCGCAATCTGGCGAATTTGCCCATTTGGGGGCACTCGATAATTAACCAGTCATTACAAGTGGCTGGTTATTGCTACCGTGAGCTTGTGGTAGTAATTAGTGCTCAAAAAATTAAGCAGAGATCCAATCTCTAGTTAATTTTTTAAAAGTGCCCCAAATGCCCTCAAAATAGAGGAAATTATCATTTTTAAATAAATAAAATAAAGGTAGCTTTTATCAAAATTAAAAACAACTGCACTAGGCAGTTTTTGGGGTCTAAAGTTGGCAGGAGTGGGGTGTTAGAAAAATAAAACGCACTTAAAAGTGCCTTTATATTGCGGTCTATTAGAACTGTTTGTTCCCAGTAAATATGTATATGAATATTGAGAAAAGCGCCATAACGGCGTGAAACGCATCAGCTGACGTAGATCGAGTTCTACTATGCCACACTCCTCTGTGTATGTCCTTGAATTTGTACGTTTTTTACGCTTTAGTAATAAATTGTGAACGTTTTTACTTTTTAAACTAGTGCGGTGTTTGAATTGTTGACATTTTTCAACTCACTTGCTTTGGATACTCTTTTTTTCTACTTTATGTGTTAATATGTGTATTAATAGAGAAACGGTAATCCTGGAGAGTATCAGTAAAACGTCTTTATTTCAAAAAGTTATAATTAAAAGCGAAAGGCATACACAAGTAAAAGCACAGCAGGTGTGGCACTGTCTGGCTTACGCGTTTCGGCTTGGAGCCGTAGTCATAGCCTATAGTGCTATGTGACATACCTGTTAAATACCCATACCTAAAATCTAATTGGTTAAAAAATAGAAACACACCTGTTGCTTACCTACTCTATACAATGTGAAACTAAATTCTATAGAATCTCCAAAGCAATTAAAGCACTAACAAAGCATGCTAATATACAAAGTCCAGTGAGAGTGGGGAATGTAAAGTAAAGGAAAAGAGAATACACATAATCAAAACAACACAAAACAATGGTTCTTATGTAGAGACAAAAATACAAAAATACAGTAAATACGCAAGGGAACCAAAATTCAAATTGTCAAATTTTCAAAAAAAGGGGCAAACATAGGAGTTAATTTAGACTGAGAATCATATATTCTGAACCCAAACCCTATAGCATAGTTCAAAATAAATAATAGAAACGAAATTTTTGGAAAAATTTGAAAAAATGATGATTATACAACATTCTCAAAATGCTTAAAAGGGTGGATTGATTATGCTAGATAAAATTACGTAAATCAGATAGATAATCACAGTTCAACATGAGGAGTTAAAATTGCATACATGAAATACATATATAGAAGGTTCCAAGCTGTAACCAGTGTATAGAATTCTCAAGAGGATTACCACAGATTCATGATGTCATACTTGGAGTTGAGGCCATTAGGAATGCGAGTGCCCATTGTAAAAATCCAATGTGCCTCTCTCAACTCCAGTAAGCGATCAATAGAACCACCTCTTTTAGGTCTGTAAACCCTTTCTATGGCACTCCAGGAAAAGGAAGAAAGAATACCTCCATGATGTACCCCAAAATGCTGAACTACAGGGGTGCTGGATTTGGCTGTAGTGAAAGAGGAAAGATGTTCCCTAATTCTGGTGTTTACATCTCTGGAGGTGAGACCTATATATTGAATTCTGCATGATGAACAATTAAGAACATAAATCACATTAGTGCATGTGCAGTTTAGAAGTGTTTTGATGTTAAATGTTTTTCCTGTAACATAACTCGTAAATGTATTCCCTGTGCGTGCAAAATCACATGGTTTGCACTTCTTATGGCCACATTTATGCATGCCCTGATGTCTGATCCAAGCACAGGCATCATTAGTGTTAGTGGGCAGCATAATACGAGACAGCAGAGATCCCAGAGTGGGACCTTTCTTATAAGCACACCTGACCCCACTTTTAACTGTTTCAATTAATTTATCATCAGCCTTTAGGATGTTGAAATGTTTGCGTATAATAGAACAAATGTCATTGTATTGTCCACTGTGTGTGGTGACAAAAGTCACTCCATCAAAGTGCTTAGATTCAGTTTTCTGTCTATCGACCAGGAGACTAGCTCTGGTTTTGAAATTCACTTAGTGTTTGGCTTTACAGATAGCTTTTTTAGGATATCTACGTTGGTGTAACCTGGATTCAAGGTCCCTAACTAGTGTCCTGAAGCCACTATCATCTGAACAGTTTCTTTTGAGCCTGATCATCTCCCCCTTAGCAATCGCTTCAGGGACATGCTTCGGATGGCAGCTTGTACCAAAAAGGACTGAATTCCCTGAAATAGGTTTCCTATAGGAAACTGTTTTGACTTTTCCATTGGGGAGCCCTATTAGGGTAAGATCTAAAAAATTTACACTTTTATTGTTAGATTCGAATGTAAATCTGAGATTCATGTCATTCAGGTTCAGAAATGAGCAGAATTCTTCAGCTTGCTGTTGGGTTCCTGTCCATATGAAAATCAGATCGTCTATATATCTCTTATATGTGGCTATATAGACACGAAAAGGGTTACTATCTCCAAAGATGTGGAAAAACTCCCAGAATCCTAGGAAAAGGTTAGCATACGAGGGGGCAAATTTCACCCCCATCGCTGTTCCACATCTCTGGAGATAGTATACCCCCTCAAACACAAAAAAATTGTGTGTAAGGAGGAACCCTACAACCTTCACAATGAAACAATTGAAACAATTGAAATCTTCAGTGTAATTGGCAAAATTGTCTAAAAAAAAACATATTGCCTTTAAATCTATGTCATGGGGTATGCAAGAGTAGAGTGAGACAGCATCCACAGTCAACCATCTAGATTGTGATGTCCAAACAACATTTTCCATTAACTGTAACACATGTTTTGTATCCCGCAAATGCGAGGGGATTATGTTACTTCTGTAGCTATCCGAAATTGTCATATCGTATTCTATCTAAAGGTTGGTATATCGTTTGCAATCCACCATATTATTAGCTGGATATAAGTGTTTATTCACTACATGTATTCTTCTGCACTACTGAGTTTTCTTTTCTTGTATGCTTAATATGTGTATTTGCATATAATCATATATATATATATATTTACACTTTGCTGCCATTGCTGCACAACTTACCCCCATCACTGCGTGAGATTCCCATGCCGTGTCTAAACCTATGGAAGCGCGATCTCATGAGCTTGCAATACCAGCGCTGGTATTAGAAAGTGGAGCAATATAAATGTTTAAAGGGATATAAAAAAACTATTTTTTTCCATGATTCAAATAAAGCAGCAATTTTAAACAACTTTCTAATTTACTTCTATTATCAATTTTCTTCGTTCACTTGGTATCTATTGTTGAAAGGCAGGGACGTAAGCTCAGGAGCATGCACGTGTCAGGAACACTATATGGCAGCAGTTTGGCAAGAATGTTATTCATTTGCAAGAGCACTAGATAGCAGCACTATTTCCTGTCATGTAGTGCCCCAGATGCCTACCTAGGTATCTCTTCAACACAGAATATCATGGGAAGTAAATTGGAAACTTTTTATAAAATTGTATGCTCTGTCTGAATCACAAAAGAAATGTTTGGGTTCCATATCTTTTTAACAATAAATCAGGAGTTTCCAAACGATAAAAAATTAGCCTAATCAGGATTTCTGTCCCTCCGTAACATGTACTTATTTACACTAAAAGGAACCATGAAAAATGTTTTGTAGTTCTTACTGTGTTTTATTGAATTTAGACTAAAAAGATAATTAAATTATATATTTTTGTTTATGGTTTAAGCACAAACAAATCTTTAGGGAAGATCATTTGCATAGAAAGCTCATTTGATACTAAATTGTAACATTAACGTATTCAAGTGACATTAAGGGATATTAAATAGAATGAGATTGTAATATAACATATTTAATCATGTGTAGTAAAATAAAACTTTGCAATTTACTTTCATTATTTATTTTGTTCCCCTTTTCTGTAACTTAACTTTAAAAATTGTTGTTTTTCTAAATTCCACGGAGTTTCTATAAATTAATGGGCGCTGTCATGTTTGAGCTTACGTTGCCCCTTTCTATGTTTCCCCTCCTGAAGACAATTAGGGACAGATATAAAACAGGCAATAAAAGGGACTGTCCAACCAAAATGGTTTCCATACAGCGTTATTTGTACAGAGATAAAATGTAAACTAGTTCAAACAAAGTGGCGCCCATTACTTTATAGAAAACAAAGTACTTTATGGAGTCATTTACACTAATAATTTCACACTTAAAACAACTAATATAATTGTAAAAATACATCTATAAATTACAGGCTAAGTCTTGCATAGAACACATCATTGTGTCTTGTCTGTATTTAATGTTTAATGCCCCTTTAAACCCTGGGAAATTGTTCCTCTAGCAGTTTATTTCTAACATCCTCTAACTTTGTTCAGCAGAGGAGATAATCAAATAACTAATATATACTGATATAGGGTAGTTACAAGGAAGTCAAGAAAGTTTGTCAGCTGCTTTTTAAGCTCTCAATAGACTTCTCAGAAATCAGAACGATTAATCACCTCAGGGGGATCATAGAACCCCTGTACCACCTGTACTCATGTACCTCCTATACTCATGTACCTCCTGTACTCATGTACCTCCTATACTCATGTACCTCCTATACTCATGTACCTCCTGTACCCATGTACCTCCTATACTCATGTACCTCCTATACTCATGTACCTCCTGTACTCATGTACCTCCTGTACTCATGTACCTCCTATACTCATGTACCTCCTATACTCATGTACCTCCTGTACTCATGTACCTCCTGTACTCATTTACCTCCTGTACTCATGTACCTCCTGTACTCATGTACCTCCTATACTCATGTACCTCCTGTACTCATGTACCTCCTGTACTCATGTACCTCCTCTACTCATGTACCTCCTATACTCATGTACCTCCTGTACTCATGTACCTCCTATACTCATGTACCTCCTATACTCATGTACCTCCTATACTCATGTACCACCTGTACTCATGTACATCCTGTACTCATGTACCTCCTATACTCATGTACCTCCTGTACTCATGTACCTCCTGTACCCATGTACCTCCTATACTCATGTACCTCCTGTACTCATGTACCTCCTATACTCATGTACCTCCTGTACTCATGTACCTCCTGTACTCATGTACCTCCTGTACTCATGTACATCCTATACTCATGTACCTCCTATACTCATGTACCTCCTGTACTCATGTACCTCCTATACTCATGTACCTCCTGTACTCATGTACCTCCTGTATTCATGTACCTCCTATACTCATGTACCTCCTGTACTCATGTACCTCCTATACTCATGTACCTCCTGTACTCATGTACCTCCTATACTCATGTACCTCCTATACTCATGTACCTCCTGTATTCATGTACCTCCTATACTCATGTACCTCCTGTACTCATGTACCTCCTATACTCATGTACCTCCTGTACTCATGTACCTCCTATACTCATGTACCTCCTATACTCATGTACCTCCTGTACTCATGTACCTCCTGTACTCATGTACCTCCTATACTCATGTACCACCTGTACCCATGTACCTCCTATACTCATGTACCTCCTGTACTCATGTACCTTCTGTACTCATGTACCTCCTATACTCATGTACCTCCTGTACTCATGTACCTCCTATACTCATGTACCTCCTATACTCATGTACCACCTGTACTCATGTACCTCCTGTACTCATGTACCTCCTGTACTCATGTACCTCCTATGCTCATGTACCTCCTGTACTCATGTACCTCCTGTACTCATGTACCTCCTATACTCATGTACCACCTGTACTCATGTACCACCTGTACTCATGTACCACCTGTACTCATTTACCTCCTGTACTCATGTACCACCTGTACTCATGTACCTCCTATACTCATGTACCTCCTGTACTCATGTACCTCCTGTACTCATGTACCTCCTGTACTCATGTACCACCTGTACTAATGTACCTCCTATACTCATGTACCTCCTATACTCATGTACCTCCTGTACTCATGTACCTCCTGTACTCATGTACCTCCTGTACTCATGTACCACCTGTACTCATGTACCTCCTGTACTCATGTACCACCTGTACTCATGTACCTCCTGTACTCATGTACCACCTGTACTCATGTACCTCCTGTACTCATGTACCTCCTGTACTCATGTACCACCTGTACTCATGTACCTCCTGTACTCATGTACCTCCTGTACTCATGTACCACGTGTACTAATGTACCTCCTATACTCATGTACCTCCTGTACTCATGTACCACCTGTACTCATGTACCACCTGTACTCATGTACCTCCTGTACTCATGTACCTCCTGTACTCATGTACCACCTGTTCTCATGTACCTCTTGTACTCATGTACCTCCTGTACTCATGTACCTCCTGTATTCATGTACCACCTGTTCTCATGTACTTCTTGTACTCATGTACCACCTGTACTCATGTACCTCCTATACTCATGTACCTCCTGTACTCATGTACCACCTGTTCTCATGTACCTCTTGTACTCATGTACCTCCTATACTCATGTACCTCCTATACTCATGTACCTCCTATACTCATGTACCTCCTGTACTCATGTACCACCTGTACTCATGTACCTCCTGTACTCATGTACCTACTGTACTCATGTACCTACTGTACTCATGTACCTCCTATACTCATGTACCTCCTATGCTCATGTACCTACTGTACTCATGTACCTCCTATACTCATGTACCTACTGTACTCATGTACCTCCTGTACTCATGTACCTCCTATACTCATGTACCTCCTATACTCATGTACCACCTGTACTAATGTACCTCCTGTACTCATGTACCTCCTATACTCATGTACCTCCTGTACTCATGTACCTCCTGTACTCATGTACCACCTGTACTCATGTACCTCCTGTACTCATGTACCTCCTGTACTCATGTACCTCCTATACTCATGTACCTCCTGTACTCATGTACCTCCTGTACTCATGTACCACTTGTACTCATGTACCTCCTGTACTCATGTACCTCCTGTACTCATGTACCTCCTATACTCATGTACCTCCTGTACTCATGTACCTCCTATACTCATGTACCACCTGTACTCATGTACCACCTGTACTCATGTACCTCCTGTACTCATGTACCTCCTGTACTCATGTACCACCTGTACTCATGTACCTCCTGTACTCATGTACCACCTGTACTCATGTACCTCCTGTACTCATGTACCTCCTATACTCATGTACCTCCTGTACTCATGTACCTCCTGTACTCATGTACCTCCAGTACTCATGTACCACCTGTACTCATGTACCTCCTGTACTCATGTACCTCCTATACTCATGTACCTCCTATACTCATGTACCTCCTATACTCATGTACCTCCTGTACTCATGTACCTCCTATACTCATGTACCTCCTGTACTCATGTACCTCCTGTACTCATGTACCTCCTATACTCATGTACCACCTGTACTCATGTACCTCCTGTACTCATGTACCTCCTATACTCATGTACCTCCTGTACTCATGTACCTCCTATACTCATGTACCACCTGTACTCATGTACCTCCTGTACTCATGTACCTCCTGTACTCATGTACCTCCTGTACTCATGTACCACCTGTACTCATGTACCTCCTGTACTCATGTACCTCCTATACTCATGTACCTCCTGTACTCATGTACCTCCTGTACTCATGTACCACCTGTACTCATGTACCTCCTGTACTCATGTACCTCCTGTACTCATGTACCTCCTATACTCATGTACCTCCTATACTCATGTACCACCTGTACTCATGTACCTCCTGTACTCATGTACCACCTGTATTCATGTACCTCCTGTACTCATGTACCACCTGTACTCATGTACCTCCTGTACTCATGCACCTCCTGTACTCATGTACCTCCTATACTCATGTACCTCTTATACTCATGTACCACCTGTACTAATGAACCTCCTGTACTCATGTACCTCCTATACTCATGTACCTCCTCTACTCATGTACCACCTGTACTCATGTACATCCTGTACTCATGTACCACCTGTATTCATGTACCTCCTCTACTCATGTACCACCTGTACTTGTGTACCTCCTGTACTGATGCACCTCCTGTACTCAAGTACCTCCTATACTCATGTACCTCCTATACTCATGTACCACCTGTACTAATGAACCTCCTGTACTCATGTACCACCTGTACTCATGTACCTCCTGTACTCATGTACCTCCTGTACTCATGTACCTCCTGTACTCATGTACCACCTGTACTAATGTACCTCCTATACTCATGTACCTCCTGTACTCATGTACCTCCTATACTCATGTACCACCTGTACTCATGTACCACCTGTACTCATGTACCTCCTGTACTCATGTACCTCCTGTACTCATGTACCACCTGTACTCATGTACCTCCTGTACTCATGTACCACCTGTACTAATGTACCTCCTATACTCATGTACCTCCTGTACTCATGTACCTCCTGTACTCATGTACCACCTGTACTCATGTACCACCTGTACTCATGTACCTCATATACTCATGTACCTCCTAGTCCTATACTCATGTACCACCTGTACTCATGTACCACCTGTACTCATGTACCTCCTGTACTCATGTACCTCCTGTATTCATGTACCACCTGTATTCATGTACTTCCTGTACCCATGTACCACCTGTACTCATGTACCTCCTGTACTCATGTACCTCCTGTACTCATGTACCACCTGTATTCATGTACCTCCTGTACTCATGTACCTCCTATACTCATGTACCTCCTGTACTCATGTACCTCCTATACTCATGTACCTCCTGTACTCATGTACCTCCTATACTCATGTACCTCCTGTACTCATGTACCTCCTATACTCATGTACCACCTGTACTCATGTACCTCCTGTACTCATGTACCTCCTGTACTCATGTACCACCTGTACTCATGTACCTCCTATACTCATGTACCTCCTGTACTCATGTACCTCCTGTACTCATGTACCTCCAGTACTCATGTACCACCTGTACTCATGTACCTCCTGTACTCATGTACTTCCTGTACTCATGTACCTCTAGTACTCATGTACCTCCTATACTAATGTACCACCTGTACTCATGTACCACCTGTACTCATGTACCTCCTGTACTCATGTACCTCCTGTACTCATGTACCACCTGTATTCATGTACCTCCTGTACTCATGTACCGCCTGTACTCATGTAGCTCCTATACTCATGTACCTCATATACTCATGTACCACCTGTACTCATGTACCTCCTGTACTCATGTACCACCTGTACTCATGTACCACCTGTACTCATGTACCTCCTGTACTCATGTTCCACCTGCACTCATGTACCACCTGTACTCATGTACCTCCTGTACTCATGTACCTCCTGTACTCATGTACCTCCTGTACTCATGTACCACCTATACTCATGTACCTCCTGTACTCATGTACCTCCTATACTCATGTACCTCCTGTACTCATGTACCACCTGTACTCATGTACATCCTGTACTCATGTACCTCCTATACTCATGTACCTCCTGTACTCATGTACCTCCTGTACCCATGTACCTCCTATACTCATGTACCTCCTGTACTCATGTACCTCCTATACTCATGTACCTCCTGTACTCATGTACCTCCTGTACTCATGTACCTCCTGTACTCATGTACCTCCTATACTCATGTACCTCATATACTCATGTACCACCTGTACTCATGTACCTCCTGTACTCATGTACCACCTGTACTCATGTACCACCTGTACTCATGTACCTCCTGTACTCATGTTCCACCTGCACTCATGTACCACCTGTACTCATGTACCTCCTGTACTCATGTACCTCCTGTACTCATGTACCTCCTGTACTCATGTACCACCTATACTCATGTACCTCCTGTACTCATGTACCTCCTATACTCATGTACCTCCTGTACTCATGTACCTCCTGTACTCATGTACCTCCTATACTCATGTACCACCTGTACTCATGTACCACCTGTACTCATGTACCTCCTGTACTCATGTACCTCCTGTACTCATGTACCACCTGTATTCATGTACCACCTGTACTCATGTACCTCCTGTACTCATGTTCCACCTGCACTCATGTACCACCTGTACTCATGTACCTCCTGTACTCATGTACCTCCTGTACTCATGTACCTCCTGTACTCATGTACCACCTATACTCATGTACCTCCTGTACTCATGTACCTCCTATACTCATGTACCTCCTGTACTCATGTACCTCCTGTACTCATGTACCTCCTGTACTCATGTACCTCCTGTACTCATGTACCACCTGTATTCATGTACCTCCTGTACTCATGTACCTCCTGTACTCATGTACCTCCTGTACTCATGTACCTCCTATACTCATGTACCTCCTGTACTCATGTACCTCCTGTACTCATGTACCTCCTATACTCATGTACCACCTGTACTCATGTACCTCCTGTACTCATGTACCACCTGTATTCATGTACCACCTGTATTCATGTACCACCTATACTCATGTACCACCTGTACTCATGTACCTCCTATACTAATGTACCACCTGTACTCATGTACTTCCTGTACTCATGTACCTCTAGTACTCATGTACCTCCTATACTAATGTACCACCTGTACTCATGTACCACCTGTACTCATGTACCTCCTGTACTCATGTACCTCCTGTACTCATGTACCACCTGTATTCATGTACCTCCTGTACTCATGTACCTCCTGTACTCATGTACCTCCTATACTCATGTACCTCATATACTCATGTACCACCTGTACTCATGTACCTCCTGTACTCATGTACCACCTGTACTCATGTACCACCTGTACTCATGTACCTAATGTACTCATGTTCCACCTGCAGTCATGTACCACCTGTACTCATGTACCTCCTGTACTCATGTACCTCCTGTACTCATGTACCTCCTGTACTCATGTACCACCTATACTCATGTACCTCCTGTACTCATGTACCTCCTATACTCATGTACCTCCTGTACTCATGTACCTCCTGTACTCATGTACCTCCTATACTCATGTACCACCTGTACTCATGTACCACCTGTACTCATGTACCTCCTGTACTCATGTACCTCCTGTATTCATGTACCACCTGTATTCATGTACCTCCTGTACCCATGTACCACCTGTACTCATGTACCTCCTGTACTCATGTACCTCCTGTACTCATGTACCACCTGTATTCATGTACCTCCTGTACTCATGTACCTCCTGTACTCATGTACCTCCTATACTCATGTACCTCCTGTACTCATGTACCTCCTATACTCATGTACCTCCTGTACTCATGTACCTCCTATACTCATGTACCTCCTGTACTCATGTACCTCCTATACTCATGTACCACCTGTACTCATGTACCTCCTGTACTCATGTACCTCCTGTACTCATGTACCTCCTGTACTCATGTACCACCTGTACTCATGTACCTCCTATACTCATGTACCTCCTGTACTCATGTACCTCCTGTACTCATGTACCTCCAGTACTCATGTACCACCTGTACTCATGTACCTCCTGTACTCATGTACCTCCTATACTCATGTACCTCCTGTACTCATGTACCTCCTATACTCATGTACCTCCTATACTCATGTACCACCTGTACTCATGTACCTCCTGTACTCATGTACCACCTGTATTCATGAACCTCCTGTACTCATGTACCACCTGTACTCATGTACCTCCTGTACTCATGCACCTCCTGTACTCATGTACCTCCTATACTCATGTACCACCTGTATTCATGTACCTCCTGTACTCATGTACCACCTGTACTAATGAACCACCTGTACTCATGTACCACTTGTACTCATGTACCTCCTGTACTCATGTACCTCCTGTACTCATGTACCACCTGTACTAATGTACCTCCTATACTCATGTACCTCCTGTACTCATGTACCTCCTATACTCATGTACCACCTGTACTCATGTACCACCTGTACTCATGTACCTCCTGTACTCATGTACCACCTGTACTCATGTACCACCTGTACTCATGTACCTCCTGTACTCATGTACCTCCTGTACTCATGTACCACCTGTACTAATGTACCTCCTATACTCATGTACCTCCTGTACTCATGTACCTCCTGTACTCATGTACCACCTGTACTCATGTACCTCATATACTCATGTACCTCCTAGTCCTATACTCATGTACCACCTGTACTCATGTACCTTCTGTACTCATGTACCACCTGTATTCATGTACCTCCTGTACCCATGTACCACCTGTACTCATGTTCCTCCTGTACTCATGTACCTCCTGTACTCATGTACCACCTGTATTCATGTACCTCCTGTACTCATGTACCTCCTGTACTCATGTAACTCCTATACTCATGTACCTCCTGTACTCATGTACCTCCAATACTCATGTACCTCCTATACTCATGTACCTCCTGTACTCCTGTACCTCCTATACTCATGTACCTCCAGTACTCATGTACCACCTGTACTCATGTACCTCCTGTACTCATGTACCTCCAATACTTGTGTACCTCCTATACTCATGTACCTCCTGTACTCATGTACCGCCTGTACTCATGTACCTCCTATACTCATGTACCACCTGTACTCATGTACCTCCTGTACTCATGTACCACCTGTATTCATGTACCACCTGTATTCATGTACCACCTATACTCATGTACCACCTGTACTCATGTACCTCCTATACTAATGTACCACCTGTACTCATGTACTTCCTGTACTCATGTACCTCTAGTACTCATGTACCTCCTATACTAATGTACCACCTGTACTCATGTACCACCTGTACTCATGTACCTCCTGTACTCATGTACCTCCTGTACTCATGTACCACCTGTATTCATGTACCTCCTGTACTCATGTACCGCCTGTACTCATGTACCTCCTATACTCATGTACCTCATATACTCATGTACCACCTGTACTCATGTACCTCCTGTACTCATGTACCACCTGTACTCATGTACCACCTGTACTCATGTACCTCCTGTACTCATGTTCCACCTGCACTCATGTACCACCTGTACTCATGTACCTCCTGTACTCTTGTACCTCCTGTACTCATGTACCTCCTGTACTCATGTACCACCTATACTCATGTACCTCCTGTACTCATGTACCTCCTATACTCATGTACCTCCTGTACTCATGTACCACCTGTACTCATGTACATCCTGTACTCATGTACCTCCTATACTCATGTACCTCCTGTACTCATGTACCTCCTGTACCCATGTACCTCCTATACTCATGTACCTCCTGTACTCATGTACCTCCTATACTCATGTACCTCCTGTACTCATGTACCTCCTGTACTCATGTACCTCCTATACTCATGTACCTCATATACTCATGTACCACCTGTACTCATGTACCTCCTGTACTCATGTACCACCTGTACTCATGTACCACCTGTACTCATGTACCTCCTGTACTCATGTTCCACCTGCACTCATGTACCACCTGTACTCATGTACCTCCTGTACTCATGTACCTCCTGTACTCATGTACCTCCTGTACTCATGTACCACCTATACTCATGTACCTCCTGTACTCATGTACCTCCTATACTCATGTACCTCCTGTACTCATGTACCTCCTGTACTCATGTACCTCCTATACTCATGTACCACCTGTACTCATGTACCACCTGTACTCATGTACCTCCTGTACTCATGTACCTCCTGTACTCATGTACCACCTGTATTCATGTACCTCCTGTACTCATGTACCTCCTGTACTCATGTACCTCCTATACTCATGTACCTCATATACTCATGTACCACCTGTACTCATGTACCTCCTGTACTCATGTACCACCTGTACTCATGTACCACCTGTACTCATGTACCTCCTGTACTCATGTTCCACCTGCACTCATGTACCACCTGTACTCATGTACCTCCTGTACTCATGTACCTCCTGTACTCATGTACCTCCTGTACTCATGTACCACCTATACTCATGTACCTCCTGTACTCATGTACCTCCTATACTCATGTACCTCCTGTACTCATGTACCACCTGTACTCATGTACATCCTGTACTCATGTACCTCCTATACTCATGTACCTCCTGTACTCATGTACCTCCTGTACCCATGTACCTCCTATACTCATGTACCTCCTGTACTCATGTACCTCCTGTACTCATGTACCTCCTGTACTCATGTACCTCCTATACTCATGTACCTCATATACTCATGTACCACCTGTACTCATGTACCTCCTGTACTCATGTACCACCTGTACTCATGTACCACCTGTACTCATGTACCTCCTGTACTCATGTTCCACCTGCACTCATGTACCACCTGTACTCATGTACCTCCTATACTCATGTACCTCCTGTACTCATGTACCACCTGTTCTCATGTACCTCTTGTACTCATGTACCTCCTATACTCATGTACCTCCTATACTCATGTACCTCCTATACTCATGTACCTCCTGTACTCATGTACCACCTGTACTCATGTACCTACTGTACTCATGTACCTACTGTACTCATGTACCTCCTATACTCATGTACCTCCTATGCTCATGTACCTACTGTACTCATGTACCTCCTATACTCATGTACCTACTGTACTCATGTACCTCCTGTACTCATGTACCTCCTATACTCATGTACCTCCTATACTCATGTACCACCTGTACTAATGTACCTCCTGTACTCATGTACCTCCTATACTCATGTACCTCCTGTACTCATGTACCTCCTGTACTCATGTACCACCTGTACTCATGTACCTCCTGTACTTATGTACCTCCTGTACTCATGTACCTCCTATACTCATGTACCTCCTGTACTCATGTACCTCCTGTACTCATGTACCACTTGTACTCATGTACCTCCTGTACTCATGTACCTCCTGTACTCATGTACCTCCTATACTCATGTACCTCCTGTACTCATGTACCTCCTATACTCATGTACCACCTGTACTCATGTACCACCTGTACTCATGTACCTCCTGTACTCATGTACCTCCTGTACTCATGTACCTCCTGTACTCATGTACCACCTGTACTCATGTACCTCCTGTACTCATGTACCACCTGTACTCATGTACCTCCTGTACTCATGTACCTCCTATACTCATGTACCTCCTGTACTCATGTACCTCCTGTACTCATGTACCTCCAGTACTCATGTACCACCTGTACTCATGTACCTCCTGTACTCATGTACCTCCTATACTCATGTACCTCCTATACTCATGTACCTCCTGTACTCATGTACCTCCTATACTCATGTACCTCCTGTACTCATGTACCTCCTGTACTCATGTACCTCCTATACTCATGTACCACCTGTACTCATGTACCTCCTGTACTCATGTACCTCCTATACTCATGTACCTCCTGTACTCATGTACCTCCTATACTCATGTACCACCTGTACTCATGTACCTCCTGTACTCATGTACCTCCTGTACTCATGTACCTCCTGTACTCATGTACCACCTGTACTCATGTACCTCCTGTACTCATGTACCTCCTATACTCATGTACCTCCTGTACTCATGTACCTCCTGTACTCATGTACCACCTGTACTCATGTACCTCCTGTACTCATGTACCTCCTGTACTCATGTACCTCCTATACTCATGTACCTCCTATACTCATGTACCACCTGTACTCATGTACCTCCTGTACTCATGTACCACCTGTATTCATGTACCTCCTGTACTCATGTACCACCTGTACTCATGTACCTCCTGTACTCATGCACCTCCTGTACTCATGTACCTCCTATACTCATGTACCTCTTATACTCATGTACCACCTGTACTAATGAACCTCCTGTACTCATGTACCTCCTATACTCATGTACCTCCTCTACTCATGTACCACCTGTACTCATGTACATCCTGTACTCATGTACCACCTGTATTCATGTACCTCCTCTACTCATGTACCACCTGTACTTGTGTACCTCCTGTACTGATGCACCTCCTGTACTCAAGTACCTCCTATACTCATGTACCTCCTATACTCATGTACCACCTGTACTAATGAACCTCCTGTACTCATGTACCACCTGTACTCATGTACCTCCTGTACTCATGTACCTCCTGTACTCATGTACCTCCTGTACTCATGTACCACCTGTACTAATGTACCTCCTATACTCATGTACCTCCTGTACTCATGTACCTCCTATACTCATGTACCACCTGTACTCATGTACCACCTGTACTCATGTACCTCCTGTACTCATGTACCTCCTGTACTCATGTACCACCTGTACTCATGTACCTCCTGTACTATTGTACCACCTGTACTAATGTACCTCCTATACTCATGTACCTCCTGTACTCATGTACCTCCTGTACTCATGTACCACCTGTACTCATGTACCACCTGTACTCATGTACCTCATATACTCATGTACCTCCTAGTCCTATACTCATGTACCACCTGTACTCATGTACCACCTGTACTCATGTACCTCCTGTACTCATGTACCTCCTGTATTCATGTACCACCTGTATTCATGTACTTCCTGTACCCATGTACCACCTGTACTCATGTACCTCCTGTACTCATGTACCTCCTGTACTCATGTACCACCTGTATTCATGTACCTCCTGTACTCATGTACCTCCTGTACTCATGTACCTCCTATACTCATGTACCTCCTGTACTCATGTACCTCCTATACTCATGTACCTCCTGTACTCATGTACCTCCTATACTCATGTACCTCCTGTACTCATGTACCTCCTATACTCATGTACCACCTGTACTCATGTACCTCCTGTACTCATGTACCTCCTGTACTCATGTACCTCCTGTACTCATGTACCACCTGTACTCATGTACCTCCTATACTCATGTACCTCCTGTACTCATGTACCTCCTGTACTCATGTACCTCCAGTACTCATGTACCACCTGTACTCATGTACCTCCTGTACTCATGTACCTCCTATCCTCATGTACCTCCTGTACTCATGTACCTCCTATACTCATGTACCTCCTATACTCATGTACCACCTGTACTCATGTACCTCCTGTACTCATGTACCACCTGTATTCATGAACCTCCTGTACTCATGTACCACCTGTACTCATGTACCTCCTGTACTCATGCACCTCCTGTACTCATGTACCTCCTGTACTCATGTACCACCTGTATTCATGTACCTCCTGTACTCATGTACCACCTGTACTCATGTACCACTTGTACTCATGTACCTCCTGTACTCATGTACCTCCTGTACTCATGTACCACCTGTACTAATGTACCTCCTATACTCATGTACCTCCTGTACTCATGTACCTCCTATACTCATGTACCACCTGTACTCATGTACCACCTGTACTCATGTACCTCCTGTACTCATGTACCTCCTGTACTCATGTACCACCTGTACTAATGTACCTCCTGTACTCATGTACCTCCTGTACTCATGTACCTCCTATACTCATGTACCTCCTGTACTCATGTACCGCCTGTACTCATGTACCTCCTATACTCATGTACCACCTGTACTCATGTACCTCCTGTACTCATGTACCACCTGTATTCATGTACCACCTGTATTCATGTACCACCTATACTCATGTACCACCTGTACTCATGTACCTCCTATACTAATGTACCACCTGTACTCATGTACTTCCTGTACTCATGTACCTCTAGTACTCATGTACCTCCTATACTAATGTACCACCTGTACTCATGTACCACCTGTACTCATGTACCTCCTGTACTCATGTACCTCCTGTACTCATGTACCACCTGTATTCATGTACCTCCTGTACTCATGTACCTCCTGTACTCATGTACCTCCTATACTCATGTACCTCATATACTCATGTACCACCTGTACTCATGTACCTCCTGTACTCATGTACCACCTGTACTCATGTACCACCTGTACTCATGTACCTCCTGTACTCATGTTCCACCTGCACTCATGTACCACCTGTACTCATGTACCTCCTGTACTCATGTACCTCCTGTACTCATGTACCTCCTGTACTCATGTACCACCTATACTCATGTACCTCCTGTACTCATGTACCTCCTATACTCATGTACCTCCTGTACTCATGTACCTCCTGTACTCATGTACCTCCTGTACTCATGTTCCACCTGCACTCATGTACCACCTGTACTCATGTACCTCCTGTACTCATGTACCTCCTGTACTCATGTACCTCCTGTACTCATGTACCACCTATACTCATGTACCTCCTGTACTCATGTACCTCCTATACTCATGTACCTCCTGTACTCATGTACCTCCTGTACTCATGTACCTCCTATACTCATGTACCACCTGTACTCATGTACCACCTGTACTCATGTACCTCCTGTACTCATGTACCTCCTGTACTCATGTACCACCTGTATTCATGTACCACCTGTACTCATGTACCTCCTGTACTCATGTTCCACCTGCACTCATGTACCACCTGTACTCATGTACCTCCTGTACTCATGTACCTCCTGTACTCATGTACCTCCTGTACTCATGTACCACCTATACTCATGTACCTCCTGTACTCATGTACCTCCTATACTCATGTACCTCCTGTACTCATGTACCTCCTGTACTCATGTACCTCCTGTACTCATGTACCTCCTGTACTCATGTACCACCTGTACTCATGTACCTCCTGTACTCATGTACCTCCTGTACTCATGTACCTCCTGTACTCATGTACCTCCTATACTCATGTACCTCCTGTACTCATGTACCGCCTGTACTCATGTACCTCCTATACTCATGTACCACCTGTACTCATGTACCTCCTGTACTCATGTACCACCTGTATTCATGTACCACCTGTATTCATGTACCACCTATACTCATGTACCACCTGTACTCATGTACCTCCTATACTAATGTACCACCTGTACTCATGTACTTCCTGTACTCATGTACCTCTAGTACTCATGTACCTCCTATACTAATGTACCACCTGTACTCATGTACCACCTGTACTCATGTACCTCCTGTACTCATGTACCTCCTGTACTCATGTACCACCTGTATTCATGTACCTCCTGTACTCATGTACCTCCTGTACTCATGTACCTCCTATACTCATGTACCTCATATACTCATGTACCACCTGTACTCATGTACCTCCTGTACTCATGTACCACCTGTACTCATGTACCACCTGTACTCATGTACCTCCTGTACTCATGTTCCACCTGCACTCATGTACCACCTGTACTCATGTACCTCCTGTACTCATGTACCTCCTGTACTCATGTACCTCCTGTACTCATGTACCACCTATACTCATGTACCTCCTGTACTCATGTACCTCCTATACTCATGTACCTCCTGTACTCATGTACCTCCTGTACTCATGTACCTCCTATACTCATGTACCACCTGTACTCATGTACCACCTGTACTCATGTACCTCCTGTACTCATGTACCTCCTGTATTCATGTACCACCTGTATTCATGTACCTCCTGTACCCATGTACCACCTGTACTCATGTACCTCCTGTACTCATGTACCTCCTGTACTCATGTACCACCTGTATTCATGTACCTCCTGTACTCATGTACCTCCTGTACTCATGTACCTCCTATACTCATGTACCTCCTGTACTCATGTACCTCCTATACTCATGTACCTCCTGTACTCATGTACCTCCTATACTCATGTACCTCCTGTACTCATGTACCTCCTATACTCATGTACCACCTGTACTCATGTACCTCCTGTACTCATGTACCTCCTGTACTCATGTACCTCCTGTACTCATGTACCACCTGTACTCATGTACCTCCTGTACTCATGTACCTCCTGTACTCATGTACCTCCTGTACTCATGTACCTCCAGTACTCATGTACCACCTGTACTCATGTACCTCCTGTACTCATGTACCTCCTATACTCATGTACCTCCTGTACTCATGTACCTCCTATACTCATGTACCTCCTATACTCATGTACCACCTGTACTCATGTACCTCCTGTACTCATGTACCACCTGTATTCATGAACCTCCTGTACTCATGTACCACCTGTACTCATGTACCTCCTGTACTCATGCACCTCCTGTACTCATGTACCTCCTATACTCATGTACCACCTGTATTCATGTACCTCCTGTACTCATGTACCACCTGTACTAATGAACCACCTGTACTCATGTACCACTTGTACTCATGTACCTCCTGTACTCATGTACCTCCTGTACTCATGTACCACCTGTACTAATGTACCTCCTATACTCATGTACCTCCTGTACTCATGTACCTCCTATACTCATGTACCACCTGTACTCATGTACCACCTGTACTCATGTACCTCCTGTACTCATGTACCACCTGTACTCATGTACCACCTGTACTCATGTACCTCCTGTACTCATGTACCTCCTGTACTCATGTACCACCTGTACTAATGTACCTCCTATACTCATGTACCTCCTGTACTCATGTACCTCCTGTACTCATGTACCACCTGTACTCATGTACCTCATATACTCATGTACCTCCTAGTCCTATACTCATGTACCACCTGTACTCATGTACCTTCTGTACTCATGTACCACCTGTATTCATGTACCTCCTGTACCCATGTACCACCTGTACTCATGTTCCTCCTGTACTCATGTACCTCCTGTACTCATGTACCACCTGTATTCATGTACCTCCTGTACTCATGTACCTCCTGTACTCATGTAACTCCTATACTCATGTACCTCCTGTACTCATGTACCTCCAATACTCATGTAACTCCTATACTCATGTACCTCCTGTACTCCTGTACCTCCTATACTCATGTACCTCCAGTACTCATGTACCACCTGTACTCATGTACCTCCTGTACTCATGTACCTCCAATACTTGTGTACCTCCTATACTCATGTACCTCCTGTACTCATGTACCGCCTGTACTCATGTACCTCCTATACTCATGTACCACCTGTACTCATGTACCTCCTGTACTCATGTACCACCTGTATTCATGTACCACCTGTATTCATGTACCACCTATACTCATGTACCACCTGTACTCATGTACCTCCTATACTAATGTACCACCTGTACTCATGTACTTCCTGTACTCATGTACCTCTAGTACTCATGTACCTCCTATACTAATGTACCACCTGTACTCATGTACCACCTGTACTCATGTACCTCCTGTACTCATGTACCTCCTGTACTCATGTACCACCTGTATTCATGTACCTCCTGTACTCATGTACCGCCTGTACTCATGTACCTCCTATACTCATGTACCTCATATACTCATGTACCACCTGTACTCATGTACCTCCTGTACTCATGTACCACCTGTACTCATGTACCACCTGTACTCATGTACCTCCTGTACTCATGTTCCACCTGCACTCATGTACCACCTGTACTCATGTACCTCCTGTACTCTTGTACCTCCTGTACTCATGTACCTCCTGTACTCATGTACCACCTATACTCATGTACCTCCTGTACTCATGTACCTCCTATACTCATGTACCTCCTGTACTCATGTACCACCTGTACTCATGTACATCCTGTACTCATGTACCTCCTATACTCATGTACCTCCTGTACTCATGTACCTCCTGTACTCATGTACCTCCTATACTCATGTACCTCCTGTACTCATGTACCTCCTATACTCATGTACCTCCTGTACTCATGTACCTCCTGTACTCATGTACCTCCTGTACTCATGTACCTCCTATACTCATGTACCTCATATACTCATGTACCACCTGTACTCATGTACCTCCTGTACTCATGTACCACCTGTACTCATGTACCACCTGTACTCATGTACCTCCTGTACTCATGTTCCACCTGCACTCATGTACCACCTGTACTCATGTACCTCCTGTACTCATGTACCTCCTGTACTCATGTACCTCCTGTACTCATGTACCACCTATACTCATGTACCTCCTGTACTCATGTACCTCCTATACTCATGTACCTCCTGTACTCATGTACCTCCTGTACTCATGTACCTCCTATACTCATGTACCACCTGTACTCATGTACCACCTGTACTCATGTACCTCCTGTACTCATGTACCTCCTGTACTCATGTACCACCTGTATTCATGTACCTCCTGTACTCATGTACCTCCTGTACTCATGTACCTCCTATACTCATGTACCTCATATACTCATGTACCACCTGTACTCATGTACCTCCTGTACTCATGTACCACCTGTACTCATGTACCACCTGTACTCATGTACCTCCTGTACTCATGTTCCACCTGCACTCATGTACCTCCTGTACTCATGTACCTCCTGTACTCATGTACCTCCTGTACTCATGTACCACCTATACTCATGTACCTCCTGTACTCATGTACCTCCTATACTCATGTACCTCCTGTACTCATGTACCACCTGTACTCATGTACATCCTGTACTCATGTACCTCCTATACTCATGTACCTCCTGTACTCATGTACCTCCTGTACCCATGTACCTCCTATACTCATGTACCTCCTGTACTCATGTACCTCCTGTACTCATGTACCTCCTGTACTCATGTACCTCCTATACTCATGTACCTCATATACTCATGTACCACCTGTACTCATGTACCTCCTGTACTCATGTACCACCTGTACTCATGTACCACCTGTACTCATGTACCTCCTGTACTCATGTTCCACCTGCACTCATGTACCACCTGTACTCATGTACCTCCTATACTCATGTACCTCCTGTACTCATGTACCACCTGTTCTCATGTACCTCTTGTACTCATGTACCTCCTATACTCATGTACCTCCTATACTCATGTACCTCCTATACTCATGTACCTCCTGTACTCATGTACCACCTGTACTCATGTACCTACTGTACTCATGTACCTACTGTACTCATGTACCTCCTATACTCATGTACCTCCTATGCTCATGTACCTACTGTACTCATGTACCTCCTATACTCATGTACCTACTGTACTCATGTACCTCCTGTACTCATGTACCTCCTATACTCATGTACCTCCTATACTCATGTACCACCTGTACTAATGTACCTCCTGTACTCATGTACCTCCTATACTCATGTACCTCCTGTACTCATGTACCTCCTGTACTCATGTACCACCTGTACTCATGTACCTCCTGTACTTATGTACCTCCTGTACTCATGTACCTCCTATACTCATGTACCTCCTGTACTCATGTACCTCCTGTACTCATGTACCACTTGTACTCATGTACCTCCTGTACTCATGTACCTCCTGTACTCATGTACCTCCTATACTCATGTACCTCCTGTACTCATGTACCTCCTATACTCATGTACCACCTGTACTCATGTACCACCTGTACTCATGTACCTCCTGTACTCATGTACCTCCTGTACTCATGTACCTCCTGTACTCATGTACCACCTGTACTCATGTACCTCCTGTACTCATGTACCACCTGTACTCATGTACCTCCTGTACTCATGTACCTCCTATACTCATGTACCTCCTGTACTCATGTACCTCCTGTACTCATGTACCTCCAGTACTCATGTACCACCTGTACTCATGTACCTCCTGTACTCATGTACCTCCTATACTCATGTACCTCCTATACTCATGTACCTCCTATACTCATGTACCTCCTGTACTCATGTACCTCCTATACTCATGTACCTCCTGTACTCATGTACCTCCTGTACTCATGTACCTCCTATACTCATGTACCACCTGTACTCATGTACCTCCTGTACTCATGTACCTCCTATACTCATGTACCTCCTGTACTCATGTACCTCCTATACTCATGTACCACCTGTACTCATGTACCTCCTGTACTCATGTACCTCCTGTACTCATGTACCTCCTGTACTCATGTACCACCTGTACTCATGTACCTCCTGTACTCATGTACCTCCTATACTCATGTACCTCCTGTACTCATGTACCTCCTGTACTCATGTACCACCTGTACTCATGTACCTCCTGTACTCATGTACCTCCTGTACTCATGTACCTCCTATACTCATGTACCTCCTATACTCATGTACCACCTGTACTCATGTACCTCCTGTACTCATGTACCACCTGTATTCATGTACCTCCTGTACTCATGTACCACCTGTACTCATGTACCTCCTGTACTCATGCACCTCCTGTACTCATGTACCTCCTATACTCATGTACCTCTTATACTCATGTACCACCTGTACTAATGAACCTCCTGTACTCATGTACCTCCTATACTCATGTACCTCCTCTACTCATGTACCACCTGTACTCATGTACATCCTGTACTCATGTACCACCTGTATTCATGTACCTCCTCTACTCATGTACCACCTGTACTTGTGTACCTCCTGTACTGATGCACCTCCTGTACTCAAGTACCTCCTATACTCATGTACCTCCTATACTCATGTACCACCTGTACTAATGAACCTCCTGTACTCATGTACCACCTGTACTCATGTACCTCCTGTACTCATGTACCTCCTGTACTCATGTACCTCCTGTACTCATGTACCACCTGTACTAATGTACCTCCTATACTCATGTACCTCCTGTACTCATGTACCTCCTATACTCATGTACCACCTGTACTCATGTACCACCTGTACTCATGTACCTCCTGTACTCATGTACCTCCTGTACTCATGTACCACCTGTACTCATGTACCTCCTGTACTCATGTACCACCTGTACTAATGTACCTCCTATACTCATGTACCTCCTGTACTCATGTACCTCCTGTACTCATGTACCACCTGTACTCATGTACCACCTGTACTCATGAACCTCATATACTCATGTACCTCCTAGTCCTATACTCATGTACCACCTGTACTCATGTACCACCTGTACTCATGTACCTCCTGTACTCATGTACCTCCTGTATTCATGTACCACCTGTATTCATGTACTTCCTGTACCCATGTACCACCTGTACTCATGTACCTCCTGTACTCATGTACCTCCTGTACTCATGTACCACCTGTATTCATGTACCTCCTGTACTCATGTACCTCCTGTACTCATGTACCTCCTATACTCATGTACCTCCTGTACTCATGTACCTCCTATACTCATGTACCTCCTGTACTCATGTACCTCCTATACTCATGTACCTCCTGTACTCATGTACCTCCTATACTCATGTACCACCTGTACTCATGTACCTCCTGTACTCATGTACCTCCTGTACTCATGTACCTCCTGTACTCATGTACCACCTGTACTCATGTACCTCCTATACTCATGTACCTCCTGTACTCATGTACCTCCTGTACTCATGTACCTCCAGTACTCATGTACCACCTGTACTCATGTACCTCCTGTACTCATGTACCTCCTATCCTCATGTACCTCCTGTACTCATGTACCTCCTATACTCATGTACCTCCTATACTCATGTACCACCTGTACTCATGTACCTCCTGTACTCATGTACCACCTGTATTCATGAACCTCCTGTACTCATGTACCACCTGTACTCATGTACCTCCTGTACTCATGCACCTCCTGTACTCATGTACCTCCTGTACTCATGTACCACCTGTATTCATGTACCTCCTGTACTCATGTACCACCTGTACTCATGTACCACTTGTACTCATGTACCTCCTGTACTCATGTACCTCCTGTACTCATGTACCACCTGTACTAATGTACCTCCTATACTCATGTACCTCCTGTACTCATGTACCTCCTATACTCATGTACCACCTGTACTCATGTACCACCTGTACTCATGTACCTCCTGTACTCATGTACCTCCTGTACTCATGTACCACCTGTACTAATGTACCTCCTGTACTCATGTACCTCCTGTACTCATGTACCTCCTATACTCATGTACCTCCTGTACTCATGTACCGCCTGTACTCATGTACCTCCTATACTCATGTACCACCTGTACTCATGTACCTCCTGTACTCATGTACCACCTGTATTCATGTACCACCTGTATTCATGTACCACCTATACTCATGTACCACCTGTACTCATGTACCTCCTATACTAATGTACCACCTGTACTCATGTACTTCCTGTACTCATGTACCTCTAGTACTCATGTACCTCCTATACTAATGTACCACCTGTACTCATGTACCACCTGTACTCATGTACCTCCTGTACTCATGTACCTCCTGTACTCATGTACCACCTGTATTCATGTACCTCCTGTACTCATGTACCTCCTGTACTCATGTACCTCCTATACTCATGTACCTCATATACTCATGTACCACCTGTACTCATGTACCTCCTGTACTCATGTACCACCTGTACTCATGTACCACCTGTACTCATGTACCTCCTGTACTCATGTTCCACCTGCACTCATGTACCACCTGTACTCATGTACCTCCTGTACTCATGTACCTCCTGTACTCATGTACCTCCTGTACTCATGTACCACCTATACTCATGTACCTCCTGTACTCATGTACCTCCTATACTCATGTACCTCCTGTACTCATGTACCTCCTGTACTCATGTACCTCCTATACTCATGTACCACCTGTACTCATGTACCACCTGTACTCATGTACCTCCTGTACTCATGTACCTCCTGTATTCATGTACCACCTGTATTCATGTACCTCCTGTACCCATGTACCACCTGTACTCATGTACCTCCTGTACTCATGTACCTCCTGTACTCATGTACCACCTGTATTCATGTACCTCCTGTACTCATGTACCTCCTGTACTCATGTACCTCCTATACTCATGTACCTCCTGTACTCATGTACCTCCTATACTCATGTACCTCCTGTACTCATGTACCTCCTATACTCATGTACCTCCTGTACTCATGTACCTCCTATACTCATGTACCACCTGTACTCATGTACCTCCTGTACTCATGTACCTCCTGTACTCATGTACCTCCTGTACTCATGTACCACCTGTACTCATGTACCTCCTATACTCATGTACCTCCTGTACTCATGTACCTCCTGTACTCATGTACCTCCAGTACTCATGTACCACCTGTACTCATGTACCTCCTGTACTCATGTACCTCCTATACTCATGTACCTCCTGTACTCATGTACCTCCTATACTCATGTACCTCCTATACTCATGTACCACCTGTACTCATGTACCTCCTGTACTCATGTACCACCTGTATTCATGAACCTCCTGTACTCATGTACCACCTGTACTCATGTACCTCCTGTACTCATGCACCTCCTGTACTCATGTACCTCCTATACTCATGTACCACCTGTATTCATGTACCTCCTGTACTCATGTACCACCTGTACTCATGTACCTCCTGTACTCATGTTCCACCTGCACTCATGTACCACCTGTACTCATGTACCTCCTGTACTCTTGTACCTCCTGTACTCATGTACCTCCTGTACTCATGTACCACCTATACTCATGTACCTCCTGTACTCATGTACCTCCTATACTCATGTACCTCCTGTACTCATGTACCACCTGTACTCATGTACATCCTGTACTCATGTACCTCCTATACTCATGTACCTCCTGTACTCATGTACCTCCTGTACTCATGTACCTCCTGTACTCATGTACCTCCTATACTCATGTACCTCCTGTACTCATGTACCTCCTATACTCATGTACCACCTGTACTCATGTACCTCCTGTACTCATGTACCTCCTGTACTCATGTACCTCCTGTACTCATGTACCACCTGTACTCATGTACCTCCTATACTCATGTACCTCCTGTACTCATGTACCTCCAGTACTCATATACCACCTGTACTCATGTACCTCCTGTACTCATGTACCTCCTATACTCATGTACCTCCTGTACTCATGTACCTCCTATACTCATGTACCTCCTATACTCATGTACCACCTGTACTCATGTACCTCCTGTACTCATGTACCACCTGTATTCATGAACCTCCTGTACTCATGTACCACCTGTACTCATGTACCTCCTGTACTCATGCACCTCCTGTACTCATGTACCTCCTATACTCATGTACCACCTGTATTCATGTACCTCCTGTACTCATGTACCACCTGTACTAATGAACCACCTGTACTCATGTACCACTTGTACTCATGTACCTCCTGTACTCATGTACCTCCTGTACTCATGTACCACCTGTACTAATGTACCTCCTATACTCATGTACCTCCTGTACTCATGTACCTCCTATACTCATGTACCACCTGTACTCATGTACCACCTGTACTCATGTACCTCCTGTACTCATGTACCACCTGTACTCATGTACCACCTGTACTCATGTACCTCCTGTACTCATGTACCTCCTGTACTCATGTACCACCTGTACTAATGTACCTCCTATACTCATGTACCTCCTGTACTCATGTACCTCCTGTACTCATGTACCACCTGTACTCATGTACCTCATATACTCATGTACCTCCTAGTCCTATACTCATGTACCACCTGTACTCATGTACCTTCTGTACTCATGTACCACCTGTATTCATGTACCTCCTGTACCCATGTACCACCTGTACTCATGTTCCTCCTGTACTCATGTACCTCCTGTACTCATGTACCACCTGTATTCATGTACCTCCTGTACTCATGTACCTCCTGTACTCATGTAACTCCTATACTCATGTACCTCCTGTACTCATGTACCTCCAATACTCATGTACCTCCTATACTCATGTACCTCCTGTACTCCTGTACCTCCTATACTCATGTACCTCCAGTACTCATGTACCACCTGTACTCATGTACCTCCTGTACTCATGTACCTCCAGTACTTGTGTACCTCCTATACTCATGTACCTCCTGTACTCATGTACCGCCTGTACTCATGTACCTCCTATACTCATGTACCACCTGTACTCATGTACCTCCTGTACTCATGTACCACCTGTATTCATGTACCACCTGTATTCATGTACCAACTATACTCATGTACCACCTGTACTCATGTACCTCCTATACTAATGTACCACCTGTACTCATGTACTTCCTGTACTAATGTACCTCTAGTACTCATGTACCTCCTATACTAATGTACCACCTGTACTCATGTACCACCTGTACTCATGTACCTCCTGTACTCATGTACCTCCTGTACTCATGTACCACCTGTATTCATGTACCTCCTGTACTCATGTACCTCCTGTACTCATGTACCTCCTATACTCATGTACCTCATATACTCATGTACCACCTGTACTCATGTACCTCCTGTACTCATGTACCACCTGTACTCATGTACCACCTGTACTCATGTACCTCCTGTACTCATGTTCCACCTGCACTCATGTACCACCTGTACTCATGTACCTCCTGTACTCATGTACCTCCTGTACTCATGTACCTCCTGTACTCATGTACCACCTATACTCATGTACCTCCTGTACTCATGTACCTCCTATACTCATGTACCTCCTGTACTCATGTACCACCTGTACTCATGTACATCCTGTACTCATGTACCTCCTATACTCATGTACCTCCTGTACTCATGTACCTCCTGTACCCATGTACCTCCTATACTCATGTACCTCCTGTACTCATGTACCTCCTATACTCATGTACCTCCTGTACTCATGTACCTCCTGTACTCATGTACCTCCTGTACTCATGTACCTCCTATACTCATGTACCTCATATACTCATGTACCACCTGTACTCATGTACCTCCTGTACTCATGTACCACCTGTACTCATGTACCACCTGTACTCATGTACCTCCTGTACTCATGTTCCACCTGCACTCATGTACCACCTGTACTCATGTACCTCCTGTACTCATGTACCTCCTGTACTCATGTACCTCCTGTACTCATGTACCACCTATACTCATGTACCTCCTGTACTCATGTACCTCCTATACTCATGTACCTCCTGTACTCATGTACCTCCTGTACTCATGTACCTCCTATACTCATGTACCACCTGTACTCATGTACCACCTGTACTCATGTACCTCCTGTACTCATGTACCTCCTGTATTCATGTACCACCTGTATTCATGTACCTCCTGTACCCATGTACCACCTGTACTCATGTACCTCCTGTACTCATGTACCTCCTGTACTCATGTACCACCTGTATTCATGTACCTCCTGTACTCATGTACCTCCTGTACTCATGTACCTCCTATACTCATGTACCTCCTGTACTCATGTACCTCCTATACTCATGTACCTCCTGTACTCATGTACCTCCTATACTCATGTACCTCCTGTACTCATGTACCTCCTATACTCATGTACCACCTGTACTCATGTACCTCCTGTACTCATGTACCTCCTGTACTCATGTACCTCCTGTACTCATGTACCACCTGTACTCATGTACCTCCTATACTCATGTACCTCCTGTACTCATGTACCTCCTGTACTCATGTACCTCCAGTACTCATGTACCACCTGTACTCATGTACCACCTGTACTCATGTACCTCCTGTACTCATGTACCTCCTGTATTCATGTACCAAATGTATTCATGTACCTCCTGTACCCATGTACCACCTGTACTCATGTACCTCCTGTACTCATGTACCTCCTGTACTCATGTACCACCTGTATTCATGTACCTCCTGTACTCATGTACCTCCTGTACTCATGTACCTCCTGTACTCATGTACCTCCTATACTCATGTACCTCCTGTACTCATGTACCTCCTATACTCATGTACCTCCTGTACTCATGTACCTCCTATACTCATGTACCTCCTGTACTCATGTACCTCCTATACTCATGTACCACCTGTACTCATGTACCTCCTGTACTCATGTACCTCCTGTACTCATGTACCACCTGTACTCATGTACCTCCTATACTCATGTACCTCCTGTACTCATGTACCTCCTGTACTCATGTACCTCCAGTACTCATGTACCACCTGTACTCATGTACCTCCTGTACTCATGTACCTCCTATACTCATGTACCTCCTGTACTCATGTACCTCCTATACTCATGTACCTCCTATACTCATGTACCACCTGTACTCATGTACCTCCTGTACTCATGTACCACCTGTATTCATGAACCTCCTGTACTCATGTACCTCCTGTACTCATGCACCTCCTGTACTCATGTACCTCCTATACTCATGTACCACCTGTATTCATGTACCTCCTGTACTCATGTACCACCTGTACTAATGAACCACCTGTACTCATGTACCACTTGTACTCATGTACCTCCTGTACTCATGTACCTCCTGTACTCATGTACCACCTGTACTAATGTACCTCCTATACTCATGTACCTCCTGTACTCATGTACCTCCTATACTCATGTACCACCTGTACTCATGTACCACCTGTACTCATGTACCTCCTGTACTCATGTACCACCTGTACTCATGTACCACCTGTACTCATGTACCTCCTGTACTCATGTACCTCCTGTACTCATGTACCACCTGTACTAATGTACCTCCTATACTCATGTACCTCCTGTACTCATGTACCTCCTGTACTCATGTACCACCTGTACTCATGTACCTCATATACTCATGTACCTCCTAGTCCTATACTCATGTACCACCTGTACTCATGTACCTTCTGTACTCATGTACCACCTGTATTCATGTACCTCCTGTACCCATGTACCACCTGTACTCATGTTCCTCCTGTACTCATGTACCTCCTGTACTCATGTACCACCTGTATTCATGTACCTCCTGTACTCATGTACCTCCTGTACTCATGTAACTCCTATACTCATGTACCTCCTGTACTCATGTACCTCCAATACTCATGTACCTCCTATACTCATGTACCTCCTGTACTCCTGTACCTCCTATACTCATGTACCTCCAGTACTCATGTACCACCTGTACTCATGTACCTCCTGTACTCATGTACCTCCAGTACTTGTGTACCTCCTATACTCATGTACCTCCTGTACTCATGTACCGCCTGTACTCATGTACCTCCTATACTCATGTACCACCTGTACTCATGTACCTCCTGTACTCATGTACCACCTGTATTCATGTACCACCTGTATTCATGTACCACCTATACTCATGTACCACCTGTACTCATGTACCTCCTATACTAATGTACCACCTGTACTCATGTACTTCCTGTACTCATGTACCTCTAGTACTCATGTACCTCCTATACTAATGTACCACCTGTACTCATGTACCACCTGTACTCATGTACCTCCTGTACTCATGTACCTCCTGTACTCATGTACCACCTGTATTCATGTACCTCCTGTACTCATGTACCTCCTGTACTCATGTACCTCCTATACTCATGTACCTCATATACTCATGTACCACCTGTACTCATGTACCTCCTGTACTCATGTACCACCTGTACTCATGTACCACCTGTACTCATGTACCTCCTGTACTCATGTTCCACCTGCACTCATGTACCACCTGTACTCATGTACCTCCTGTACTCATGTACCTCCTGTACTCATGTACCTCCTGTACTCATGTACCTCCTGTACTCATGTACCACCTATACTCATGTACCTCCTGTACTCATGTACCTCCTATACTCATGTACCTCCTGTACTCATGTACCTCCTGTACTCATGTACCTCCTATACTCATGTACCACCTGTACTCATGTACCACCTGTACTCATGTACCACTTGTACTCATGTACCTCCTGTACTCATGTACCTCCTATACTCATGTACCTCCTATACTCATGTACCACCTGTACTCATGTACCACCTGTACTCATGTACCTCCTGTACTCATGCACCTCCTATACTCATGTACCTCCTATACTCATGTACCTCCTGTACTCATGTACCACCTGTACTCATGTACCTACTGTACTCATGTACCTCCTGTACTCATGTACCTCCTATACTCATGTACCTCCTATACTCATGTACCTCCTATACTCATGTACCACCTGTACTAATGTACCTCCTGTACTCATGTACCTCCTATACTCATGTACCTCCTATACTCATGTACCTCCTGTACTCATGTACCTCCTGTACTCTTGTACCACCTGTACTCTTGTACCACCTGTACTCATGTACCACCTGTACTCATGTACCTCCTGTACTCATGTACCTCCTGTACTCATGTACCTCCTGTACTCATGTACCACCTGTACTCATGTACCTCCTGTACTCATGTACCACCTGTACTCATGTACCTCCTGTACTCATGTACCACCTGTACTCATGTACCTCCTGTACTCATGTACCACCTGTACTCATGTACCTCCTGTACATACATACAATATAGCTTTCTCCCAGTTCCTATAATTTAAAATTATCCGGAAATATTTATCATGCGGTTTACCTTTGCCCCCTTGTACTGCTACTAAAGATAACAACAATGTATAATATCATGCATCTCTATTAACCCCATGTTCTGCTGCAGACATTCTATGTGAAACCAAAACTTATTAACACCAAATAACAAAGCCCAGTGCAGCTGGAATGTAGCCAGCCGGATCTTCAGAACCAAGCCCATCCCTGGGGACCTTTCAACGGCAGTGATTGATCCTGTGTTTACTCTGTCCAAGACATAGAACATTAATTATTAAACCACTGAGTCCTACAGGCACAGACAGAAATATCTGTATTAATCAGTGTCAAAATACCACATGAAAAGGGAACTGACTGAACATTGTGGGATAATATGGGACCAAAAACCCAATAAAATGATGGGTTCCTGTTACCTACAGAGAAAGGATTAATATGTAACAAATGAAGCTGTGTGCATAATCCTACCCCCTCATGTATGAGTCAGCTGTGAAAGATAGGAAGGGGCTGCAATATATATATATATACGTGTGTATATACTGTATATACATACAATATAGCTGTCTCCCAGTTCTGCTAGTGCTGCTTTTTATAAGCCACTTCTAAAATTATAGTAGTTTTTTAAAAGTGTGTTTAACAGTAAATACAGGCTAAACATAATAATAAGATAACCCATAGCATAAAATGTAGATGCATGTTGTACAATTATATTAGTTGTTTAAATATTGAAAATCTTGGTGTAAAGCTTTAGGGCCAGATTCAAATTGAGCGCAAGATATTACTTTCGCTTTTGCGATATTTGCATTCAACTTAGTAATACCAGTGCACGCAAATGTGCCCTGGTATTACAAATTAGGTGCAATGCAAACGCGACCTTGTGTTTGCATTGCATGAAAGCTTTGCGCTCATGAGAGCGAGCGTCCTTAGGCTCCAACAGGAGCCTCGTTCTCATGCTGTGAGACATGGCATAAGAACTAGCACAGCGAAGGGGGGCAGCAAATATAAATTTATAAAGATATGATTTTATACCTATATATTTCTGTGTTAATATATGTATATACAGATATATTTATGTGTTACTATGTGTATATACATATATATTTATGTGTTACTATGTGTATATACATATATATTTATGTGTTACTATGTGTATATACAGATATATTTATGTGTTACTATGTGTATATACATATATATTTATGTGTTACTATGTGTATATACATATATATTTATGTGTTACTATGTGTATATACAGATATATTTCTGTTTTACTATGTGTATATACAGATATATTTATGTGTTACTATGTGTATATACAGATATATTTATGTGTTACTATGTGTATATACAGATATATTTATGTGTTAGTGTGTGCATATACATATATATTTATGTGTTACTATGTGTATATACATATATATTTATGTGTTACTATGTGTATATACAGATATATTTATGTGTTACTATGTGTATATACAGATATATTTATGTGTTACTATGTGTATATACAGATATATTTATGTGTTAATATGTGTATATACAGATATATTTATGTGTTACTATGTGTATATACAGATATATTTATGTGTTATTATGTGTATATACAGATATATTTATGTGTTACTATGTGTATATACAGATATATTTATGTGTTACTATGTGTATATACAGATATATTTATGTGTTACTATGTGTATATACATATATATTTATGTGTTAATATGTGTATATACATATATATATATTTATGTGTTACTATGTGTATATACAGATATATTTATGTGTTAATATGTGTATATACAGATATATTTATGTGTTACTATGTGTATATACAGATATATTTATGTGTTATTATGTGTATATACAGATATATTTATGTGTTACTATGTGTATATACAGATATATTTATGTGTTAATATGTGTATATACAGATATATTTATGTGTTACTATGTGTATATACAGATATATTTATGTGTTAATATGTGTATATACAGATATATTTATGTGTTACTATGTGTATATACAGATATATTTATGTGTTAATATGTGTATATACAGATATATTTATGTGTTACTATGTGTATATACAGATATATTTATGTGTTATTATGTGTATATACAGATATATTTATGTGTTACTATGTGTATATACAGATATATTTATGTGTTACTATGTGTATATACAGATATATTTATGTGTTAATATGTGTATATACATATATATTTATGTGTTACTATATATATATACCTATATATTTATGTGTTATTATGTGTATATAAATATATATTTATGTGTTACTATGTGTATACATATATATATATATTTATGTGTTACTATGTGTATATACAGATATATTTATGTGTTACTATGTGTATATACAGATATATTTATGTGTTACTATGTGTATATACAGATATATTTATGTGTTACTATGTGTATATACAGATATATTTATGTGTTACTATGTGTATATACAGATATATTTATGTGTTACTATGTGTATATACAGATATATTTATGTGTTACTATGTGTATACACATATATATATATTTATGTGTTACTATGTGTATATACAGATATATTTATGTGTTACTATGTGTATATACAGATATATTTATGTGTTACTATGTGCATATACATATATATTTATGTGTTACTATGTGTGTATATACAGATATATTTATGTGTTACTATGTGTATATACAGATATATTTATGTGTTACTATGTGTATATACAGATATATTTATGTGTTACTATGTGCATATACATATATATTTATGTGTTACTATGTTTATATACAGAAATATTTATGTGTTACTATGTGTATACACATATATATATTTATGTGTTACTATGTGTATATACAGATATATTTATGTGTTACTATGTGTATATACAGATATATTTATGTGTTACTATGTGTATATACAGATATATTTATGAGTTACTATGTATATATACAGATATATTTATGTGTTACTATGTGTATATACAGATATATTTATGTGTTACTATGTGCATATACATATATATTTATGTGTTACTATGTGTGTATATACAGATATATTTATGTGTTACTATGTGTATATACAGATATATTTCTGTGTTATTGTGTGTATATACAGATATATTTATGTGTTACTATGTGTATATACAGATATATTTATGTGTTACTATGTGCATATACATATATATTTATGTGTTACTATGTGTGTATATACAGATATATTTATGTGTTACTATGTGTATATACAGATATATTTATGTGGTAATATGTGTATATACAGATATATTTATGTGTTACTATGTGTATACACATATATATTTATGTGTTACTATGTGTATATACAGATATATTTATGTGTTACTATGTGCATATACATATATATTTATGTGTTACTATGTGTATATACATATATATTTATGTGTTATTATGTGTATATACATATATATTTATGTGTTACTATGTGTATATACAGATATATTTATGTGTTATTATGTGTATATACAGATATATTTATGTTTTACTATCTGCATATACATATATATTTATGTGTTACTATGTGTATATACAGATATATTTATGTGTTACTATGTGTATATACATATATATTTATGTGTTAATATGTGTATATACATATATATATTTATGTGTTACTATGTGTATATACAGATATATTTATGTGTTACTATGTGTATATACAGATATATTTATGTGTTACTATGTGCATATACATATATATTTATGTGTTACTACGTGTATATACAGATATATTTATGTGTTACTATGTGTATATACATATATATTTATGTGTTACTATGGGCATATACATATATATTTATGTGTTACTATGTGTATATACAGAAATATTTATGTGTTACTATGTGTATATACAGATATATTTATGTGTTACTATGTGTATATACAGATATATTTATGTGTTATTATGTGTATATACATATATATTTATGTGTTACTATGTGTATATACAGATATATTTATGTGTTATTATGTGTATATACAGATATATTTATGTGTTATTATGTGTATATACATATATATTTATGTGTTACTATGTGCATATACAGATATATTTATGTGTTACTATGTGTATATACAGATATATTTATGTGTTACTATTTGTATGTACAGATATATTTATGTGTTAGTGTGTGCATATACAGATATATTTATGTGTTAGTATGTGTATATACAGATATATTTATGTGTTACTATGTGTATATACATATATATATTTATGTGTTACTATGTGTATATACAGATATATTTATGTGTTACTATGTGTATATACAGATATATTTATGTGTTAATATGTGTATATACATATATATTTATGTGTTATTATGTGTATATACAGATATATTTATGTGTTAGTATGTGTATATACAGATATATTTATGTGTTACTATGTGTATATACATATATATATTTATGTGTTACTATGTGTATATACAGATATATTTATGTGTTACTATGTGTATATACAGATATATTTATGTGTTACTATGTGTATATACATATATATTTATGTGTTAATATGTGTATACACATATATATATTTATGTGTTACTATGTGTATATACATATATATTTCTGTGTTAATATGTGTATATACAGATATATTTATGTGTTACTATGTGTATATACAGATATATTTCTGTGTTAATATGTGTAAATACAGATATTTTTATGTGTTACTATGTGTATATACAGATATATTTATGTGTTACTATGTGTATATACAGATATATTTATGTTTTAATATGTGTATATACAGATATATTTATGTGTTACTATGTGTATATACTTATATATTTCTGTGTTAATATGTGTATATACAGATATATTTATGTGTTACTATGTGTATATACATATATATTTATGTGTTAGTATGTGTATATACAGATATATTTATGTGTTACTATGTGTATATACAGATATATTTATGTGTTACTATGAGCATATACAGATATATTTATGTGTTATTATGTGTATATACAGATATATTTACGTGTTACTATGTGTATATACATATATATTTATGTGTTACTATGTGTATATACATATATATTTATGTGTTACTATGTGTATATACATATATATATGTGTTACTATGTGTATACACATATATTTTTATGTGTTACTATGTGTATATACATATATATTTATGTGTTACTATGTGTATATACAGATATATTTATGTGTTACTATGTGTAGATACTGTACATATATATTTATGTGTTAATATGTGTATATACATATATATTTATGTGTTACTATGTGTATATACATATATATTTATGTGTTACTATGTGTATATACATATATATTTATGTGTTACTATGGGCATATACATATATATTTATGTGTTACTATGTGTATATACAGAAATATTTATGTGTTACTATGTGTATATACAGATATATTTATGTGTTACTATGTGTATATACAGATATATTTATGTGTTATTATGTGTATATACATATATATTTATGTGTTACTATGTGTATATACAGATATATTTATGTGTTATTATGTGTATATACAGATATATTTATGTGTTATTATGTGTATATACATATATATTTATGTGTTACTATGTGCATATACAGATATATTTATGTGTTACTATGTGTATATACAGATATATTTATGTGTTACTATTTGTATGTACAGATATATTTATGTGTTAGTGTGTGCATATACAGATATATTTATGTGTTAGTATGTGTATATACAGATATATTTATGTGTTACTATGTGTATATACATATATATATTTATGTGTTACTATGTGTATATACAGATATATTTATGTGTTACTATGTGTATATACAGATATATTTATGTGTTAATATGTGTATATACATATATATTTATGTGTTATTATGTGTATATACAGATATATTTATGTGTTAGTATGTGTATATACAGATATATTTATGTGTTACTATGTGTATATACATATATATATTTATGTGTTACTATGTGTATATACAGATATATTTATGTGTTACTATGTGTATATACAGATATATTTATGTGTTACTATGTGTATATACATATATATTTATGTGTTAATATGTGTATACACATATATATATTTATGTGTTACTATGTGTATATACATATATATTTCTGTGTTAATATGTGTATATACAGATATATTTATGTGTTACTATGTGTATATACAGATATATTTATGTGTTACTATGTGTATATACAGATATATTTCTGTGTTAATATGTGTATATACAGATATTTTTATGTGTTACTATGTGTATATACAGATATATTTATGTGTTACTATGTGTATATACAGATATATTTCTGTTTTAATATGTGTATATACAGATATATTTATGTGTTACTATGTGTATATACCTATATATTTCTGTGTTAATATGTGTATATACAGATATATTTATGTGTTACTATGTGTATATACATATATATTTATGTGTTAGTATGTGTATATACAGATATATTTATGTGTTACTATGTGTATATACAGATATATTTATGTGTTACTATGAGCATATACAGATATATTTATGTGTTATTATGTGTATATACAGATATATTTACGTGTTACTATGTGTATATACATATATATTTATGTGTTACTATGTGTATATACATATATATTTATGTGTTACTATGTGTATATACATATATATATGTGTTACTATGTGTATACACATATATATTTATGTGTTACTATGTGTATATACATATATATTTATGTGTTACTATGTGTATATACAGATATATTTATGTGTTACTATGTGTAGATACTGTACATATATATTTATGTGTTAATATGTGTATATACATATATATTTATGTGTTACTATGTGTATATACATATATATTTATGTGTTACTATGTGTATATACATATATATTTATGTGTTACTATGGGCATATACATATATATTTATGTGTTACTATGTGTATATACAGAAATATTTATGTGTTACTATGTGTATATACAGATATATTTATGTGTTACTATGTGTATATACAGATATATTTATGTGTTATTATGTGTATATACATATATATTTATGTGTTACTATGTGTTAATACAGATATATTTATGTGTTATTATGTGTATATACAGATATATTTATGTGTTATTATGTGTATATACATATATATTTATGTGTTACTATGTGCATATACAGATATATTTATGTGTTACTATGTGTATATACAGATATATTTATGTGTTACTATTTGTATGTACAGATATATTTATGTGTTAGTGTGTGCATATACAGATATATTTATGTGTTAGTATGTGTATATACAGATATATTTATGTGTTACTATGTGTATATACATATATATATTTATGTGTTACTATGTGTATATACAGATATATTTATGTGTTACTATGTGTATATACAGATATATTTATGTGTTAATATGTGTATATACATATATATTTATGTGTTATTATGTGTATATACAGATATATTTATGTGTTAGTATGTGTATATACAGATATATTTATGTGTTACTATGTGTATATACATATATATATTTATGTGTTACTATGTGTATATACAGATATATTTATGTGTTACTATGTGTATATACAGATATATTTATGTGTTACTATGTGTATATACATATATATTTATGTGTTAATATGTGTATACACATATATATATTTATGTGTTACTATGTGTATATACATATATATTTCTGTGTTAATATGTGTATATACAGATATATTTATGTGTTACTATGTGTATATACAGATATATTTATGTGTTACTATGTGTATATACAGATATATTTCTGTGTTAATATGTGTATATACAGATATTTTTAGGTGTTACTATGTGTATATACAGATATATTTATGTGTTACTATGTGTATATACAGATATATTTCTGTTTTAATATGTGTATATACAGATATATTTATGTGTTACTATGTGTATATACCTATATATTTCTGTGTTAATATGTGTATATACAGATATATTTATGTGTTACTATGTGTATATACATATATATTTATGTGTTAGTATGTGTATATACAGATATATTTATGTGTTACTATGTGTATATACAGATATATTTATGTGTTACTATGAGCATATACAGATATATTTATGTGTTATTATGTGTATATACAGATATATTTACATGTTACTATGTGTATATACATTTATATTTATGTGTTACTATGTGTATATACATATATATTTATGTGTTACTATGTGTATATACAGATATATTTATGTGTTACTATGTGTATATACATATATATTTATGTGTTACTATGTGTATATACAGATATATACATATATATGTATGTGTTACTATGTGTATATACATATATATTTATGTGTTACTATGTGTATATACATATATATATATATATATATATATATATATATATATATATATATGTGTTACTATGTGTATACACATATATATTTATGTGTTACTATGTGTATATACATATATATTTATGTGTTACTATGTGTATATACAGATATATTTATGTGTTACTATGTGTATATACTGTACATATATATTTATGTGTTAATATGTGTATATACATATATATTTATGTGTTACTATGTGTATATACAGATATATTTATGTGCTACTATGTGTATATACAGATATATTTATGTGTTACTATGTGTATATACAGATATATTTATGTGTTATTATGTGTATATACAGATATATTTATGTGTAACTATGTGTATATACAGATATATTTATGTGTTAATATGTGTATATACAGATATATTTATGTGTTACCATGTGTATATACAGATATATTTATGTGTTACTATGTGTATATACAGATATATTTATGTGTTATTATGTGTATATACAGATATATTTATGTGTTACTATGTGTATATACAGATATATTTATGTGTTACTATGTGTATATACATATATATTTATGTGTTATTATGTGTATATACATATATATTTGTGTGTTAATATGTGTATATACAGATATATTTATGTGTTAATATGTGTATATACATATATATTTATGTGTTATTATGTGTATATACATATATATTTATGTGTTATTATGTGTATATACATATATATTTATGTGTTAATATGTGTATATACATATATATTTATGTGTTAGTATGTGTATATACAGATATATTTATGTGTTACTATGTGTATATACATATATATTTATGTGTTACTATGTGTATATACATATATATTTATGTGTTACTATGTGTATATACATATATATTTATGTGTTACTATGTGTATTTACGGATATATTTCTGTGTTAATATGTGTATATACATATATATTTATGTGTTACTATGTGTATATACATATATATTTCTGTGTTAATATGTGTATATACATATATATTTATTTGTTACTATGTGTATATACATATATATTTATGTTTTACTATGTGTATATACAGATATATTTATGTGTTACTATGTGTATATACATATATATTTATGTGTTACTATGTGTATATACAGATATATGTATGTGTTACTATGTGTATATACATATATATTTATGTGTTACTATGTGTATATACAGATATATTTATGTGTTACTATGTGTATATACATATATATTTATGTGTTACTATGTGTATACACATATACATATTTATGTGTTACTATGTGTATATACAGATATATTTATGTGTTACTATTTGTATATACATATATATTAATGTGTTAATATGTGTATATACATATATATATTTATGTGTTACTATGTGTATATACATATATATTTATGTGTTAATATGTGAATATACATATATATTTATGTGTTACTATGTGTATATAAATATATATTTATGTGTTACTATGTGTATATACATATATATTTATGTGTTACTATGTGTATATACATATATATTTATGCGTTACTATGTGTATATACAGATATATTTATGTGTTACTATGTGTATATACAGATATATTTATGTGTTACTATGTGTATATACAGATATATTTATGTGTTACTATGTGTATATACATATATATTTATGTGTTATTGTGTGTATATACAGATATATTTATGTGTTACTATGTGTATATACAGATATATTTATGTGTTACTATGTGTATATACAGATATATTTATGTGTTACTATGTGTATATACAGATATATTTATGTGTTACTATGTGTATATACATATATATTTATGTGTTAGTATGTGTATATACAGATATATTTATGTGTTACTATGTGTATATACAGATATATTTATGTGTTACTATGAGCATATACAGATATATTTATGTGTTATTATGTGTATATACAGATATATTTACGTGTTACTATGTGTATATACATATATATTTATGTGTTACTATGTGTATATACATATATATTTATGTGTTACTATGTGTATATACATATATATATGTGTTACTATGTGTATACACATATATATTTATGTGTTACTATGTGTATATACATATATATTTATGTGTTACTATGTGTATATACAGATATATTTATGTGTTACTATGTGTAGATACTGTACATATATATTTATGTGTTAATATGTGTATATACATATATATTTATGTGTTACTATGTGTATATACATATATATTTATGTGTTACTATGTGTATATACATATATATTTATGTGTTACTATGGGCATATACATATATATTTATGTGTTACTATGTGTATATACAGAAATATTTATGTGTTACTATGTGTATATACAGATATATTTATGTGTTACTATGTGTATATACAGATATATTTATGTGTTATTATGTGTATATACATATATATTTATGTGTTACTATGTGTATATACAGATATATTTATGTGTTATTATGTGTATATACAGATATATTTATGTGTTATTATGTGTATTTACATATATATTTATGTGTTACTATGTGCATATACAGATATATTTATGTGTTACTATGTGTATATACAGATATATTTATGTGTTACTATTTGTATGTACAGATATATTTATATGTTAGTGTGTGCATATACAGATATATTTATGTGTTAGTATGTGTATATACAGATATATTTATGTGTTACTATGTGTATATACATATATATATTTATGTGTTACTATGTGTATATACAGATATATTTATGTGTTACTATGTGTATATACAGATATATTTATGTGTTAATATGTGTATATACATATATATTTATGTGTTATTATGTGTATATACAGATATATTTATGTGTTAGTATGTGTATATACAGATATATTTATGTGTTACTATGTGTATATACATATATATATTTATGTGTTACTATGTGTATATACAGATATATTTATGTGTTACTATGTGTATATACAGATATATTTATGTGTTACTATGTGTATATACATATATATTTATGTGTTAATATGTGTATACACATATATATATTTATGTGTTACTATGTGTATATACATATATATTTCTGTGTTAATATGTGTATATACAGATATATTTATGTGTTACTATGTGTATATACATATATATTTCTGTGTTAATATGTGTATATACAGATATATTTATGTGTTACTATGTGTATATACAGATATATTTCTGTGTTAATATGTGTATATACAGATATTTTTATGTGTTACTATGTGTATATACAGATATATTTATGTGTTACTATGTGTATATACAGATATATTTCTGTTTTAATATGTGTATATACAGATATATTTATGTGTTACTATGTGTATATACCTATATATTTCTGTGTTAATATGTGTATATACAGATATATTTATGTGTTACTATGTGTATATACATATATATTTATGTGTTAGTATGTGTATATACAGATATATTTATGTGTTACTATGTGTATATACAGATATATTTATGTGTTACTATGAGCATATACAGATATATTTATGTGTTATTATGTGTATATACAGATATATTTACGTGTTACTATGTGTATATACATATATATTTATGTGTTACTATGTGTATATACATATATATTTATGTGTTACTATGTGTATATACATATATATATGTGTTACTATGTGTATACACATATATATTTATGTGTTACTATGTGTATATACATATATATTTATGTGTTACTATGTGTATATACAGATATATTTATGTGTTACTATGTGTAGATACTGTACATATATATTTATGTGTTAATATGTGTATATACATATATATTTATGTGTTACTATGTGTATATACATATATATTTATGTGTTACTATGTGTATATACAGATATATACATATATATTTATGTGTTACTATGTGTATATACATATATATTTATGTGTTACTATGTGTATATACATATATATATATATATATATATATATATATATATGTGTGTTACTATGTGTATACACATATATATTTATGTGTTACTATGTGTATATACATATATATTTATGTGTTACTATGTGTATATACAGATATATTTATGTGTTACTATGTGTATATACTGTACATATATATTTATGTGTTAATATGTGTATATACATATATATTTATGTGTTACTATGTGTATATACAGATATATTTATGTGTTATTATGTGTATATACAGATATATTTATGTGTAACTATGTGTATATACAGATATATTTATGTGTTATTATGTGTATATACAGATATATTTATGTGTTACTATGTGTATATACAGATATATTTATGTGTTAATATGTGTATATACATATATATATATTTATGTGTTAATATGTGTATATACAGATATATTTATGTGTTACCATGTGTATATACAGATATATTTATGTGTTACTATGTGTATATACAGATATATTTATGTGTTATTATGTGTATATACAGATATATTTATGTGTTACTATGTGTATATACAGATATATTTATGTGTTACTATGTGTATATACATATATATTTATGTGTTATTATGTGTATATACATATATATTTGTGTGTTAATATGTGTATATACAGATATATTTATGTGTTAATATGTGTATATACATATATATTTATGTGTTATTATGTGTATATACATATATATTTATGTGTTATTATGTGTATATACATATATATTTATGTGTTAATATGTGTATATACATATATATTTATGTGTTAGTATGTGTATATACAGATATATTTATGTGTTACTATGTGTATATACATATATATTTATGTGTTACTATGTGTATATACATATATATTTATGTGTTACTATGTGTATATACATATATATTTATGTGTTACTATGTGTATTTACGGATATATTTATGTGTTAATATGTGTATATACAGATATATTTATGTGTTACTATGTGTATATACAGATATATTTATGTGTTACTATGTGTATATACATATATATTTATGTGTTACTATTTGTATATACAGATATATTTATGTGTTACTATGTGTATATACATATATATTTATGTGTTATTATGTGTATATACATATATATATTTATGTGTTACTATGTGTATATACATATATATTTATGTGTTACTATGTGTATATACAGATATATGTATGTGTTACTATGTGTATATACATATATATATTTATGTGTTACTATGTGTATATTCATATATATTTCTGTGTTAATATGTGTATATACATATATATTTCTGTGTTACTATGTGTATATAGATATATATTTCTGTGTTAATATGTGAATATACATATATATTTATGTGTTACTATGTGTATATACATATATATTTCTGTGTTACTATGTGTATATATACATATATATTTATGTGTTACTATATATATATACCTATATATTTCTGGGTTAATATGTGTATATACATATATATTTATGTGTTACTATGTGTATATACATATATATTTATGTGTTAATATGTGTATATACATATATATTTATGTGTTACTATGTGTATATACATATATATTTATGTGTTACTATGTGTATATACAGATATATTTATGTGTTACTATGTGTATATACATATATATTTATGTGTTACTATGTGTATATACAGATATATGTATGTGTTACTATGTGTATATACATATATATTTATGTGTTACTATGTGTATATACAGATATATTTATGTGTTACTATGTGTATATACATATATATTTATGTGTTACTATGTGTATACACATATACATATTTATGTGTTACTATGTGTATATACAGATATATTTATGTGTTACTATTTGTATATACATATATATTAATGTGTTAATATGTGTATATACATATATATATTTATGTGTTACTATGTGTATATACATATATATTTATGTGTTAATATGTGAATATACATATATATTTATTTGTTACTATGTGTATATAAATATATATTTATGTGTTACTATGTGTATATACATATATATTTATGTGTTACTATGTGTATATACATATATATTTATGCGTTACTATGTGTATATACAGATATATTTATGTGTTACTATGTGTATATACAGATATATTTATGTGTTACTATGTGTATATACAGATATATTTATGTGTTACTATGTGTATATACATATATATTTATGTGTTATTGTGTGTATATACAGATATATTTATGTGTTACTATGTGTATATACAGATATATTTATGTGTTACTATGTGTATATACAGATATATTTATGTGTTACTATGTGTATATACAGATATATTTATGTGTTACTATGTGTATATACATATATATTTATGTGTTATTGTGTGTATATACATATATATTTATGTGTTATTATGTGTATATACAGATATATTTCTGTGTTAATATGTGCATATACACAAACATAAATATATAGGTATATAAGCATATATATTTACAGGGGACACACGGTTCTAACACCCCACACCCACCAACTTTACCCCCAAAATACTGCCTAGTGCTACATTTTTTGTTTTTCAAAATGGACCTCACATGTTATTTTGGGAGCAATTGGTGCATTTAAAAAATGAACCAGAGATCTGACCTCTGGTTAATTTTTTGAGCGATATGGGCTCCATCCGATATGCAGCGTCGCCCGCAAAAGCCGGCGATGCCGGTTTTTGCACATTTTTGGTATCTTATATACAGCGCCGCATATAAATGCGGCACGTATATTTCACCCGTCGGACGTAGTTTTTTTACCCATAGACTAACATATAAAAGACGCGCAATTTGGTATCCAATATCCAGTGCAATATGTGTATATACAGATATATTTATGTGTTACTATGTGTATATACATATATATTTATGTGTTACTATGTGTATATTCATATATATTTATGTGTTACTATGTGTATATACATATATATTTATGTGTTACTATGTGTATTTACGGATATATTTATGTGTTAATATGTGTATATACAGATATATTTATGTGTTACTATGTGTATATACAGATATATTTATGTGTTACTATGTGTATATACATATATATTTATGTATTACTATTTGTATATACAGATATATTTATGTGTTACTATGTGTATATACATATATATTTATGTGTTATTTTGTGTATATACATATATATATTTATGTGTTACTATGTGTATATACATATATATTTATGTGTTACTATGTGTATATACAGATATATGTATGTGTTACTATGTGTATATACATATATATATTTATGTGTTACTATGTGTATATTCATATATATTTCTGTGTTAATATGTGTATATACATATATATTTCTGTGTTACTATGTGTATATAGATATATATTTCTGTGTTAATATGTGAATATACATATATATTTATGTGTTACTATGTATATATACATATATATTTCTGTGTTACTATGTGTATATATACATATATATTTATGTGTTACTATATATATATACCTATATATTTCTGTGTTAATATGTGTATATACATATATATTTATGTGTTACTATGTGTATATACATATATATTTCTGTGTTAATATGTGTATATACATATATATTTATGTGTTACTATGTGTATATACATATATATTTATGTGTTACTATGTGTATATACAGATATATTTATGTGTTACTATGTGTATATACATATATATTTATGTGTTACTATGTGTATACACATATACATATTTATGTGTTACTATGTGTATATACAGATATATTTATGTGTTACTATTTGTATATACATATATATTAATGTGTTAATATGTGTATATACATATATATATTTATGTGTTACTATGTGTATATACATATATATTTATGTGTTAATATGTGAATATACATATATATTTATGTGTTACTATGTGTATATAAATATATATTTATGTGTTACTATGTGTATATACATATATATTTATGTGTTACTATGTGTATATACATATATATTTATGCGTTACTATGTGTATATACAGATATATTTATGTGTTACTATGTGTATATACAGATATATTTATGTGTTACTATGTGTATATACAGATATATTTATGTGTTACTATGTGTATATACATATATATTTATGTGTTATTGTGTGTATATACAGATATATTTATGTGTTACTATGTGTATATACAGATATATTTATGTGTTACTATGTGTATATACAGATATATTTATGTGTTACTATGTGTATATACAGATATATTTATGTGTTACTATGTGTATATACATATATATTTATGTGTTATTGTGTGTATATACATATATATTTATGTGTTACTATGTGTATATACAGATATATTTCTGTGTTAATATGTGCATATACACAAACATAAATATATAGGTATATAAGCATATATATTTACAGGGGACACACGGTTCTAACACCCCACACCCACCAACTTTACCCCCAAAATACTGCCTAGTGCTACATTTTTTGTTTTTCAAAATGGACCTCACATGTTATTTTGGGAGCAATTGGTGCATTTAAAAAATGAACCAGAGATCTGACCTCTGGTTAATTTTTTGAGCGCTATGGGCTCCATCCGATATGCAGCGTCGCCCGCAAAAGCCGGCGATGCCGGTTTTTGCACATTTTTGGTATCTTATATACAGCGCCGCATATAAATGCGGCACGTATATTTCACCCGTCGGACGTAGTTTTTTTACCCATAGACTAACATATAAAAGACGCGCAATTTGGTATCCAATATCCAGTGCAAGGACTGACGAGGTGAAAATGGAGAAATCTTACTCCATTTTCACCTTGCCATCAAAAGCAGCCTATTGGAGCCCCGTAACTCCCTAAAATGCCTGCAAAAAAAAAACTAACACCTAACGCATGCGCAATGTCTATCTACGCAATGTCTATCTACCTGTCAACCGCAATCCCCCACCGCAATAACTAATAAAGTGTATTAACCCCTAAACCGCCGCTCAACGCCCAACGCCACCTACATTAAATTTATTAACCCCTAAACCTAAGTCTAACCCTAACACCCCCTAACTTAATTATTATTTAAATAAATCTAAATAATATAACTATTATTAACTAAATTATTCCTATTTAAAACTAAATACTTACCTATAAAATAAACCCTAACGCCTAGATTTAGAGTTTTGCGGCCAAAGGGGTGCGTTAGCTATGTGTGCTTTTTTCTGGCCGCACCTTTTAAATACCGCTGGTATTTAGAGTTCACAGAAGGGCTGCGTTAGGCTCCAAAAAAAGGAGCGTAGAGCATATTTACCGCCACTGCAACTCTCGATACCAGCGGTGCTTACGGACGCGGCCAGATTCAAAAATGTGCTCGTGCACGATTCCCCCATAGGAAACAATAGGGCAGTTTGAGCTGAAAAAAAACCTAACACCTGCAAAAAAGCAGCGTTCAGCTCCTAACGCGGCCCCATTCTTTAATATAGGAAAACACTTCCTATGTCTGCACCTAACACCCTAACATGTACCCCGAGTCTAAACACCCCTAACCTTACACTTATTAACCCCTATTCTGCCACCGCCACTATCGCTGACCCCTGCATTTTATTATTAACCCCTAATCTGCCGCTCCGTACACCGCCGCAACCTACATTATCCCTATGTACCCCTAATCTGCTGCCCCTAACACCGCCGACCCCTATATTATATTTATTAACCCCTAATCTGTCCCCCACAACGTCGCCGCCAGCTACCTACAATAATTAACCCCTAATCTGCCGACCGCATCCCATCGCTACTATAATAAAGTTATTAACCCCTAATCCGCCTCACTCCCGCCTCAATAACCCTATAAGAAATAGTATTAACCCCTAATCTGCCCTCCCTAACATCGCCGACACCTAACTTAAATTATTAACCCCTAATCTGCCGACCGGAGCTCGCCGCTACTATAATAAATGTATTAACCCCTAAAGCTAAGTCTAAACCTAACACTAGCACCCCCCTAAGTTAAATATAATTTAAATCTAACGAAATAAATTAACTCTTATTAAATAAATTATTCCTATTTAAAGCTAAATACTTACCTGTAAAATAAACCCTAATATAGCTACAATATAAATTATAATTATATTGTAACTATTTTAGGATTAATATTTATTTTACAGGCAACTTTGTATTTATTTTAACCAGGTACAATAGCTATTAAATAGTTAATAACTATTTAATAGCTAAAATAGTTAAAATAATAACAAAATTACCGGTAAAATAAATCCTAACCTAAGTTACAATTAAACCTAACACTACACTATCATTAAATAAATTAAATACAATACCTACAAATAACTACAATTAAATAAACTAACTAAAGTACAAAAAATAAAAAAGAACTAAGTTACAAAAAATAAAAAAAATATTTACAAACATTAGAAAAATATTACAACAATTTTAAACTAATTACACCTACTCTAAGCCCCCAAATAAAATAACAAAGACCCCCAAAATAAAAAAATGCCCTACCCTATTCTAAATTAAAAAAGTTCAAAGCTCTTTTACCTTACCAGCCCTGAAAAGGGCCATTTGCGGGGCATGCCCCAAATAATTCATCTCTTTTGCCTGTAAAAAAAAACATACAATACCCCCCCCAACATTACAACCCACCACCCACATACCCCTAATCTAACCCAAACCCCCCTTAAATAAACCTAACACTTATCTTCACCATGCCAGGTTCACCGATCCGTCCTCCGAAGTCTTAATCCAAGCCTCCGAAATCTTCATCCAAGCCCAAGCGGGGGCTGGCGATCCATAATCCGTCTGAAGTCTTCTATCAAGCGGCGGCTGAAGAGGTCCAGAAGAGGCTCCAAAGTCTTCATCCTATCCGGGAAGTAGAGGAGATCCGGACCGGCAACCATCTTGATCCAAGCGGCATCTTCTATCTTCATCCGATGACGAACGGCTCCATCTTGAAGACCTCCGGCGCGGATCCATCTTCTTCTTCTGACGTCCAACTGAAGAATGAAGGTTCCTTTAAGGGACGTCATCCAAGATGGCGTCCCTCGAATTCCGATTGGCTGATAGGATTCTATCAGCCAATCGGAATTAAGGTAGGAAAATTCTGATTGGCTGATGGAATCAGCCAATCAGATTCAAGTTCAATCCGATTGGCTGATCCGATTAAGGTAGGAATTTTCCTACCTTAATTCCGATTGGCTGATAGAATCCTATCAGCCAATCGGTATTCGAGGGACGCCATCTTGGATGACGTCCCTTAAAGGAACCTTCATTCTTCAGTTGGACGTCGCAAGAAGAAGATGGATCCGCGCCGGATGTCTTCAAGATGGAGCCAGTGAACCTGGCATGGTGAAGATAAGGTAGGAAGATCTTCAGGGGCTTAGTGTTAGGTTTATTTAAGGGGGGTTTGGGTTAGATTAGGGGTATGTGGGTGGTGGGTTGTAATGTTGGGGGGGGTATTGTATGTTTTTGTTTACAGGCAAAAGAGCTGAATTATTTGGGGCATGCCCCGCAAATGGCCCTTTTCAGGGCTGGTAAGGTAAAAGAGCTTTGAACTTTTTTAATTTAGAATAGGGTAGGGCATTTTTTTTATTTTGGGGGTCTTTGTTATTTTATTAGGGGGCTTAGAGTAGGTGTAATTAGTTTAAAATTGTTGTAATATTTTTCTAATGTTTGTAAATATTTTTTTATTTTTTGTAACTTATTTTTTTTTTATTTTTTGTACTTTAGTTAGTTTATTTAATTGTAGTTATTTGTAGGTATTGTATTTAATTTATTTAATGATAGTGTAATTTTGTTATTATTTTAACTATTTTAGCTATTAAATAGTTATTAACTATTTAATAGCTATTGTACCTGGTTAAAATAAATACAAAGTTGCCTGTAAAATAAATATTAATCCTAAAATAGCTACAATATAATTATAATTTATATTGTAGCTATATCAGGGTTTATTTTACAGGTAAGTATTTAGCTTTAAATAGGAATAATTTATTTAATAAGAGTTAATTTATTTCGTTAGATTTAAATTATATTTAACTTAGGGGGGTGTTAGTGTTAGGTTTAGACTTAGCTTTAGGGGTTAATACATTTATTATAGTAGCGGCGAGCTCCGGTCGGCAGATTAGGTTAATACTATTTCTTATAGGGTTATTGAGGCAGGAGTGAGGCGGATTAGGGGTTAATAACTTTATTATAGTAGCGGTGAGATGCGGTCGGCAGATTAGGGGTTAATTATTGTAGGTAGCTGGCGGCGACATTGAGGGGGCAGATTAGGGGTTAATAAATATAATATAGGGGTCGGCGGTGTTAGGGGCAGCAGATTAGGGGTTCATAGGGATAATGTAGGTTGCGGCGGTGTACGGAGCGGCAGATTAGGGGTTAAAAAATTTTAATAGAGTGGCGGCGATGTGGGGGGACCTCGGTTTAGGGGTACATAGGTAGTTTATGGGTGTTAATGTACTTTAGAGCACAGTAGTTAAGAGCTTTATAAACCGGCGTTAGCCCAGAAAGCTCTTAACTACTGACTTTTTTCTGCGGCTGGAGTTTTGTCGTTAGATTTCTAACGCTCACTTCAGCCACGACTCTAAATACCGGCGTTAGGAAGATCCCATTGAAAAGATAGGATACGCAAATGGCATAAGGGGATCTGCGGTATAGAAAAGTTGCGTCTGCAAAGTGAGCGTTAGACCCTTTCCTGACTGACTCCAAATACCAGCGGGCGGTAAAAACCAGCGTTAGGAGCCTCTAACGCTGGTTTTCACGGCTACCGCCCAACTCTAAATCTAGCCGTTAGATAGCTACAATATAACTAATAGTTACATTGCAGCTAGCTTAGGGTTTATATTTTATTTTACAGGCAACTTTGTATTTATTTTAACTAGGTACAATAGCTATTAAATAGTTAATAACTATTTAATAGCTACCTAGTTAAAATAATTACAAAATAACCTGTAAAATAAATCCTAACCTAAGTTACAAATACACCTAACACTACACTATCATTAAATTAATTAAATAAATGAACTACAATTATCTAAAATAAATCCTAAAATAGCTACAATGTAATTAATAATTATATTGTAGCTATCTTAGGGTTTATTTTATCGGTAAGTATTTAGTTTTAAATAGGAATATTTTAGTTAAAAATAGTAATATTATTTAGATTTATTTAAATAATAATTAAGTTAGGGGGGTGTTAGGGTTAGACTTAGGTTTAGGGGTTAATAACTTTATTATAGTGGCGGCGACGTTGTCGGCGGCAGATTAGGGGTTAATAGATTTAATAGGCTATGTGGGCTATGGCGGTTTAGGGGTTAATACTTTAATAGGTGTATTGCGTTGTGGGCTATAGCGGTTTAGGGGTTAATACTTTAATAGGTGTATTGCATTGTAGGTTATTGCGGTTTAGGGTTTAATACATTTATTATTAGGAGTGAGAGGGGGCATTGTGGATATAGGGGTATAAGTGTGGGGCTTATTTTTGGGAGGCATGTTAGACAGTTACGGGACATTTAAAAGTTTAGTTAGTTTTCTTAGGCATCGGCAGTTTCTAAAGTGCCGTAAGTCACTGGCGACTCCAGAAATTTGTACTTACGCTTATTTCTGGACATCGCTAGTTTATCCGACTTACGGCACTTAGGAAATGCCGGCGCCCTCTATGTAATACCCCGATGTGCGAGGTGAAATTACGGGCGACGCAGGTTTCCATGCTTGCGCCAAAACCTGCGCCATATATCGGATCGAGCCCTAATTGTAAGCTTGCGGTAGCAATAACCAGCCACTTGATAAATTAACGCTCCACCTCTAATCTAGCCCTTAGTTTCTATAATGGCTGCCATGTTTAAACTAGTTATTAATATCTGTTTGTACAAACAAGGATGTGTGCAAACCTTCCCATCTCTATTCTTTTTTTAAGCACAGCTTGGGTTTTTTTTTTTTTTTTGGGGGGGGGGGGGTCAGCCAGTGCTTGAAAACTTGCAATTCACATGAATATTGGCAATATATTTTTTCTGCATTTCTTTTGAATACACAGCAAAATAGAACATATATTTAAGTGAATGCAAAGTTTATTTTTGACTAGAGACCATAATTAAACATTTTATGTTACAATCTTGTACTTTTTAACGTTCCTTTAAAGGGACATGAAACCCACATTTTTTCTTTCATGGTTTAGAAAGAGCATGCCATTTTAAACAACTTTCTAATTTACTTCTATTATCTAATTTGATTCATTCTCTTGATATCCTTTGTTGAAAAGGACATATAGATAGCCTCAGTAGCTGCTGATTGGTGGCTGCACATAGATTATTGGCTCATGTGCATTGCTATTTCTTCAACAAAGGATATCTAAAGAATTAAGCAAATTAGATAATAGTAGTAAATTGGAATGTTGTTTAAAATTGTATTATCTACCTTAATCATGAAAGAAACATTTTGGGTTTAGTGTCCCTTTAAGGCCTGAGGCCACACACAGATGCAAATATACACACTCACACATATTAATGAACATAAACACGCATAAATACAGTACATATACATTACATACACAAGTATATACAAATACATTACATACACACACATATATACATATACATACACACACATGCATATACATATACATGCAATTGTGCACAAATACACAGTACACACACATGTACACACACACATATATATGCACTTGTGCACACATACACACACGTGTACACACACATGAAAACATACACACTCACACATATTAATGAACATACACACACGTATATACATATACATTACATACACACATGTATATACATATACATAAACACATATACATGCAATTGTGCACACACACAGTACACACACATGTACACACACACATATATATGCAATTGTGCATACATACACACACATGTACACACACACATATATCTGCACTTGTGCATATATACACACGCATGTACACACACACATGCTAATATACACATTCACACATTTATGCACATAAACACAGACATATATACATGCACTTGTGCACACTTACACACAAGCTCACATGTGCACACACGTATATACATGCACTTGTGCACACTTACACACAAGCTCACATGTACAAACACACACTCACTCAACAGTTTTATATTTTAGTTATGTACAAGTTTAATAGATTATTTGTATGATTTGAACTATATGTGAACTGAAGACAAATAAAAAAAATAATGTCAGATTCTATTTGAAACAGATTTTTTAATGAGAAACTTTGATGGGGTCTGGTAATGCTGTATCTGGTTTTTACAACAGAAAAGGGACAAAAAAAACTCAGAGAGACTCATGTTTTCTATGGGTTGGAATTGGTTTTGCGTTAGAAAACTCTACAAGACCGGTGGGAAACACTTTGTGTCGCTTTTGTAGCCGACTGGGACAAACTCTTGTGTTTGTTAATTTATGTTGAGTTTAATAATCAGAGTTTATAATCTGCACTTGTATAAAATAGCTCTCTCTATTACACACAGCTAATTGGCAGCTCAGTAATAACAGCATGAAAAAGGCAGAGGTTAGGCCTTGTCAAATTGTTACTATAATGAACCATGTGCGCAAAAACAAAGTGACAAATTCAATTCATCTTCTAATATTTTAACTACATTGAAACAGATGGGAAATGTATTTTGAGTTTTGAGAAGAAAAAGTTATTTCATAATTAAAACTAAATTAGTAAGAGATTGAAGTTTTCTGATTCAGATCAGAATACAATATTATTATTCTTTTATTTTATGTTAGTGAATGCCCCTCTTTCTATTGGTCTCCTTTATAGAAACGTAGCTCTTTCCGTAAGTGCATACTGAGGTAGGCTCAGAGTGTGCATGTGCCTGAGCACTATAATGCAGCTGTGTTTGCAGCTTAATCTAATCAAATTGTAATATTTACATTATAACACATTAATAGCCGGTTAATTAACAATGTAAAAAACTGTCAAATTCAATTTTAGCTGATCTCTTGTGGTTCAGTATCAACTTAATAGCAATGGTGCAAAATATTTCAGTTGTGTTATGTCCCTAGACATAATGATACTATAGCACTGTAGTCTGTTTGTCAGCTGTGTTATGTCCCTAGACATAATGATACTATAGCACTGTAGTCTGTTGTAAGCTGTGTTATGTCCCTAGACATAATGATACTATAGCACTGTAGTCTGTTGTAAGCTGTGTTATGTCTCTAGACATAATGTTACTATAGCACTGTAGTCTGTTGTCAGTTGTGTTATGTCCCTAGACATAATGATACTATAGCACTGTAGTCTGTTGTAAGCTGTGTTATGTCCCTAGACATAATGATACTATAGCACTATAGTCTGTTTGTCAGCTGTGTTATGTCCCTAGACATAATGTTACTATAGCACTGTAGTCTGTTGTAAGCTGTGTTATGTCCCTAGACATAATGATACTATAGCACTGTAGTCTGTTTGTCAGCTGTGTTATGTCCCTAGACATAATGTTACTATAGCACTGTAGTCTGTTGTAAGCTGTGTTATGTCTCTAGACATAATGTTACTATAGCACTGTAGTCTGTTGTAAGCTGTGTTATGTCTCTAGACATAATGTTACTATAGCACTGTAGTCTGTTTGTCAGCTGTGTTATGTCCCTAGACATAATGATACTATAGCACTGTAGTCTGTTGTAAGCTGTGTTATGTCTCTAGACATAATGTTACTATAGCACTGTAGTCTGTTGTAAGCTGTGTTATGTCTCTAGACATAATGTTACTATAGCACTGTAGTCTGTTGTAAGCTGTGTTATGTCCCTAGACATAATGTTACTATAGCACTGTAGTCTGTTGTAAGCTGTGTTATGTCCCTAGACATAATGTTACTATAGCACTGTAGTCTGTTGTAAGCTGTGTTATGTCCCTAGACATAATGTTACTATAGCACTGTAGTCTGTTTGTCAGCTGTGTTATGTCTCTAGACATAATGTTACTATAGCACTGTAGTCTGTTGTAAGCTGTGTTATGTCCCTAGACATAATGTTACTATAGCACTGTAGTCTGTTGTAAGCTGTGTTATGTCCCTAGACATAATGATACTATAGCACTGTAGTCTGTTGTAAGCTGTGTTATGTCTCTAGACATAATGTTACTATAGCACTGTAGTCTGTTGTAAGCTGTGTTATGTCTCTAGACATAATGTTACTATAGCACTGTAGTCTGTTTGTCAGCTGTGTTATGTCCCTAGACATAATGATACTATAGCACTGTAGTCTGTTGTAAGCTGTGTTATGTCTCTAGACATAATGTTACTATAGCACTGTAGTCTGTTGTAAGCTGTGTTATGTCTCTAGACATAATGTTACTATAGCACTGTAGTCTGTTGTAAGCTGTGTTATGTCCCTAGACATAATGTTACTATAGCACTGTAGTCTGTTGTAAGCTGTGTTATGTCCCTAGACATAATGTTACTATAGCACTGTAGTCTGTTGTAAGCTGTGTTATGTCCCTAGACATAATGATACTATAGCACTGTAGTCTGTTGTAAGCTGTGTTATGTCCCTAGACATAATGTTACTATAGCACTGTAGTCTGTTGTAAGCTGTGTTATGTCCCTAGACATAATGTTACTATAGCACTGTAGTCTGTTGTAAGCTGTGTTATGTCCCTAGACATAATGTTACTATAGCACTGTAGTCTGTTTGTCAGCTGTGTTATGTCTCTAGACATAATGTTACTATAGCACTGTAGTCTGTTGTAAGCTGTGTTATGTCCCTAGACATAATGTTACTATAGCACTGTAGTCTGTTTGTCAGCTGTGTTATGTCCCTAGACATAATGATACTATAGCACTGTAGTCTGTTTGTCCGCTGTGTTATGTCCCTAGACATAATATTACTATAGCACTGTAGTCTGTTGTAAGCTGTGTTATGTCTCTAGACATAATGTTACTATAGCACTGTAGTCTGTTGTAAGCTGTGTTATGTCCCTAGACATAATGTTACTATAGCACTGTAGTCTGTTGTAAGCTGTGTTATGTCCCTAGACATAATGTTACTATAGCACTGTAGTCTGTTGTAAGCTGTGTTATGTCCCTAGACATAATGATACTATAGCACTGTAGTCTGTTGTAAGCTGTGTTATGTCCCTAGACATAATGTTACTATAGCACTGTAGTCTGTTGTAAGCTGTGTTATGTCCCTAGACATAATGTTACTATAGCACTGTAGTCTGTTGTAAGCTGTGTTATGTCCCTAGACATAATGTTACTATAGCACTGTAGTCTGTTTGTCAGCTGTGTTATGTCTCTAGACATAATGTTACTATAGCACTGTAGTCTGTTGTAAGCTGTGTTATGTCCCTAGACATAATGTTACTATAGCACTGTAGTCTGTTTGTCAGCTGTGTTATGTCCCTAGACATAATGATACTATAGCACTGTAGTCTGTTTGTCCGCTGTGTTATGTCCCTAGACATAATGTTACTATAGCACTGTAGTCTGTTGTAAGCTGTGTTATGTCCCTAGACATAATGTTACTATAGCACTGTAGTCTGTTGTAAGCTGTGTTATGTCCCTAGACATAATGTTACTATAGCACTGTAGTCTGTTGTAAGCTGTGTTATGTCCCTAGACATAATGTTACTATAGCACTGTAGTCTGTTTGTCAGCTGTGTTATGTCTCTAGACATAATGTTACTATAGCACTGTAGTCTGTTGTAAGCTGTGTTATGTCCCTAGACATAATGTTACTATAGCACTGTAGTCTGTTGTAAGCTGTGTTATGTCCCTAGACATAATAATACTATAGCACTGTAGTCTGTTGTAAGCTGTGTTATGTCTCTAGACATAATGTTACTATAGCACTGTAGTCTGTTGTAAGCTGTGTTATGTCTCTAGACATAATGTTACTATAGCACTGTAGTCTGTTTGTCAGCTGTGTTATGTCCCTAGACATAATGATACTATAGCACTGTAGTCTGTTGTAAGCTGTGTTATGTCTCTAGACATAATGTTACTATAGCACTGTAGTCTGTTGTAAGCTGTGTTATGTCTCTAGACATAATGTTACTATAGCACTGTAGTCTGTTGTAAGCTGTGTTATGTCCCTAGACATAATGTTACTATAGCACTGTAGTCTGTTGTAAGCTGTGTTATGTCCCTAGACATAATGTTACTATAGCACTGTAGTCTGTTGTAAGCTGTGTTATGTCCCTAGACATAATGTTACTATAGCACTGTAGTCTGTTGTAAGCTGTGTTATGTCCCTAGACATAATGTTACTATAGCACTGTAGTCTGTTTGTCAGCTGTGTTATGTCTCTAGACATAATGTTACTATAGCACTGTAGTCTGTTGTAAGCTGTGTTATGTCCCTAGACATAATGTTACTATAGCACTGTAGTCTGTTTGTCAGCTGTGTTATGTCCCTAGACATAATGATACTATAGCACTGTAGTCTGTTTGTCCGCTGTGTTATGTCCCTAGACATAATGTTACTATAGCACTGTAGTCTGTTTGTCCGCTGTGTTATGTCTCTAGACATAATGTTACTATAGCACTGTAGTCTGTTTGTCAGCTGTGTTATGTCTCTAGACATAATGTTACTATAGCACTGTAGTCTGTTGTAAGCTGTGTTATGTCCCTAGACATAATGTTACTATAGCACTGTAGTCTGTTGTAAGCTGTGTTATGTCCCTAGACATAATGTTACTATAGCACTGTAGTCTGTTTGTCCGCTGTGTTATGTCTCTAGACATAATGTTACTATAGCACTGTAGTCTGTTTGTCAGCTGTGTTATGTCTCTAGACATAATGTTACTATAGCACTGTAGTCTGTTGTAAGCTGTGTTATGTCCCTAGACATAATGTTACTATAGCACTGTAGTCTGTTGTAAGCTGTGTTATGTCCCTAGACATAATGATACTATAGCACTGTAGTCTGTTGTAAGCTGTGTTATGTCCCTAGACATAATGATACTATAGCACTGTAGTCTGTTGTAAGCTGTGTTATGTCCCTAGACATAATGTTACTATAGCACTGTAGTCTGTTGTAAGCTGTGTTATGTCCCTAGACATAATGTTACTATAGCACTGTAGTCTGTTTGTCCGCTGTGTTATGTCCCTAGACATAATGATACTATAGCACTGTAGTCTGTTTGTCAGCTGTGTTATGTCCCTAGACATAATGATACTATAGCACTGTAGTCTATTTGTCCGCTGTGTTATGTCCCTAGACATAATGATACTATAGCACTGTAGTCTGTTTGTCCGCTGTGTTATGTCCCTAGACATAATGTTACTATAGCACTGTAGTCTGTTTGTCAGCTGTGTTATGTCCCTAGACATAATGATACTATAGCACTGTAGTCTGTTTGTCAGCTGTGTTATGTCCCTAGACATAATGTTACTATAGCACTGTAGTCTGTTGTAAGCTGTGTTATGTCCCTAGACATAATGATACTATAGCACTGTAGTCTGTTTGTCAGCTGTGTTATGTCCCTAGACATAATGTTACTATAGCACTGTAGTCTGTTGTAAGCTGTGTTATGTCCCTAGACATAATGATACTATAGCACTGTAGTCTGTTTGTCCGCTGTGTTATGTCCCTAGACATAATGTTACTATAGCACTGTAGTCTGTTTGTCAGCTGTGTTATGTCCCTAGACATAATGATACTATAGCACTGTAGTCTGTTGTAAGCTGTGTTATGTCCCTAGACATAATGATACTATAGCACTGTAGTCTGTTGTAAGCTGTGTTATGTCCCTAGACATAATGATACTATAGCACTGTAGTCTGTTGTAAGCTGTATTATGTTCCTAGACATAATGTTACTATAGCACTGTAGTCTGTCCGCTGTGTTATGTCCCTAGACATAATGATACTATAGCACTGTAGTCTGTTTGTCCGCTGTGTTATGTCCCTAGACATAATCTTACTATAGCACTGTAGTCTGTTTGTCAGCTGTGTCATGTCCCTAGACATAATGTTACTATAGTACTGTAGTCTGTTTGTCCACTGTGTTATGTCCCTAGACATAATGATACTATAGCACTGTAGTCTGTTTGTCCGCTGTGTTATGTCCCTAGACATAATGATACTATAGCACTGTAGTCTGTTTGTCCGCTGTGTTATGTCCCTAGACATAATGTTACTATAGCACTGTAGTCTGTTGTAAGATGTGTTATGTCCCTAGACATAGTTACTAAAGCACTGTAGTCTGTTTATCACCTGTGTTATGTCCCTAGACATAATCTTACTATAGCACTGCAGTCTGTTTGTCAGCTGTGTTATGTCCATAGACATAATCTTACTATAGCACTGTAGTCTGTTTGTCAGCTGTGTTATGTCCCTAGACATAATGTTACTATAGCACTGTAGTCTGTTGTAAGCTGTGTTATGTCCCTAGACATAATGATACTATAGCACTGTAGTCTGTTTGTCAGCTGTGTTATGTCCCTAGACATAATGTTACTATAGCACTGTAGTCTGTTGTAAGCTGTGTTTTGTCCCTAGACATAATGATACTATAGCACTGTAGTCTGTTTGCCCGCTGTGTTATGTCCCTAGACATAATGTTACTATAGCACTGTAGTCTGTTTGTCAGCTGTGTTATGTCCCTAGACATAATGATACTATAGCACTGTAGTCTGTTGTAAGCTGTGTTATGTCCCTAGACATAATCTTACTATAGCACTGTAGTCTGTTTGTCAGCTGTGTTATGTCCATAGACATAATCTTACTATAGCACTGTAGTCTGTTTGTCAGCTGTGTTATGTCCCTAGACATAATGTTACTATAGCACTGTAGTCTGTTGTAAGCTGTGTTATGTCCCTAGACATAATGTTACTATAGCACTGTAGTCTGTTTGTCAGCTGTGTTATGTCCCTAGACATAATGATACTATAGCACTGTAGTCTGTTGTAAGCTGTGTTATGTCCCTAGACATAATGATACTATAGCACTGTAGTCTGTTGTAAGCTGTGTTATGTCCCTAGACATAATGATACTATAGCACTGTAGTCTGTTGTAAGCTGTATTATGTTCCTAGACATAATGTTACTATAGCACTGTAGTCTGTCCGCTGTGTTATGTCCCTAGACATAATGTTACTATAGCACTGTAGTCTGTTGTAAGATGTGTTATGTCCCTAGACATAGTTACTAAAGCACTGTAGTCTGTTTATCACCTGTGTTATGTCCCTAGACATAATCTTACTATAGCACTGCAGTCTGTTTGTCAGCTGTGTTATGTCCATAGACATAATCTTACTATAGCACTGTAGTCTGTTTGTCAGCTGTGTTATGTCCCTAGACATAATGTTACTATAGCACTGTAGTCTGTTGTAAGCTGTGTTATGTCCCTAGACATAATGATACTATAGCACTGTAGTCTGTTTGTCAGCTGTGTTATGTCCCTAGACATAATGTTACTATAGCACTGTAGTCTGTTGTAAGCTGTGTTTTGTCCCTAGACATAATGATACTATAGCACTGTAGTCTGTTTGCCCGCTGTGTTATGTCCCTAGACATAATGTTACTATAGCACTGTAGTCTGTTTGTCAGCTGTGTTATGTCCCTAGACATAATGATACTATAGCACTGTAGTCTGTTGTAAGCTGTGTTATGTCCCTAGACATAATCTTACTATAGCACTGTAGTCTGTTTGTCAGCTGTGTTATGTCCATAGACATAATCTTACTATAGCACTGTAGTCTGTTTGTCAGCTGTGTTATGTCCCTAGACATAATGTTACTATAGCACTGTAGTCTGTTGTAAGCTGTGTTATGTCCCTAGACATAATGTTACTATAGCACTGTAGTCTGTTTGTCAGCTGTGTTATGTCCCTAGACATAATGATACTATAGCACTGTAGTCTGTTGTAAGCTGTGTTATGTCCCTAGACATAATGATACTATAGCACTGTAGTCTGTTGTAAGCTGTGTTATGTCCCTAGACATAATGATACTATAGCACTGTAGTCTGTTGTAAGCTGTATTATGTTCCTAGACATAATGTTACTATAGCACTGTAGTCTGTCCGCTGTGTTATGTCCCTAGACATAATGATACTATAGCACTGTAGTCTGTTTGTCCGCTGTGTTATGTCCCTAGACATAATCTTACTATAGCACTGTAGTCTGTTTGTCAGCTATGTCATGTCCCTAGACATAATGTTACTATAGTACTGTAGTCTGTTTGTCCACTGTGTTATGTCCCTAGACATAATGATACTATAGCACTGTAGTCTGTTTGTCCGCTGTGTTATGTCCCTAGACATAATGATACTATAGCACTGTAGTCTGTTTGTCCGCTGTGTTATGTCCCTAGACATAATGTTACTATAGCACTGTAGTCTGTTGTAAGATGTGTTATGTCCCTAGACATAGTTACTAAAGCACTGTAGTCTGTTTATCACCTGTGTTATGTCCCTAGACATAATCTTACTATAGCACTGTAGTCTGTTTGTCAGCTGTGTTATGTCCATAGACATAATCTTACTATAGCACTGTAGTCTGTTTGTCAGCTGTGTTATGTCCCTAGACATAATGTTACTATAGCACTGTAGTCTGTTGTAAGCTGTGTTATGTCCCTAGACATAATGATACTATAGCACTGTAGTCTGTTTGTCAGCTGTGTTATGTCCCTAGACATAATGTTACTATAGCACTGTAGTCTGTTGTAAGCTGTGTTTTGTCCCTAGACATAATGATACTATAGCACTGTAGTCTGTTTGCCCGCTGTGTTATGTCCCTAGACATAATGTTACTATAGCACTGTAGTCTGTTTGTCAGCTGTGTTATGTCCCTAGACATAATGATACTATAGCACTGTAGTCTGTTGTAAGCTGTGTTATGTCCCTAGACATAATCTTACTATAGCACTGTAGTCTGTTTGTCAGCTGTGTTATGTCCATAGACATAATCTTACTATAGCACTGTAGTCTGTTTGTCAGCTGTGTTATGTCCCTAGACATAATGTTACTATAGCACTGTAGTCTGTTGTAAGCTGTGTTATGTCCCTAGACATAATGATACTATAGCACTGTAGTCTGTTTGTCAGCTGTGTTATGTCCCTAGACATAATGATACTATAGCACTGTAGTCTGTTGTAAGCTGTGTTATGTCCCTAGACATAATGATACTATAGCACTGTAGTCTGTTGTAAGATGTGTTATGTCCCTAGACATAATGATACTATAGCACTGTAGTCTGTTGTAAGCTGTATTATGTTCCTAGACATAATGTTACTATAGCACTGTAGTCTGTCCGCTGTGTTATGTCCCTAGACATAATGATACTATAGCACTGTAGTCTGTTTGTCCGCTGTGTTATGTCCCTAGACATAATCTTACTATAGCACTGTAGTCTGTTTGTCAGCTGTGTCATGTCCCTAGACATAATGTTACTATAGTACTGTAGTCTGTTTGTCCACTGTGTTATGTCCCTAGACATAATGATACTATAGCACTGTAGTCTGTTTGTCCGCTGTGTTATGTCCCTAGACATAATGATACTATAGCACTGTAGTCTGTTTGTCCGCTGTGTTATGTCCCTAGACATAATGTTACTATAGCACTGTAGTCTGTTGTAAGATGTGTTATGTCCCTAGACATAGTTACTAAAGCACTGTAGTCTGTTTATCACCTGTGTTATGTCCCTAGACATAATCTTACTATAGCACTGTAGTCTGTTTGTCAGCTGTGTTATGTCCATAGACATAATGTTACTATAGCACTGTAGTCTGTTGTAAGTTGTGTTATGTCCCTAGACATAATGATACTATAGCACTGTAGTCTGTTTGTCAGCTGTGTTATGTCCCTAGACATAATGTTACTATAGCACTGTAGTCTGTTGTAAGCTGTGTTTTGTCCCTAGACATAATGATACTATAGCACTGTAGTCTGTTTGCCCGCTGTGTTATGTCCCTAGACATAATGTTACTATAGCACTGTAGTCTGTTTGTCAGCTGTGTTATGTCCCTAGACATAATGATACTATAGCACTGTAGTCTGTTGTAAGCTGTGTTATGTCCCTAGACATAATTATACTATAGCACTGTAGTCTGTTGTAAGCTGTGTTATGTCCCTAGACATAATGATACTATAGCACTGTAGTCTGTTGTAAGCTGTGTTATGTCCCTAGACATAATCTTACTATAGCACTGTAGTCTGTTTGTCAGCTGTGTTATGTCCATAGACATAATCTTACTATAGCACTGTAGTCTGTTTGTCAGCTGTGTTATGTCCCTAGACATAATGTTACTATAGCACTGTAGTCTGTTGTAAGCTGTGTTATGTCCCTAGACATAATGATACTATAGCACTGTAGTCTGTTTGTCAGCTGTGTTATGTCCCTAGACATAATGTTACTATAGCACTGTAGTCTGTTGTAAGCTGTGTTATGTCCCTAGACATAATGATACTATAGCACTGTAGTCTGTTTGTCCGCTGTGTTATGTCCCTAGACATAATGATACTATAGCACTGTAGTCTGTTTGTCCGCTGTGTTATGTCCCTAGACATAATGTTACTATAGCACTGTAGTCTGTTGTAAGATGTGTTATGTCCCTAGACATAGTTACTAAAGCACTGTAGTCTGTTTATCACCTGTGTTATGTCCCTAGACATAATCTTACTATAGCACTGTAGTCTGTTTGTCAGCTGTGTTATGTCCATAGACATAATCTTAATATAGCACTGTAGTCTGTTTCAGATAGATTACGAGTCTTGCGTTAGCCTTAAAAAGCAGCGTTGAGGGGTCCCAACGCTGCTTTTTAACGCCTGCTGGTATTACGAGTCGGCAGGAGAGGGTCTACCGCTCACTTTTTTCCCCCCGATTTTAGCATACCGCAAATCCCCTTACGTCAATTGCGTATCCTATCTTTATAATGGGATTTTCCTAACGCCGGTATTACGATCGCCTGAAAAAGTGAGCGGTAGACCCTCTCCTGGCAAGACTTCTACCGTATTTAAAAGTCAGTAGTTAAGAGTTTTATGGGCTAACGCCGGAACATAAAGCTCTTAACTAAAGTGTTAAAAAGTACACTAACACCCATAAACTACTTATTAACCCCTAAACCGAGCCCCCCCCCCCACATCGGAAACACTTAACTAAAATGTTTAACCCCTAATCTGCCGACCGGACATCGCCGCCACTTTAATAAATTTATTAACCCCTAAACCGCTGCACTCCCGCCTCGCAAACACTAGTTAAATTTTATTAATTTTATTAACCCCTAATCTGCCGTCCCTAACATGGCCGACACCTACCTACATTTATTAACTCCTAATCTGCCGCCCCCAACGTCGCCGTTACTATATTAAATTTATTAACCCCTAAACCTAAGTCTAAATCTAACCCTAACACCCCCTAACTTAAATATAATTTAAATAAAACAAAATAAATTTACTACTATTAAATAAATTAATCCTATTTAAAACTAAATACTTACCGATAAAATAAACCCTAAGCTAGCTACAATATAACTAATAGTTACATTGTAGCTAGCTTAGGATTTATTTTTATTTTACAGGCAACTTTGTATTTAATTTAACTAGGTACAATAGTTATTAAATAGTTATTAACTATTTAATAACTTCCTAGTTAAAATAAGTACAAATTTACCTGTAAAATAAATCCTAACCTAAGTTACAATTACACCTAACACTACACTATCATTAAATTAATTAAATAAATTACCTACAATTAACTACAATTAAATACAATTAAATTAAATAAACTAAAGTACAAAAACAAACAAACACTAAATTACAGAAAATAAAAAAGAATTAATTTTTTTAAAAACTAATTACACCTAATCTAATCCCCCTAATAAAATAAATAACCCCCCCAAAATAATAAAATTCCCTACCCTATACTAAATTACAAATAGCCCTTAAAAGGGCCTTTTGCGGGGCATTGCCAATCGGAATTAAGGTAGGAAAAATCCTATTGGCTGATCCAATCAGCCAATAGGATTGAGCTTGCATTCTATTGGCTGATTGGAACAGCCAATAGAATGCGAGATCAATCCTATTGGCTGATTGCATCAGCCAATAGGATTTTTCCTACCTTAATTCCGATTGGCTGATAGGATTCTATCAGCCAATCGGAATTGAAGGGACACCATCTTGGATGACGTCACTTAAAGGAACCTTCATTCTTCAGTCGAAGTCGGATGGAAGAGGATGCTCTGCGTCGGATGTCTTCAAGATGGACCCGCTCCGCTCCGGATGGAAGAAGATAGAAGATGCCGTCTGGATGAAGCCTTCTGCCGGTCTGGATGTCCTCTTCTGGTCGGATCGGATGAAGACTTCTGCCTCTCTGGACATCCACTTGTGCCCGGCTGGGTGAAGATGGCTCAAGGTAGAGTGATCTTCAAGGGGGTAGTGTTAGGTTTTTTAAGGGAAGATTGGGTGGGTTTTAGAGTAGGGTTGGGTGTGTGGGTGGTGGGTTTTAATGTTGGGGGGTATTGTATTTTTTTTACAGGTAAAAGAGCTGATTACTTTGGGGCAATGCCCCGCAAAAGGCCCTTTTAAGGGCTATTTGTAATTTAGTATAGGGTAGGGAATTTTATTATTTTGGGGGGCTTATTTATTTTATTAGGGGGATTAGATTAGGTGTAATTAGTTTTTAAAAAAATTAATTCTTTTTTATTTTCTGTAATTTAGTGTTTGTTTGTTTTTGTACTTTAGTTTATTTAATTTAATTGTATTTAATTGTAGTTAATTGTAGGTAATTTATTTAATTAATTTAATGCTAGTGTAGTGTTAGGTGTAATTGTAATTTAGGTTAGGATTTATTTTACAGGTAAATTTGTACTTATTTTAACTAGGAAGTTATTAAATAGTTAATAACTATTTAATAACTATTCTACCTAGTTAAAATAAATACAAACTTGCCTGTAAAATAAATATAAATCCTAAACTAGCTACAATGTAACTATTAGTTATATTGTAGCTATCTTATGGTTTATTTTATAGGTAAGTATTTAGTTTTAAATAGGATTCATTTATTTAATTGTAGTAAATTTATTTAGATGTATTTAAATTATATTAGGGGGTGTTAGGGGGTGTTAGGGTTAGGGTTAGACTTAGGTTTAGGGGTTAATAAATTTATTATAGTGGCGGCGACATTGGCGGCGGAAGATTAGGGGTTAATAAATTTAATATAGTTGCAGCGACGTTGGGGGGCAGATTAGGGGTTAATAAATATAATGTAGGGTTCGGCGATGTTGGGGGCAGTAGATTAGGGGTTCATAGGGATAATATAGGTGGCGGCGGTGTCCGGAGCGGCAGATTAGGGGTTAATAATTTAATGTAGGTGGTGACGATGTCGGGGACGGCAGATTAGGGGTTAATAAGTGTAAGATTAGGGGTGTTTAGACTCGGGGTTCATGTTAGGGTGCAGACATAAAATTAATTTCCCCATAGGAAACAATGGGGCTGCGTTAGGAGCTGAACGCTGCTTTTTTGCAGGTGTTAGGTTTTTTTTCAGCCAGCTCAGCCCCATTGTTTCCTATGGGGAAATCGTGCACGAGCACGTTTAGCCATCTTACCGCTACCGTAAGCAGCGCTGGTATTACAGTGAGATGTGGAGCTAAATTTTGCTCAACGCTCACTTTTCTGAGGCTAACGCCGGCTTGAAGAGAACCTGTAATACCAGCGTTGGCTTAAGTGAGCGGTAAGAAAAAAAAGGCTCGTTAGCACCGCACAGCCTTACCGACAAAAACTCGTAATCTAGCCGTTTGTCAGCTGTGTTATATTCCTAGACATAATGTTACTAAAGCACTGTAGTCTGTAAGATGTGTTATGTCCCTAGACATAATGTTACTACAGCACTGTAGTCTGTTTGTCATCTGTGTTATGTCCCCAGACATAATGTTACTACAGCACTGTAGTCTGTTTGTCAGCTGTGTTATGTCCCTAGACATAATGTTATTACAGCACTGTAGTCTGTTTGTCAGATGTGTTATGTCCCCAGACATAATGTTACTACAGCACTGTAGTCTGTTTCTCAGCTGTGTTATGTCCCTAGACAGAATGTTACTACAGCACTAAAGTCTGTTTGTTAGCTGTGTTATGTCCCCAGACATAATGTTACTACTATAGCATTCTAGTGTGTTTGTCAGCTGAGTTACGCTCCTAGACATAGTTACTACAGCACTGTAGTCTGTTTGTCAGCTGTGTTATATCCCTAGACATAGTCTCACTACATCACTTCTTGTCTGTTTGTTAGCTGTGTTATGTCCCTAGACATAATGTTACTACAGCACTGTAGTCTGTTTGTCAGCTGTGTTATGTCCCTAGACATAATGTTACTACAGAACTGTAGTTTGTTTGTTAGCTGTGTTATGTCTCTAGATATAGTTACTACAGCACTGTAGTCTGTTTGTCAGCTGTATTATGTCCCTAGACATAATGTTACTACAGCTCTGTAGTCTGTTTGTTAGCTGTGCTATGCTATGTCCCTAGACATAATTACTACAGCACTGTAGTCTGTTTGTCAGCTGTGTTATGTCCCTAGACCAAATGTTACTATAGCACTGTAGTCTGTTTGTTAGCTGTGCTATTTCTCTTAACATAATGTTACGACAGCACTGTATTTTGTTTGTTAGCTGTGTTATGTCCCTAGACATAGTTACTAAAGCACTGTAGTCTGTTTGTTAGCTTTGTTATGTCCCTACACATAATGTTACTACAGCACTTTAGTCTGTAAGCTGTGTTATGTCCCTAGATATAATGTTACTACAGCACGGTAGTGTGTTTGTCAGCTGTGTTATGTCCCTAGACATAATGTTACTACAGCACTGTAGTCTGTTTGTTAGCTGTGTTATTTCCTTAGACATAATGTTACTACAGCACTGTAGTCTGTTTGTTAGCTGTGTTATTTCCCTAGACATAATGTTACTACAGCACTTTAGTCTGTAAGCTGTGTTATGTCCCTAGACATAATGTTACTACAGCACTGTAGTGTGTTTGTCAGCTGTGTTATGTCCCTAGACATAATGTTACTACAGCACTGTAGTGTGTTTGTCAGCTGTGGTATGTCCCTAGATATAATGTTACTACAGCACTGTAGTCTGTTTGTCAGCTGTGTTATGCCCCCAGACATAATGTTACTACAGCACTGTAGTCTGTTTGTCAGTTGTATTATGTTCCTACATAGAATGTTACTACAGCCCTGTAGTCTGTTTGTTAGCTGTGTTATGTCCCCAGACATAATGTTACTACTATAGCACTGTAGTGTGTTTGTCAGCTGTGTTATGTCCCTAGACATAATACTTCAGCACTGTAGTCTGTTTGTCATCTGTGTTATATCCCTACACATACTGTTAATACAGTGTTATGTCCCTAGACATAATGTTACTACAGCACTGTAGTCTGTTTGTCAACTTTGTTAGAAGTGCGGATCAGGTCTGACAGACCTCGCTGAATGCGGAGAGAAATACGCTCTCCGTATTCAGCATTACGCCAGCAGCGCTTGTGAGCTGCTGGTGCCACGCCACCCCCTGCAGATTTGCGGCCAGCAGGGGGGTGTCAATCAACTCGACTCTTTAGACCGCTGCTCCATAACTTGCATTTCTGGCGAGTCTCTAGACTCACCAGAAACAAGGGCCCACAAGCTCCATACGGCACTGTAGTCTGTTTGTCAGCTGTGTTATGCCCCCAGACATAATGTTACTACAGCACTGTAGTCTGTTTGTCAGTTGTGTTATGTCCCTAGACAGAATGTTACTAGAGCAATGTAGTCTGTTTGTAAGCTGTGTTATGTCCCCAGACATAATGTTACTACTATAGCACTGTAGTGTTTTTGTCAGTTTTGTTATGTCTCCCTTCTATGAAATGGCTGGGATGCCCAACATATTGGGCACAATAGATTGTACCCATATATCTGTGCAGCCTCCCAAAGCAAGAGAGGAGGCGTATTGTGACACGAAGCAAAACAATTCCCTCAACATACAGGTAATATGTGAGGCAAAATTACAAATCATGAGTGTCATGTCAGGATTTCGGCTTCCTCCAATCACGACTTTCCCCCCAGGGGAGTATTTGCCTGAGGCCATGCCGTGACTGGAGGAAGCCAAATTACTCATTGCTGATGTGTGAAGAGAGGATCTCCGTGCGGGGGAATCTGCTCTGGCTGTGAAAAAAACAAAGGTACGTTTTTAATCAAAATGGCTGCTTTCTAAACTTTGATGAATGAAAGTGCCCCTGTTTTTAATAGTATTTTTAAAAACCGGGCTTTCATTTATCAAAGTTTACCTTCACTTTAACATAATTTGTAGACATGTGCACGGCTAAAAAATTTGGTTCGTTTTCGGTTCGGATCGATTCGGACTTTTCGAATTTCGTTTCGGATCGAATCGGATTCGGCAAAATTTGAATAAATTCGTTTCGGATTTATTCGGATACGAATAAATTCGTTTCGGATTTATTCGGATTCGGCTGAATTCGGTTCTATTCCGTTCCGAAATTCGGTATGTTTTTAGTACACTAACACCCATTTAGTACACTAAGTCACTAACACCCATAAACTACCTATGAACCACTAAACCGAGGCCCCCCCACATCGCAAACCCTATAATAACATTATTTAACCCCTAATCTGCCGATCGGATATCGCCGCAACCTACATTATAGCTATTAACCCCTAATCTGCTGTCCCTAACACCGCCGACCCCTACATTATAGTTATTAACCCCTAATCTGCCTCCCCCAACGTCGCCGCAATCTAACTACAAGTATTAACCCCTAATCTGCCGACCCAATATCGCCGCCGCCTACATTATAGCTATTAACCCCTAATCTGCTGTCCCTAACACCGCCGACCCCTACATTATAGTTATTAACCCCTAATCTGCCTCCCCCAACGTCGCCGCAATCTAACTACAAGTATTAACCCCTAATCTGCCGACCCGATATCGCCGCCGCCTACATTATAACTATTAACCCCTAATCTGCTGTCCCTAACACCGCCGACCCCTACATTATAGTTATTAACCCCTAATCTGCCCCCCCCCAACGTCGCCACAATCTAACTACAAGTATTAACCCCTAATCTGCCGACCCGATATCGCCGCCGCCTACATTATAGCTATTAACCCCTAATCTGCTGTCCCTAACACCGCCGACCCCTACATTATAGTTATTAACCCCTAATCTGCCCCCCCCAACGTCGCCGCAATCTAACTACAAGTATTAACCCCTAATCTGCCGACCCGATATCGCTGCCGCCTACATTATAGCTATTAACCCCTAATCTGGTGTCCCTAACACCGCCGACCCCTACATTATAGTTATTAACCCCTAATCTGCCTCCCCCCAACGTCGCCACAATCTAACTACAAGTATTAACCCCTAATCTGCCGACCACAAATCGCCGCCACTATAATAAATGTATTAACCCCTAAACCGCCGCACTCCCGCCTCGCAAACACTATAATACATTTTATTAACCCCTAATCTGCCCTCCCTAACATCGCCGCCACCTACCTACAATTATTAACCCCTAATCTCCCGCCCCCAACGTCGCCGCTACTATAATAAGGTTATTAACCCCTAAACCTAAGTCTAACCCTAACACTAACACCCCCTAACTTAAATATAATTTAAATAAAACGAAATAAGTTTACTATAGTTAAATAAATTAATCCTATTTAAAACTAAAAACTTACCTGTAAAATAAACCCTAAGATAGCTGCAATATAACTAATAGTTACATTGTAGCTATTTTAGGATTTATTTTTATTTTACAGGCAACTTTGTATTTATTTTAACTAGGTACAATAGTTATTAAATAGTTAATAACTATTTAATAACTACCTAGCTAAAATAAATACAAATTTACCTGTAAAATAAATCCTAACCTAAGTTACAATTACACCTAACACTACACTATCATTAAATTAACTAAATAAATGAATCATATTTAAAACAAAATACTTACCTGTAAAATAAACCCTAAGATAGCTGCAATATAACTAATAGTTACATTGTAGCTATTTTAGCATTTATATTTATTTTACAGGCAACTTTGTATTTATTTTAACTAGGTACAAAAGCTATTAAATAGTTATTGACTAATTAATAGCTACCTAGTTAAAATAATTACAAAATTACCTGTAAAATAAATCCTAACCTAAGTTACAATTAAACCTAACACTACACTGTCATTAAATAAATTAACTACAAGTACCTACAATTATCTACAATTAAATAAACTAAAGTACAAAAACCCCCCACTAAATTACAAAAACAAACAAACACTAAATTACAAAAAATAAAAAAATATTACAAGAATTTTAAACTAATTACACCTAATCTAAGCCCCCTAATAAAATAACAAAGCCCCCCAAAATAAAAAAATGCCCTACCCTATACTAAATTACAAAAGTAATCAGCTCTATTACCTTACCAGCCCTGAACAGGGCCCTTTGCGGGGCATGCCCCAAAGAAAACAGCTCTTTTGCCTGTAAAAAAAAAACACAATCCCCCCCCCCACATTACAACCCACCACCCACATACCCCTACTCTAACCCAAACCCCCCTTAAATAAACCTAACACTACCCCCCTGAAGATCTCCCTACCTTGAGTCATGTTCACCCAGCCGGGCCCAAGTCTTCATCCGATGGGGCAGAAGAGGACATCCAGACCGGCAGAAGTCTTCATCCAAGCGGGGCAAGAAGAGGTCTTCCATCCATCATACAAGTACCAAAATACAAACAAACACTAAATTACAAAAAATAATAAAATATTACAATAATTTTAAACTAATTACACCTAATCTAAGCCCCCGACTAGCTATTAATATAGCTTCAATATAACTAATAGTTACATTGTAGCTATTTTAGGATTTATATTTATTTTACAGGCAACTTTGTATTTATTTTAACTAGGTACAATAGCTATTAAATAGTTAATAACTATTTAATAACTACCTAGCTAAAATAAATACAAATTTACCTGTAAAATAAATCATAACCTAAGTTACAATTACACCTAACACTACACTATCATTAAATTAACTAAATAAATGAATCCTATATAAAACTAAAGACTTACCTGTAAAATAAACCCTAATATAGCTGCAATATAACTAATAGTTACATTGTAGCTATTTTAGCATTTATATTTATTGTACAGGCAACTTTGTATTTATTTTAACTAGGTTCAATAGCTATTAAATAGATATTGACTATTTAATAGCTACCTAGTTAAAATAATTACAAAATTACCTGTAAAATAAATCCTAACCTAAGTTACAATTAAACCTAACACTACACTATCATTAAATAAATTAACTACAAGTACCTACAATTAAATACAATTTAAAAAACTAAACTAAAGTACAAAACCCCCCCCACTAAATTACAAAAAATAAAAAAATATTACAAGAATTTTAAACTAATTACACCTAATCTAAGCCCCCTAATAAAATAACAAAGCCCCCCAAAATAAAAAAAAATGCCCTACCCTATACTAAATTACAAAAGTTAACAGCTCTATTACCTTACCAGCCCTGAACAGGGCCTTTTGCGGGGCATGCCCCAAAGAAAACAGCTCTTTTGCCTGTAAAAAAAAACACAATACCCCCCCCCACATTACAACCCACCACCCACATACCCCTACTCTAACCCAAACCCCCCTTAAATAAACCTAACACTACCCCCCTGAAGATCTCCCTACCTTGAGTCGTGTTCACCCAGCCGGGCCGAAGTCTTCATCCGATGGGGCAGAAGAGGACATCCAGACCGGCAGAAGTCTTCATCCAAGCGGGGCAAGAAGAGGTCTTCCATCCATCAGAAAAGTACAAAAAAACAAACAAACACTAAATTAGCAAGAATAATAAAATATTACAATAATTTTAAACTAATTACACCTAATCTAAGCCCCCTACTAGCTATTAATATAGCTACAATATAACTAATAGTTACATTGTAGCTATTTTAGGATTTATATTTATTTTACAGGCAACTTTGTATTTATTTTAACTAGGTACAATAGCTATTAAATAGTTAATAACTACCTAGCTAAAATAAATACAAATTTACCTGTAAAATAAACCCTAACCTAAGTTACAATTACACCTAACACTACACTGTCATTAAATTAACTAAATAAATGAATCCTATATAAAACTAAATACTTACCTGTAAAATAAACCCTAATATAGCTACAATATAACTAATAGTTACATTGTAGCTATTTTAGCATTTATATTTATTTTACAGGCAACTTTGTATTTATTTTAACTAGGTACAATAGCTATTAAATAGATATTTACTGTTTAATAGCTAACTAGTTAAAATAATTACAAAATTACCTGTAAAATAAATCCTAACCTAAGTTACTATTAAACCTAACACTACACTATCATTAAATAAATTAACTACAAGTACCTACAATTAAATACAATGAAATAAACTAAACTAAAGTACAAAAAAAACAAACACTAAATTACAAAAAATAAAAAAAATTACAAGAATTTTAAACTAATTACACCTAATCTAAGCCCCCTAATAAAATAACAAAGCCCCCCAAAATAAAAAAATGCCCTACCCTATACTAAATTACAAAAGTAATCAGCTCTATTACCTTACCAGCCCTGAACAGGGCCTTTTGCGGGCATGCCCCAAAGAAAACAGCTCTTTTGCCTGTAAAAAAAAACACAATACCCCCCCCACATTACAACCCACCACCCACATACCCCTACTCTAACCCAAACCCCCCTTAAATAAACCTAACACTACCCCCCTGAAGATCTCTCTACCGTGTCTTCACCCAGCGGGCCAAAGTCTTCATCCGATCGGGCAGAAGAGGACATCCAGACCGGCAGAAGTCTTCATCCAAGCGGGGCAAGAAGAGGTCTTCCATCCATCAGAAGTCTTGATCCAGGCGGCATCTTCTCTGTTCATCCATCCGGAGCGGAGCGGCAGCATCCTGAAGACATCCCACGCAGAGCATCCTCTTCTTTCTTGATCCGACGACTAGGTGACTGTACCTTTAAGTGACGTCATCCAAGATGGCGTCCCTTGAATTCCGATTGGCTGATAGGATTCTATCAGCCAATCGGAATTAAGGTAGGAAAAATCTGATTGGCTGATTCAATCAGCCAATCAGATTCAAGTTCAATCCGATTGGCTGATGGAATCAGCCAATCAGATTGACCTCGCATTCTATTGGCTGTTCCGATCAGCCAATAGAATGCGAGCGCAATCTGATTGGCTGATTGGATCAGCCAATCGGATTGAACTTGAATCTGATTGGCTGATTGAATCAGCCAATCAGATTTTTCCTACCTTAATTCCGATTGGCTGATAGAATCCTATCAGCCAATCGGAATTCAAGGGACGCCATCTTGGATGACGTCACTTAAAGGTACAGTCACCTAGTCGTCGGATCAAGAAAGAAGAGGATGCTCTGCGTGGGATGTCTTCAGGATGCTGCCGCTCCGCTCCGGATGGATGAACAGAGAAGATGCCGCCTGGATCAAGACTTCTGATGGATGGAAGACCTCTTCTTGCCCCGCTTGGATGAAGACTTCTGCCGGTCTGGATGTCCTCTTCTGCCCGATCGGATGAAGACTTCGGCCCGCTGGGTGAAGACACGGTAGAGAGATCTTCAGGGGGGTAGTGTTAGGTTTATTTAAGGGGGGTTTGGGTTAGAGTAGGGGTATGTGGGTGGTGGGTTGTAATGTGGGGGGGGGGTATTGTGTTTTTTTTTACAGGCAAAAGAGCTGTTTTCTTTGGGGCATGCCCCGCAAAAGGCCCTGTTCAGGGCTGGTAAGGTAATAGAGCTGATTACTTTTGTAATTTAGTATAGGGTAGGGCATTTTTTTATTTTGGGGGGCTTTGTTATTTTATTAGGGGGCTTAGATTAGGTGTAATTAGTTTAAAATTCTTGTAATTTTTTTTATTTTTTGTAATTTAGTGGGGGGGTTTTTGTACTTTAGTTTAGTTTATTTCATTGTATTTAATTGTAGGTACTTGTAGTTAATTTATTTAATGATAGTGTAGTGTTAGGTTTAATAGTAACTTAGGTTAGGATTTATTTTACAGGTAATTTTGTAATTATTTTAACTAGGTAGCTATTAAACATTAAATATCTATTTAATAGCTATTGTACCTAGTTAAAATAAATACAAAGTTGCCTGTAAAATAAATATAAATGCTAAAATAGCTACAATGTAACTATTAGTTATATTGTAGCTATATTAGGGTTTATTTTACAGGTAAGTATTTAGTTTTATATAGGATTAATTTATTTAGTTAATTTAATGACAGTGTAGTGTTAGGTGTAATTGTAACTTAGGTTAGGGTTTATTTTACAGGTAAATTTGTATTTATTTTAGCTAGGTAGTTATTAAATAGTTATTAACTATTTAATAGCTATTGTACCTAGTTAAAATAAATACAAAGTTACCTGTAAAATAAATATAAATCCTAAAATAGCTACAATGTAACTATTAGTTATATTGTAGCTATATTAATAGCTAGTCGGGGGCTTAGATTAGGTGTAATTAGTTTAAAATTATTGTAATATTTTATTATTTTTGCTAATTTAGTGTTTGTTTGTTTTTTTGTACTTTTCTGATGGATGGAAGACCTCTTCTTGCCCCGCTTGGATGAAGACTTCTGCCGGTCTGGATGTCCTCTTCTGCCCCATCGGATGAAGACTTCGGCCCGGCTGGGTGAACACGACTCAAGGTAGGGAGATCTTCAGGGGGGTAGTGTTAGGTTTATTTAAGGGGGGTTTGGGTTAGAGTAGGGGTATGTGGGTGGTGGGTTGTAATGTGGGGGGGGGGGATTGTGTTTTTTTTTTTACAGGCAAAAGAGCTGTTTTCTTTGGGGCATGCCCCGCAAAGGGCCCTGTTCAGGGCTGGTAAGGTAATAGAGCTGTTAACTTTTGTAATTTAGTATAGGTTAGGGCATTTTTTTATTTTGGGGGGCTTTGTTATTTTATTAGGGGGCTTAGATTAGGTGTAATTAGTTTAAAATTCTTGTAATATTTTTTTATTTTTTGTAATTTAGTGGGGGGGGGTTTGTACTTTAGTTTAGTTTTTTTAATTGCATTTAATTGTAGGTACTTGTAGTTAATTTATTTAATGATAGTGTAGTGTTAGGTTTAATTGTAACTTAGGTTAGGATTTATTTTACAGGTAATTTTGTAATTATTTTAACTAGGTAGCTATTAAATAGTCAATATCTATTTAATAGCTATTGAACCTAGTTAAAATGAATACAAAGTTGCCTGTACAATAAATATAAATGCTAAAATAGCTACAATGTAACTATTAGTTATATTGCAGCTATATTAGGGTTTATTTTACAGGTAAGTCTTTAGTTTTATATAGGATTCATTTATTTAGTTAATTTAATGATAGTGTAGTGTTAGGTGTAATTGTAACTTAGGTTATGATTTATTTTACAGGTAAATTTGTATTTATTTTAGCTAGGTAGTTATTAAATAGTTATTAACTATTTAATAACTATTGTACCTAGTTAAAATAAATACAAAGTTGCCTGTAAAATACATATAAATCCTAAAATAGCTACAATGTAACTATTAGTTATATTGTAGCTATATTAATAGCTAGTAGGGGGCTTAGATTAGGTGTAATTAGATTAAAATTATTGTAATATTTTATTATTTTTGGTAATTTAGTGTTTGTTTGTATTTTGGTACTTGTATGATGGATGGAAGACCTCTTCTTGCCCCGCTTGGATGAAGACTTCTGCCGGTCTGGATGTCCTCTTCTGCCCCATCGGATGAAGACTTCGGCCCGGCTGGGTGAACACGACTCAAGGTAGGGAGATCTTCAGGGGGGTAGTGTTAGGTTTATTTAAGGGGGGTTTGGGTTAGAGTAGGGGTATGTGGGTGGTGGGTTGTAATGTGGGGGGGGGGTTGTGTTTTTTTTTTACAGGCAAAAGATCTGTTTTCTTTGGGGCATGCCCCGCAAAGGGCCCTGTTCAGGGCTGGTAAGGTAATAGAGCTGTTAACTTTTGTAATTTAGTATAGGGTAGGGCATTTTTTTTTATTTTGGGGGGCTTTGTTATTTTATTAGGGGGCTTAGATTAGGTGTAATTAGTTTAAAATTCTTGTAATATTTTTTTATTTTTTGTAATTTAGTGGTTTTTTATTTTTTGTAATTTAGTGGGGGGGTTTTGTACTTTAGTTTATTTAATTGTAGATAATTGTAGGTACTTGTAGTTAATTTATTTAATGATAGTGTAGTGTTAGGTTTAATTGTAACTTAGGTTAGGATTTATTTTACAGGTAATTTTGTAATTATTTTAACTAGGTAGCTATTAATTAGTCAATAACTATTTAATAGCTATTGTACCTAGTTAAAATAAATACAAAGTTGCCTGTAAAATAAATATAAATGCTAAAATAGCTACAATGTAACTATTAGTTATATTGCAGCTATATTAGGGTTTATTTTACAGGTAAGTATTTAGTTTTAAATATGAGTAATTTATTTAATTAATTAAATGATAGTGTAGTGTTAGGTGTAATTGTAACTTAGGTTAGGATTTATTTTACAGGTAAATTTGTATTTATTTTAGCTAGGTAGTTATTAAATAGTTATTAACTATTTAATAACTATTGTACCGAGTTAAAATAAATACAAAGTTGCCTGTAAAATAAAAATAAATCCTAAAATAGCTACAATGTAACTATTAGTTATATTGCAGCTATCTTAGGGTTTATTTTACAGGTAAGTCTTTAGTTTTAAATAGGATTCATTTATTTAACTATAGTAAATTTATTTCGTTTTATTTAAATTATATTTAAGTTAGGGGGTGTTAGTGTTAGGGTTAGACTTAGGTTTAGGGGTTAATAACCTTATTATAGTAGCGGTGACGGTGCGGGCGTGAGGTTAGGGGTTAATAATTGTAGGTAGGTGGCGGCGATGTTAGGGAGGGCAGATTAGGGGTTAATAAAATGTATTATAGTGTTTGCGAGGCGGGAGTGCGGCGGTTTAGGGGTTAATACATTTATTATAGTGGCGGCGATTTGCGGTCGGCAGATTAGGGGTTAATACTTGTAGTTAGATTGTGGCGACGTTGGGGGGGGCAGATTAGGGGTTAATAACTATAATGTAGGGGTCGGCGGTGTTAGGGACAGCAGATTAGGGGTTAATAGCTATAATGTAGGCGGCGGCGATATCGGGTCGGCAGATTAGGGGTTAATACTTGTAGTTAGATTGCGGCGACGTTGGGGGGGGCAGATTAGGGGTTAATAACTATAATGTAGGGGTCGGCGGTGTTAGGGACAGCAGATTAGGGGTTAATAGCTATAATGTAGGCGGCGATATTGGGTCGGCAGATTAGGGGTTAATACTTGTAGTTAGATTGTGGCGACGTTGGGGGAGGCAGATTAGGGGTTAATAACTATAATGTAGGGGTCGGCGGTGTTAGGGACAGCAGATTAGGGGTTAATAGCTATAATGTAGGCGGCGGCGATATTCGGTCGGCAGATTAGGGGTTAATACTTGTAGTTAGATTGCGGCGACATTGGGGGAGGCAGATTAGGGGTTAATAACTATAATGTAGGGGTCGGCGGTGTTAGGGACAGCAGATTAGGGGTTAATAGTTATAATGTAGGTGGCGGCGATATCGGGTCGGCAGATTAGGGGTTAATACTTGTAGTTAGATTGCAGCGACGTTGGGGGGGGGGCAGATTAGGGGTTAATAACTATAATGTAGGGGTCGGCGGTGTTAGGGACAGCAGATTAGGGGTTAATAGTTATAATGTAGGTGGCGGCGATATTCGGTCGGCAGATTAGGGGTTAATAAAATAATGCAAGTGTCAGCGATAGCGGAGGCAGCAGATTAGGGGTTAATAAGTGTTAGATTAGGGGTGTTTAGAGACTCGGGGTACATGTTAGTGTGTTAGGTGCAGACTTAGTGTTTCCCCATAGGAAACAATGGGGCTGCGGTGTTAGTTTTTTTTCAGCCGAAACTCCCATTGTTTCCTATGGGGAAATGCCGAATTTTAACGAGCTAATTCGGATTTATTCGGAGATACGGCAGCTATTTCGGATTCATTCGGTAGATTCGGAAGTATTTTAATTCGGAAATCCGAATCGATCCGAATCTCCGAATTTACCGAATTTACCGAATTTCCGAATTAATCCGAAACGAACCGCACATGTCTAATAATTTGGCTTAATGATAATAACCTGTGCAATAAACATCGAAAATATCTAATATTAGGTCATTTTAACTTACAAATTGCTTCAATTTTAAACAGGTGGGTGGGATCCTGGGGAGAACACTGAAATATTTTTTTTGTACAATTAAATATCTGAATATATACAGGTTTATATAGATATATAGATATATATATACACACACACACACACACTGTTTCACAATGTTTCAGATAGAGCATACAATTTTAAGCAACTTTCAAACTTACTCTTATTATCATTTTTTTTTCGTTCTCTTGCTATCTTTTAAAAAAAAAAATCAGGAATGTAAGCTTAGGACCAGGCCCATTTTTGGTTCAGCGCATGGGTAGAGCTGGTTAATTGGTGGCTGAATATAGTACCGTCATTTTTTAAAAAAAATATAGACTATTTGCAAGGGCCTAGATTTAGAGTTTTGTCGGTAACGACCCGCGTAGCTAACGCCGGCTTTTTTCTGGCCGCACCATAAAAATAACTCTGGTATTGAGAGTCCACAAAAAGGCTGCGTTAGGCTCCAAAAAAGGAGCGTAGAGCATTTTTAACGCAGCTTCAACTCTCGATACCAGAGTTGCTTACGCAAGCAGCCAGCCTCAAAAACGTGCTCGTGCACGATTCCCCCATAGGAAACAATGGGGCTGTTTGAGCTGAAAAAAAACCTAACACCTGCAAAAAAGCCGCGTTCAGCTCCTAACGCAGCCCCATTGTTTGCTATGGGGAAACACTTCCTACGTCTGCACCTAACACCCTAACATGTACCCTGAGTCTAAACACCCCTAACCTTACACTTATTAACCCCTAATCTGCCGCCCCCGCTATCGCTGACCCCTGCATATTATTTTTAACCCCTAATCTGCCGCTCCGTAAACCGCCGCTACTTACATTATCCTTATGTACCCCTAATCTGCTGCCCCTAACACCGCCGACCCCTATATTATATTTATTAACCCCTAATCTGCCCCCTCAACGTCGCCTCCACCTGCCTACACTTATTAACCCCTAATCTGCTGAGCGGACCTGAGCGCTACTATAATAAAGTTATTAACCCCTAATCCGCATCACTAACCCTATAATAAATAGTATTAACCCCTAATCTGCCCTCCCTAACATCGCTGACACCTAACTTCAAACATTAACCCCTAATCTGCCGACCGGAGCTCACCGCTACTATAATAAATGTATTAACCCCTAAAGCTAAGTCTAACCCTAACACTAACACCCCCCCCTAAATTAAATATAATTTTAATCTAACAAAATTAATTAACTCTTATTAAATAAATTATTCCTATTTAAAGCTAAATTCTTACCTGTAAAATAAATCCTATTATAGCTACAATATAAATTATAATTACATTGTAGCTATTTTAGGATTAATATTTATTTTACAGGCAACTTTGTAATTATTTTAACCAGGTACAATAGCTATTAAATAGTTAAGAACTATTTAATAGTTACCTAGTTAAAATAATTACAAAATTACCTGTAAAATAAATCTAACCTAAGTTACAATTAAACCTAACACTACACTATCAATAAATTAATTAAATAAAATACCTATAATTATCTACAATTAAACCTACCACTACACTATCAATAAATAAATTAAATACAATACCTACAAATAACTACAATGAAATAAACTATCTAAAGTACAAAAATAAAAAAGAACTAAATTACAAAAAATAAAAAAATATTTACAAACATAAGAAAAATATTACAACAATTTTAAACTAATTACACCTACTCTAAGCCCCCTAATAAAATAACAAAGACCCCCAAAATAACAAAATGCCCTACCCTATTCTAAATTACTACATTTCAAAGCTCTTTTACCTTACCAGCCCTGAACAGGGCCCTTTGCGGGGCATGCCCCAAGAAATTCAGCTCTTTTGCCTGTAAAAAAAAACATACAATACCCCCCCCCCCAACATTACAACCCACCACCCACATACCCCTAATCTAACCCAAACCCCCCTTAAATAAACCTAACTCTAAGCCCCAGAAGATCTTCCTACCTTGTCTTCACCCTACCAGGTTCACCGATCCGTCCTGAAGAGCTCCTCCGATGTCCTGATCCAAGCCCAAGCGGGGGGCTGAAGAGGTCCATGATCCGGCTGAAGTCTTCATCCAAGTGGGAGCTGAAGAGGTCCATGATCCGGATGAAGTCTTCTATCAACGGCATCTTCAATCTTCTTTCTTCTGGATCCATCTTGCAGACCTCCGACGCGGAACATCCTCTTCTCCCGACGCCTACTAGCCGTATGACGGTTCCTTTAAGGGACGTCATCCAAGATGGCGTCCCTTGAATTCCGATTGGCTGATAGGATTCTATCAGCCAATCGGAATTAAGGTAGGAATATTCTGATTGGCTGATGGAATCAGCCAATCAGAATCAAGTTCAATCCGATTGGCTGATTCGATCAGCCAATCAGATTGAGCTTGCATTCTATTGGCTGTTCCGATCAGCCAATAGAATGCAAGCTCAATCTGATTGGCTGATTGGATCAGCCAATCGGATTGATCTTGATTCTGATTGGCTGATTCCATCAGCCAATCAGAATATTCCTACCTTAATTCGAGGGATGCCATCTTGGATGACGTCCCTTAAAGGAACCGTCATTCGGCTAGTAGGCGTCGGGAGAAGAGGATGTTCCGCGTCGGAGGTCTGCAAGATGGATCCGGAAGAAAGAAGATTGAAGATGCCGTTGATAGAAGACTTCATCCGGATCATGGACCTCTTCAGCTCCCGCTTGGATGAAGACTTCATCCGGATCATGGACCTCTTCAGCTCCCGCTTGGATGAAGACTTCAGCCGGATCATGGACCTCTTCAGCCCCCCGCTTGGGCTTGGATCAGGACATCGGAGGAGCTCTTCAGGACGGATCGGTGAACCTGGTAGGGTGAAGACAAGGTAGGAAGATCTTCAGGGGCTTAGTGTTAGGTTTATTTAAGGGGGGTTTGGGTTAGATTAGGGGTATGTGGGTGGTGGGTTGTAATGTTGGGGGGGTATTGTATGGTTTTTTTTTACAGGCAAAAGAGCTGAATTTCTTGGGGCATGCCCTGCAAAGGGCCCTGTTCAGGGCTGGTAAGGTAAAAGAGCTTTGAAATGTAGTAATTTAGAATAGGGTAGGGTATTTTGTTATTTTGTGGGTCTTTGTTATTTTATTAGGGGGCTTAGAGTAGGTGTAATTAGTTTAAAATTGTTATAATATTTTTCTTATGTTTGTAAATATTTTTTTATTTTTTGTAACTTAGTTCTTTTTTATTTTTTGTACTTTAGATAGTTTATTTCATTGTAGTTATTTGTAGGTATTGTATTTAATTTATTTATTGATCGTGTAGTGGTAGGTTTAATTGTAGATAATTATAGGTATTTTATTTAATTAATTTATTGATAGTGTAGTGTTAGGTTTAATTGTAACTTAGGTTAGGATTTATTTTACAGGTAAATTTGTTATTATTTTAACTATTTTAGCTATTAAATAGTTCTTAACTATTAAATAGCTATTGTACCTGGTTAAAATAATTACAAAGTTGCCTGTAAAATAAATATTAATCCTAAAATAGCTACAATGTAATTATTCGTTATATTGTAGCTATATTAGGGTTTATTTTACAGGTAAGTATTTAGCTTTAAATAGGAATAATTTATTTAATAAGAGTTAATTAATTTCGTTAGATTAAAATTATATTTAAGTTAGGGGGGTGTTAGTGTTAGGGTTAGACTTAGCTTTAGGGGTTAATACATTTATTAGAATAGCGGTGAGCTCCGGTCGGCAGATTAGGGGTTAATAATTGAAGTTAGGTGTTGGCGATGTTAGGGAGGGCAGATTAGGGGTTAATACTATTTATTATAGGGTTAGTGAGGCGGATTAGGGGTTAATAACTTTATTATAGTAGCGGTGCGGTCCGCTCGGCAGATTAGGGGTTAATAAGTGTAGGCAGGTGGAGGCGACGTTGTGGGGGGCAGATTAGGGGTTATTAAATATAATATAGGGGTCGGCGGTGTTAGGGGCAGCATATTAGGGGTACATAGCTATAATGTAGGTGGCGGTGCTTTGCGGTAGGCAGATTAGGGGTTCATTATTGTAGGTAGCTGGCGGCGACGTTGTGGGGGGCAGATTAGGGGTTAATAAATATAATACAGGGGTCGGCGGTGTTAGGGGCAGCAGATTAGGGGTACATAAGTATAACGTAGGTGGCGGTCGGCAGATTAGGGGTTAAAAAAATTTAATCGAGTGGCGGCGATGTGGGGGGGCCTCAGTTTAGGGGTACATAGGTAGTTTATGGGTGTTAGTGTACTTTAGAGTACAGTAGTTAAGAGCTTTATGAACCGGCGTTAGCCCAGAAAGCTCTTAACTACTGACTTTTTTCCTACGGCTGGAGTTTTGTCGTTAGATGTCTAACGCTCACTTCAGACACGACTCTAAATACCGGAGTTAGAAAGATCCCATTGAAAAGATAGGATACGCAATTTACGTAAGGGGATCTGCGGTATGGAAAAGTCGCGGCTGAAAAGTGAGCGTTAGACCCTATTTTGAGTGACTCCAAATACCGGAGTTAGCCTAAAACCAGCGTTAGGAGCCTCTAACGCTGGTTTTCACGGCTAACGCCAAACTCCAAATCTAGGCCAAGGTGTTTACTGTCTCTTTAAAGTGATGGTGAATTATAGCTATCAGGAATGTATGAAAACCATTAAACTCTTTTAATATTTTGTACTAATATTTTATATAATATTAATATTATAATATTTTATATAATAATAATAGTTTTTAAAGGGATAGTGAACCCATTTTTTTATTTCATGATTCAGATAGAGCATGCAATTTAAAGCAACTTTCTAATTTACTCCTATTATCAGTTTTTCTTTATTCTCTTGGTATTTTTATTTGAAAAAGCAGGAATGTAAGCTTAGGAGCCAGCCCTTTTTTGGTTCAGCACACTGGGTAGCCCTTGCTGATTGGTGAATTCACTGGGGGTTAATATCCCTATGCTTGGATGCATATTTTTGTGACCCCTATTTAAAAAACATTGCACTGTTAAATCTATCAATTATGTTACCCAGAAAATTCTTCACAAAGTTTACATACAATATTAGAAAAAATAAAAAATTGTGAAGAGTATCCCAATTACCCACTGAGAAAAATCTGGCATGTGCATTCTATGGATGCAACAAAATTTAGGGCTGGTCTACAAATTTTTCAGGGCTGCTTTTCATTCCCAGTCTGGCCCTGCGTGCTGCGTTGTGGAATGGAGATCGCCGTAACGTAACCCCATTGATGTCTATGGGGGGAAAAAAGTTACGTTTAAACCTAACACCCTAACATAAACCCCTCGTCTAAACACCCCTAATCCGCTGCCCCCGACACCTAAATAAAGTAATTAATCCCTAATCTGCCGCTCCCCGACATCGCTGACACTAAATAAAGTGATTAAATCCAAATCCACCGCTCCCCGACATCGCAGACACTAAATAAAGTGATTAACTCCTAATCCATCGCTCCCCGACATCGCCGACACTAATAAACATTATTAACCCCTAATCCGCCGCTCACTGACATTGCCAACAAATATAATTAACCCCTATTCCACTTCCCCGACACTAAATATAATTATTAACCCCTATTCCGCTGCTCCCCGACATCCCCAACACTAAATATAATTATTAATCACATTCCGCCGCTCCACGACATCTCCAACACGAATAAAATGTCACCAGTATAATCATTGGGATGAGTCAGGCAACCTTCTCAAGATATCTAAATGTTGTTCTGAATGCCTTACACCAACGGCTAATCTTTACGTGCATTTCCCAAATACACCAGAAGAATGGCATAATTTAAAATTAAACTTCTATGAAATGGCTGGGATGCCCAACATATTGGGCACAATAGATTGTACCCATATATCTGTGCAGCCTCCCAAAGCAAGAGAGGAGGCGTATTGTAACAGGAAGCAAAACAAGTCCCTCAACATACAGGTCATATGTGATGCAAAATTATAAATCATGAGTGTCATGTCAGGATTTCCTGGATCAACCCAATACCTCCAGCCCCCTAATTGTAACTACTAAACTAAACCTATTAACCCCTAAGCTACCGGCCCCCCCACATTGCAAAACACAATTAAACTACTAGGGGGACCTGAAGGTCAATAGGTTTATATAGGTGTCGGCGATGTCGGGGGCGGCAGAATAGGGGTTAATAATTATATTTAGTGTCAGCGATGTCAGGGAGAGGCGGATTAGGGGTTAATAGGTTTATTTAATAGTTGCAATGTGTGTGGCAGATTAGGGGTTAATAAATTTAATATAGTGTTTGCGATGCGGGAGGGTGGCGGTTTAGGGGTTAATAGGTAGTTTATGGGTGTTAGTGTACTTTGTAACAGTTTAGTTATGAGTTTTGTGAAACATTTTTGTCTTGCAAAATCCATAACTACTGGCCTCAGATGGCGGTATGGATCGCGTCGGTATAGGCTGTAACGCAAGCGTTTTAGCCAGACCGCACAACCTGTTATATGGCGCTATGGAAAATCCCGTACTCAAACTTATTTTTTTTTTAGTGTGGAATGGACGATGCGTTACAGGCTAAAATGCTTGCGGTACAACTATACCGCTGCAACTCGTAATATACGTTCCTGGCCATTCCAGCGTAATGGCCAATTTTTCAGCTTTAATAGCCGTACCGCAAAACTCGTAATCTAGCCATATATTTCTAACATTGTTTTACTCTATCATGTTTGGGAATGTTAATAAACAGATAGAAATATATATACGGCCCATGCATTGTATTTGATCAACAAGCATTTTAAAACAATGGCTTATGTTAATAAAATCAAACAAACAAATAAATCAAGAAATACATTTAATTTTTGAAAATCTTTCAATAAACAAACTCAAATATAAGCATTTTTGGCATATATATGCGAAAGTAAAAAATAAATATATATTGTAACACAATCATATATATTTATTACAAAGAAACAAACAAAAAAAGGTATAGTTTTTGGACCTATTAGAGGCAGGTGGAGAATGAGGAGGTGAACTTTGAGCAGATCTTAGCAATTGAATCAGGGTCCCCTGTTTTATTTGCAACACATTGTTTTGGAGATTTCTATTATCCTGGTCTGCTCTCTCCCTCCGTTCTAACTCCCTTTGCTCTAGAACTAGCCTGCACCTTTCTAAAGCTATTGTCCCATCCTCTAACTCAAGGTCCCTCTGAAGGATCCTTCCATGTTGCTTTAAATATCCTCCTAGTGCACCAAGCAACTCATGGTGATCATCCCTATATTGTCTCCCCAGATTCACTATTTCATGCATTGCTGCATCATCAGGATGAATTGCCTGACCTGGTTCAGGGGCAGGAGGTACAGGGACAGGAGAAACTGGAGCCATTGGTTCTTCAGAGGTTTCCTGAGTTTCCTGCTCCTCTGAATGGTGAGACAGGAGGTCTCCAAATATGTCCTCTGATCCCTCATACACTGTTTCATGCAGCTCCCTCAGTGCAAGGGTAATCTCCTGAGAGGCTGTTAGGCGTTCATGTTCAGTATCTAAATAAAATGTTAAATACCAATATTATAATCACATGTAGTTCAAGGGACAGATTAATTTCAAATGAAAATTGGAAAGCATTTTCAAAATTCTTTGGTTTATTATTAATTGTTTCTCCATCACTTTAGCCTGTTATGTAAGTTTATAATGACTAAACCACACCCTTTTCTCATTTAAACTTGCATTGCTTTTAATTAATGATTTACTCTTTACAGGCGACAACACAAGATTAACTATATGGCACACCTGATATTGTTTTCTTCACTCATTAATCTCCAAATATTCAATTATATGTATGTTGCAGTGACAGACAACTCTCAATTGTGTATGGTTTAAAAAGGTATAACACACATCGACTAACCATTAATCAGCTTTTCATAATTAACAATGTTCTATTAATATAATGTATTACAAATAAAATTTCTTGAGCACAGTTTTTAAAATATGAAATATATAAACATCTCTGTGATAAGGGGGGTGTTTGCAGTGGTTAAACTACTAGTCGATCACAGATTTAAAAATAAATTTAATACAACAGTGTTGTTTACTACAGTAAGAAAATATAAAAATGATGGCATTGACTGTCCATTTAAAACATTCAGGTGTTTTCTTGAGTTTGTTACCTGAAGAAGATATTGAAGATGTTGGAGGCGGTCCCAAAATATGAGTTACTTCCACTAAAATGAAAAAGGAATATAAATTTAGACTTTGATTTTAAAATTCAGTTTGAATTCATATGGATGATAGCAGTTCAATTAAACTAAAGATTACATTAACAAACATACCTGTTGTTTGGCCACCACCAGGTTCAGGGGTACTGCACATGATATTGGGCAGGGTGTGTGCAGAGGAAAAACTGTGACTAGATTCTGTTGAAATTGTCATTGGCTCCACTGTGGCAGGTGCTTCAATTTGGATAGCTGATGCCGGCAATAATGCACGTCTTGCAGCAGCACTAGTAGATGCTGTAAAAAATATAGGGATAAAAGAGAAAAAAATAAATTACATAATATATTTAGATAACAAAAGAAAGTTGGTAACTTCCTTTTACTGATAAATGTATTAGCACCATGTTTAACGCATGGAATACAATTATAACACCTGCCAATTCATCTGTATCGTGTCCGACCTCATCCAAACCCTGCATCATTGTACTACCCAATTTTTCAAGCAGCATATTTTCATATGTGGCAAGCTCAGCGACATATGGGCCGTCACCACCTGTCGTACATGCCAACCTTTTCTCCTTTGTCAACTTTGATTTCAATACTCTCTTTATATTGGAGAACCGTTTGCAACAATGTTCTACCGATTTAGGAAATCTTCCCTCGGTAGAAACATTGTTGCTTATGGTTCTCTATATTTAATTTTTTCATGACAATGATGTTTTGGGATTTATTCCCAAACAGGAAGTCATAATACTGCAGAACCTTCCTTACCAGAACCTCATTCTGTTGGAGGTTGAACTGCACATTATGACCAGATTTGGTCTTCCCAATGACGCCATACCAATCTCACCAAGTTTGCAGCAATACTTCTCACCAACTTTCTTCTCTTTCTTTGACGCAATACTCAAACTCTTAAACACAACCCACAAACTACTAAATTTCCACCAATTTTTATTGGGAAATGCATAATCACGTAATTAATGAAATCAGCCAATTTAAATTGAATATACATTTTCTACTCTCAATAACAAATCTAATTGGTCTATACTTGTGTCATTGATGTCGCAGAAATAATTATTTTAATTGAAGAAAACAATCAATATGGCGCGTCCACCTGCATTTACAGATGGAGAATTTGTCATTCTGGTATATGGAATGGACAAATATTTCCCAAAACAAAATGGAGGAGTTCATGAGGTTCATCAAGAACAACGTGATTATATAATATATGAGATGATGAGACTCATGTACCGCGTAACCGGGATAAAAAGGACGCAGAGGCAATGTTTAAGGTGCTATAGTGACCTTAGATGCCGCCGAAAACAGTATTATAAGGATATAAGATCACTTGGCAGAACTTGTAAGTGGCATTTTTTTATATTGTGTATTATACTTTGAAAGTATGTATATGTGAAATTATTATTAAAGATAAACATTGATGATGACATTTGGCCAAACTTTAAAAAATTATTTTATTCTGAAAAGTAGAAACATTTTTTAGAATCCTTTTTATTGAGCAAAACAACATTGTCAGAATGTAATGTGTCCACGAATAATGGCTGTCACTTTTACTTAAATGCCAAAATGGTTGTCACATGAACCTTAAAAAAAAAGATTTTACAATGTAATATTTTGTGAAGACATAATTATTCAACATTTGTTAGAGTATTAATCAATTAAAATCTACAAGTTATGTTTGATTCAATTTAATCTTAAGCTGAAAGGGATAGTCTACATAACATTAAGCTGTCATGAATCAGATAGAGCAGCAATTAAAACCACCTCAATAATGTTATCCTATTATCAGTGTTTTATTCCTTCTCTTGAATTTCATTTTAATTAATAAATATAATCTTAAATGCCTGCCCATTTTTTTACCACCTGCGTAGGATTGGTGTTGAAATCTAGACTCCAATCAGGAAGTGATACACAGGTGTAGAAAAAAAAACTGCCAGCTCTTAAACTTTCCATTATTTGCAATAAAAAAATAAATAATAATAAGATACCCTGATAATATGATTAACTTATATATTTGTTTAAACTGACTGATATATCTGATTCTTTCTAATTTGATTTTAAGTAGACTATCCCAAATATATTTTCAGATAATTGCTAGTCAAAAGAGTCTATATAATAACAATATAAAAAAATACGTAGAATATGTAAAACCAAAATCAATTTACATATATTCATATGCATATCTGCATGTATATGTATGATTAAAAATAAGTTGTTATTTTCAGCACAATAATACAAGCTCCGTGCATTAAAGTTGCAGATACATTACATAGAAGAATACATAGCACATGTATTTAAGGTTGACAGTCATCTATATATGTTCACACACAAATCTCCACACCGGTCAGTCAGTGGGCTTCCCCACCTCTCCCATTGAGTCTCCTAGATGATCCAGGACTGGGAACGTCAGGTCTGGGGCCTAGGAGACAATTTGTGGAGGAGATGGCAGATGATACAGTTAGGCATTCAGAGGTCCCTGATGATATACAGGGTAATTTACAATTCTAGCACAATGTTTGCAGTCTTTAACATTACAAACAAGCGGCTAGATTACGAGTTTTGCGTTATGAGTGGAAAAGCAGCATTATGGGTTATAAAGCTGCTTTTTCACTACCACTGCTATTACGAGTCTTGTCAAAAAAGCTGTACCACACACTTTTTGGCCGTAACGCAAATTAACTTAGGCAATTTGCGTAAAGTCTTTTTTTCAATGGAACTTCCATAGCACCGATATTACAAGCTTTTTCTGTGAGGCCAAAAGTGAGCGGTACAGCCTATACCGCAAGATTCGTAATGCAATCTAAAGTCAGTAGTTATGAGTTTTACGCTACAAAGCTGTAGCAAAAAATCATAACTAAAGTGCTAAAAAGTACACTAACACCCATAAACTACCTATTAACCCCTAAACCGAGGCCCTCCCGCATCGCAAACACTAAAATAAAATTATTAACCCCTAATCTGTTGCTCCCGACATCGCTGTCACTATAATAAACATATTAACCCCTAAACCGCTGCACTCCCGTATCGCAAACACTAGTTAAATATTATTAGCCCCTAATCTGCTGCCCCAAACATCGCCGCCACCTACCTACATTTATTAATCAAAAGCGAAATGTTCGCCTGAAACCAATGGGGTGAGCGGATTTAATCCGCTCACCCCATTGGTTCCAGACGAACATGTGATTGGAATACACAGAGGAGACATCCATACTGACAGAAGGAAACACTGAGAACTCAGTGTAGATAAAAGTCTAGTAAGAGCGGAGAAAAAACTTATATTGCAGATTCCAAAGTCTTTTACATCTGGATCACTGCACCAGTGACGTGCAGTGAGGTCAGAGGCTGGTGAGGCACTAGATATGATACGCCGGAGAAACACATGTACAGAGGGCCACAAGTACCCCCAACAGGGCAGGTTTAAATAATAGCTGAACCAGTGCACAGGTGACATAATCAGGTGATGGGTGAGAGCAAGTTAGTAACCACTGAGTTACTGATCAGCTGATTACTTCACCTGTGCACTGATTCAGCTATAATGAAAACCTGGCCTGATGGGGGTACTTGAGGACCATTGTTGAGAAACACTGCACTAAAGCACCAGCTCATCGGAAATGTATTGATTACCTGGAAAATAAAGCACACATACTCTGCTCACTGGCACCCACACACACTCTGCTCACATACACACTCACACATTTCTATGGCACAGTGCCAGTTACTAAGCAAGTAGAATGATCCTCAATCTCTTCTCTACTCACTACTGTATTGTAAAAATAGAAATTATTTACCATACAAGTTTTACACAAAGGACAAGTTATCAATACTGCCAACACAGCTGCTGCAATATGGTGTTCAAGAAACGCACGTGCACATCCCACTTAGGTATGCTCTTCAACAAAGGACACCAAAGGATACCAAAAGAATGAAGTACATAATAATAAATGTAAAATAGAAAGTTTTTTTTTTTGTTTTTTTGTGTGCAATTTCTATCTGAATGATGGAAATGTAATTATGACTTTCATGTTCCTTTCAAAAATTAATTTGATCTTCTGACATGGGGCCAGTAACAGTTTATGCTAATTCTCAAAATATAAATAACTAGAAAAGTCTATTAAAATAGCATGCTCTACCTCAATCATGAAAGTTTAATTTTAAATGTCTCCCTTTGACTATGTGTTTAACCAGTTACTTTACAGTGGCGTTATTTCTAAAAACATTTAACTGCAATAATTACATATATTTTTTTAAATGACTCATTATCTCCTTTTTATTAATATAAACTTGTATAAAAGCAGCACATATTAAAAACACAATGCAACAGCTTTCAATTGATTTGTGAATTACAGTTAACAGCAGTCTTTAAATAAATGGAGACACAGAGAAAAATAAAAATAGATACTGCATCCTCTGACTGAACAGACATAGCATATATGGAGTTTGTACCTAATTAAATCAAATAACCATGAAAAATGGAGGCTTAGCAATATTCAATGTCAAAAACTTTAATTTAAATAATGTGGACACTGAACACTTAACTTCAAACTCTGGGTTTTAAATTATGGATTTAAATTTGAATTGGCCCTTTGACTTCCTGTCAGTTTTGGGTTATGCTCACTTACTGTCCCCCCTGTTAATAATGAGCTGTATCTGAACACAATTTGTGAATCATAAGAGATGTAGAATACTACTTTACTCTTCTGCTTGGTGTCATCTGTTCTTAGGTTACCTCAGCTTCCAGTTGTGTCACATGACCCTGCTCACTGCATCCTCCTTCTGAATAATCTATATATCCTTCACTTGCTAGGAGGCATCAAGAGGGGTGCCTCCTATTGGTCCCAATTTTTGCTGCTAATATATTGACAGAAGACAGGTGGCGCTGCAGCACAGCTTTTCCTTTGACCCATGTACTGCAATGGAGAGAAGCGTTCCTGTACCTGCCTCTCCATAGCATTACATGTGGGGAAAATATTTTTTTGGGGACTTTTTTTTTGTTTTAGTTAAAATTTAATTAAGCTTTGGCCACATATGGCAGGGTAGGCACTGCCTCCCCTGCCTCCTATGAGTGCACGTCCCTGCACTGCACTATTGATTTTTCCACATTGTTTTGTTTGCTGGTGTTGCGGCTTGGACGCTGACAGACCAGAGACCTGAGACAGGATCCACCCTGATACGGGAGAAGTATCCAGTAAGCTGACCACTGTGACTGTCATCCTGCCTGTTTGCACTGCACAAGTGCCATCACAAATTGTGAGTTTTACTCTTTCTCTGTTCTGACCATATTGCATATGGATTTCACTATGAGACACTCCTTTACTTTTCTTATTCTACATTTATTAACCCCTAATCTGCCGCTCCGGACATCGCTGCCACTATAATAAACATATTAACCCCTAAACCTATCCCTAAATCCAACCCTAACACCCCCTAACTTTAATATAATTAAAATAAATCTATATAAAACATACTATTAATAACTAAATAATTCCTATTTAAAACTAAATACTTACCTATAAAATAAACCCTAAGCTAGCTACAATATAACTAATAGTTACATTGTAGCTATCTTAGGTTTTATTTTTATTTCCCATGCAAGTTTGTATTTATTTTAACTAGGTAGACTAGTTAGTAAATAGTTATTAACTATTTACTAACTACCTAGCTAAAATACATACAAATTTACCTGTGAAATAAAACCTAACCTGTCTTACACTAACACCTAACCTTACACTACAATTAAATCAATTACCTAAATTAAATACAATTAACTAAATTACAAAAACAAACAAACACTAAATTACACAAAATAAAAAAAAGAAATTATCAGATATTAAAACTAATTACACCTAATCTAATAGCCCTATCAAAATAAAAAAAAAACCTAGCCTAAACTAAACTACCAATAGCCTTTTGCGGGGCATTGCACCAAAGAAATCAGCTCTTTTACCTGTAAAAAAACAATACAAACAACCCCCCAACAGTAAAACCCACAACCCACACAACAAACCCCCCCAAACAAAATCCTAACTAAAAAAACCTAAGCTCCCCATTGCCCTGAAAAGGGCATTTGGATGGGCATTGCCCTTAAAAGGGTATTTAGCTCTTTTTCAAGTGCTTAAACCCCTAATCTAAAAATAAAACCCCTAATCTAAAAATAAAACCCAATCGGAATTACAGGTGAAAAAATCCTATTGACTGATGCCATCAGCCAATAGGATTGAGCTTGCATTCTATTGGCTGTTCCAATCAGCCAATAGAATGTGAGCTCAATCCTATTGGCTGATTGGATCAGCCAATAGGATTGAAGCACAATCTATTGGCATTCCAATCAGCCAATAGAATGCAAGCTCAATCCTATTGGCTGATTGGATCAGCCAATAGGATTGAAGTTCAATCCTATTGACTGATTGCATCAGCCAATAGGATTTTTTCAACTTTAATTCCGATTGGCTGATAGAATTCTATCAGCCAATCGGCATTCAAGGGACGCCATATTGGATGACGTCACTTAAAGGAACCTTCATTCCAGAAGAGCCGTCGTAAGAAGAGGATGCTCCGAGCCGGATGTCTTGAAGATGGACCCGCTCCGCGCCAGATGGATGAAGATAGAAGATGCCGTCTGGATGAAGACTTCTGCCCGTCTGGAGAACCACTTCTGCCGGCATGGATGAAGACTTCTCCCGGCTTCATTGAGGACTTCTTGCCGCTTGGATGAAAACTTCTCCCGGCTTCGTTGAGGATGGATGTCCGGTCTTCAAAACTGTAAGTGGATCTTCGGGGGTTAGTGTTAGGTTTTTTGGGTGGGTTTTATTTTTAGGTTAGGGTTTGGGCACTTGAAAAAGAGCTAATTGCCATTTTAAGGGCAATGCCCATCCAAATGCCCTTTTCAGGGGAATGGGGAGCTTAGGTTTTTTAGTTAGGATTTTATTTGGGGGTTGGTTGTATGGGTGGTGGGTTTTACTGTTGGGGGTTGTTTGCATTTTTTTTTACAGGTAAAAGAGCTGATTTATTTGGGGCAATGCCCCGGAAAAGGCCCTTTTAAGGGCTATTGGTAGTTTAGTTTAGGTTTTTTTTTTATTTTGGGGGGCTTTTTTATTTTGATAGGGCTATTATATTAGGTGTAATTAGTTTAAATATCTGATCATTTGTTTTTTATTTTGTGTAATTTAGTGGGGGTTTTTTGTAATTTAGGTAATTGTATTTAATAAATGTAATTTATTTAAGTGTAGTGTAAGTTTAGGTGTTAGTGCAAGACAGGTTAGGTTTTATTTTACAGGTAAATTTGTATTTATTTTAGCTAGGTAGTTAGTAAATAGCTAATAACTATTTACTAACTATTCTACCTAGTTAAAATAAATACAAACTTACCTGTAAAATAAAAATAAACCCTAAGCTAGCTACAATGTAACTATTAGTTATTTTGTAGCTAGCTTAGTGTTTATTTTATAGGTAAATATTTAGTTTTAAATAGAAATTATTTAGGTAATGATAGGAATTTTTATTTAGATTTATTTTAATTATATTTAAGTTAGGGGGTGTTAGGGTTAGGGTTAGACTTAGGTTTAGGGGGTTAATAAATTTAGTATAGTGGCGGCGACGTTGGGGGTGGCAGATTAGGGGTTAATAAATGTAGGTAGGTGGTGACAATGTTAGGGGCAGCAGATTAGGGGTTAATAATATTTAACTAGTGTTTGTGATGTGGTAGTGCGGCAGTTTAGGGGTGAATATGTTTATTATAGTGGCAACGATGTCCGGAGCGGCAGATTAGGGGTTAATAAGTATAATGTAGGTGTCGATGATGTTGGGGGCGGCAGATCAGGGGTTAATAAGTGTAGGATTAGGGGTGTTTAGACTCGGGTTCATGTTAGGCTGTTAGGTGAAAACATAAATTTAGTTTCCCCATAGGAATCAATGGGGCTGGGTTACGGAGCTTTATGCTGCTTTTTTGCAGGTGTTAGACTTTTTTACAGCCGGGTCTCCCCATTGATGTCTATGGGGAAATTGTGCACGAGCACGTAAAGCCAACTCACCGCAGCTTTCAGCAGCGCTGGTTTTGGAGTGCGGTATGGAGCTCAATTTTGCTCTACGCTCACTTTTTGCCTGAACCTTTTTTTGTGAACCTGTAATACCAGCGATGTAGGACAATAACGTGCAAGTTAGTACCGCACCCCTCATAAAGCAAAACTCGTAATCTAGCTGATAGTTTTCTAACAGTTAATTCATGCTGCTGGTTTCTATAATGATTTGTCTGTTTTAAAAAATGTTTGTTAAAGTTTTTCACCATGTGATCATAACAGTCTACAACAATGATGTGGATAATATTGTCCTTGTCACATATTCCTCATACTAACGATGATTTATGTTTGTGCTTCATCTGTGTCAGCTGACCAATCATTCATTGATTCATTCAATCATTCATTCATCATTCCTGAGGATCGTGCCTTGGCTCAATCAATGGCAGAAGCAGAAGTGGCTGGAATTGGATGTAAGATAATATCATATTAAGTTTTAACACTTGTATATTGATAAATATTTTATACAAAAAAATATGTTTTTGGTTTTATTATAGATGCAAATAAAGGCACATAAACGGAACAAAAGCAAGCCTGGGATAATGTAGGCGTTGCCATGAGAAATTTCGAGGAGGGACTGCAAGGATATTTCTAAAATAAATTTTAATATTTTAAAACTACGTGTTTTTCTACTGTTCAAAAATATTTGTATGGTTATTCTTTTATTGAAAAAAAATGTCATATGTACCAGACTTCATTTAAGTATTATCTTTAAGAGACATGAAAAACAAAATATTTATTAAATGATGTAGAAATAGCATGCAATTTTGATCAACTTTTTAGTTTATTTCTATAATCTATTTTTCTTCATTCTTTTGCTATCCTTTGATGAATAGCATAGCTAGACTATGTAGCTGCTGACTGATGGCTGCACATAGATGACTCATGTGATTGGCTTGCACATGTGCATTGCTATTTCTACAACAAAGGATATCTAAAGATTAGAATGTTGCTCAAGATTGTCTTCTTTATCTGCATAATGAGATTAAATGTTTGAGTTTAATGTTCCTTTAAGCTCTGAACTAACATTTTTATAAATGAAAACAAATAAAAGAGTAATGCTTCACATTAAATTATACACTAGATTTTCTTTGCATAAATGTTTTGTAGATGATCCATTTATATAGCCTATACAGCTTTTTATAAAAATAAAGTATTGTTTTGCTTATTTTTAAATAACATTGGGCTGATTTTCAGACTCCTAACCAAGCCCCAAAGTTTTAGGAAAATACTGATGTATACCTACTCCAGCTTGCTCCTGTTTGTGTAAAGATTTTTTTCATATGCAGAGGAAGTGGGAGAAGGGAGTGTCTGCTTTTTATGCTATAGAACCACCTGCAGTGGGTGTTCCAGCTAATCTTTTTAACAGAGCAACTGTTAGCTTCTAAGTAAGTTTTTAAAAGGTTTTATACTGGATTTTTAGATCAGTATCTGTGCATATTATTCTTTATAATAGTGTCTATTTCAGGTAGTTAAAGGGATAGTCTAGTCAAATATAAACTTTCATGATTCAGAAGAGCATGCAATTTTAAGCGACTTTCTAATTTACTCCTATTATCAATTTTTATTCGTTCTCTAGGTATCTTTATTTGAATGTCAGCTTAGGAGCCGGCCTATTTTTGGTTGAACACCTGGGTAGCCCTTGCTGATTGGTTGACTACATTTAGATACCAATCATAAAGTGCTACCCAGGTGCTGAACCAAAAATGGGCCGGCTCCTATGCATGCATTCTTGCTTTTTCAAATGAAGATACCAAGTGACTGAAGAAAAATTGATAACAGGGGGTCAATTTATCAAGCTCCGTATGGAGCTTGATGCCCCGTGTTTCCGGCGAGCCTTCAGGCTCGCTGGAAACAGAAGTTATGAAGCAGCGGTCTAAAGACTGCTTCTCCCTAACCTGTCCGCCTGCTCTGAGGCGGCGGACAGAAATCAACCCGATCAAATACGATCGGGTTAATTGACACCCCCTGCTAGATTGGCCGCGAATCTGCAGGAGGCGGCATTGCACCAGCAGTTCACAAGAACTGCTGGTGCAATGATAAATGCCGTCAGCGTATGCTGTCAGCATTTATCGATGTGCGGCGGACATGATACGCTATATCGTATCATGTCTGTCCGTACTTTAATAAATTTACCCCTAGGAGTAAATTAGAAAGTTGTTTAAAACTACCTGCTCTATCTGAATCATGAAAGTTTAATTTTGACTAGACTATTCCTTTAAATTAAAATGGGTGTATACTGTCCCTTTAATAATCCTATTTTTTTTATAAAGGACAAGAGATTGGCATATAATGAATTATTGAAATACAGATACAAATGTATTTATTTGAAAAAAATCATATACACCTATAAGCATTTAGCAAAAAAATATATATCCACAGGTACATTTCTATGAGATTTATTGTTTGTTCAGGTATAAATATAGCTATTTCAAGGACATTAACAGATGAAAAATAAAATATTAGCTTTAGAGAAATGTACTTATTTATGGACAGGAATGAAATGGTATAAGTAAAATGGCAAACAGAAGAAAAACTGTCTTCATGTGATCGACATTCAGGGTAGATCATTTAATAAATAAGGATCTCCGCGACATTGATGCTTCATATTTCTCAACGGTCCAATGCTATTTGCGGCGGACTTGACGCGCGTGACTTTGACAGAAATGTTGATAACTAAGACCGTGGAATGGAGAATCGCGCCAGCAATGTATAGCAAGTGTATTGACTACAGCGAATGTGTTAAAGGGACACTCAGGTTAAATTAACTTTTCATGATTCAGATACAACATGTAATTTTAAACAACTTTCCAATTTACTTCAATTAAAAAAAATGTGCACATTCTTTTATATTTACAATTTTTGAGTCACCAGATCCTACTGAGCATGTGCAAAAATTCACAGACTATACGTGTATGCATTTGTGATTGGCTGATTGCTATCACATGGTACAAGGGGAGTGGAAATATACATAACTTTAAAATTTGTTATAAAAAATCTACTACTCATTTGAAGTTCAGACTAAGTGCTATTGCATTGTCTTGTTATCTTGCATTTGATGATTATGCAAATCTAATGTGCTGATTGGTCCTTTAAGATCGACGCCTTGATAAATTGGTCCCTAAGTGTTGGGACTGCCAGAGTGTGCGATATAACAGGAGCTCTTTAAAATAAAATACAGAAGTAAGCTTGCAAATGTAAGGTTTTCCTGAATTAAACTAAAAAAATTTGATTTTACACCAGATGGTATAGAGTACTCCTTGTTAATTTACCATCACTTTAATGTATCTAAGTAATATCTTTTTTAATGTAAATTGTATATATATAGTCATTTTCTTAAACAGAAGTTATTAGTCATTTCCCATGTTTAAAATAAAGCTTAGGGAGCATGTTATAAATATATATTAAAATACATGAATGACAAAAAACAGAAATTATAAACAAAGAACCCTCACCCTAATTAAATAGAGTTAATTTAAACAACGTTTATTGGATTAGATGCTAAATGTCATCAAATCCTAACGCTGTCATTTTCTTACCATGTTCTCTTTACTTCAAAACTAATTAAAAAATGGTATAAAAATTGTGGCACAAAAATGCTTTCTTAATCCACGTTCTTTTATCTCTCTTTTCATAGTCTTCAATAAATTCGTCTTCAATTTAATGTTTTACTTTAAAATGTAAAGGATCACTGTGCTCAATATTATGCGCTGTACTACAAAGGTCTATAATACTGCCCAGATTTTCCTAAAACATTTGATTGTGCATATTAACCCCTTTGTGCCGCCATCAAAGAGTTAACAGCAGAACACACATGAAATCACGCGATTGTCGATGTGATCCTGTGATTTCAAGACCAGGATGTGATCATGGGGGTAGCCTACACTGTTAGGTATTCCCTCAGTCCGATTTTTGCTTGCATCAAAGGGGGAGATTACGGGATGCCATATAAGGTAAAATATTCCATGCTGTCTTTACGGTGATAAAGCCCAACGCTGTTAGGATGGCATGGAACCTGCTAACGGTGTGAAGGGGTTAAAGAACAGTATTTAAATATGTTAATTGTTTAAATAAAAACTGTTTCAATTTAAACATAAAACCCCAAATGTTTCTTTCATGATTCATATAGAGCGTTCAATTTGTAGCAACTTTCCAGTCTCCTTGTTTTATCAAATTTGCTTCATTCTCTTTTAATCCTTTTTTGAAGGAGCATGAGTGCATTAATGGGAGCTAGCTGAGCACATCTTGTGAGTCAATAACAAGAGGCATACATGTGCAGCCACCAACCAGCAGCTAGCTCCCAGTAGTGCATTGCTGCTCCTGAGCCTTCCTAGGTTTGCTTTTCAGCAAAGTATATTTTATTATCAGGTATTTGTAGAGCGCCAACAGGTTCCGCAGCGCTATGAACATAGATGGTATATAAAACGATTACAGAGATCAAATGGGTGAAGGGTCCTGCCAAGTGTTGCACTGTTGTAGTTGGCTCTTATGAAGGTGAACTACAAACAGCTGGGCTCATAGGCTAACATGCTATGGGGTTTTAGGGGATAGCAGTAGAGATAGGAAGGTTAGTGTAGGTTGTAAGCGTCCCTGAATAGTAGAGTCTTCAGGGAGCACTTGAAGCTTTTAAAACTAGGGGAGATTCTTGTGGAGCGAGGCAGAGAGTTCCATAAGATGGGAGCCAATCTGGAGAAATCTTGAAGATGGGAATGTGAAGAGGTAACAAAAGAGGAGGAGAGTAGGAGATCATGATTGGAGTGAATGGGACGGGAGGGAGAGTATCTGGTCTGAGATGTAGGGGGTAGCAGTGCAGTAGAGGGCTTTGTGTGTCAGAGTGAGAATTTTGTGTTTAATCCTGGAGGCAAGAGGAAGCCAGTGAAGGGATTGGCAGAGAGGTGCAGCAGAAGAGGAGCAACGTGTAAGGAAGATGAGCCTGGCAGACGCATTCATTATAGATTGTAAAGGAGCTAGGCGGCAGCTAGGGAGACTAGAGAGGACAGAGTTGCAGTAGTCAAGGCAGGAAAGGATGAGACAGTGGATTCAAATCTTTGTTGTGTCTTGTGTAAGGAAATGTCTAATTTTAGTGATGTTTTTAAGGTGGACGTGGCAGGCTTTAGCCAAGGACTGAATGTGAGGAGTGAAAGAAAGATCTGAGTCCAGTGTGACCCCAAGACATCGGGCATGTGAGGTTGGGGTAATAATGGAGTTATCAACAGTTATAGAGACATGGGGGTGGAGATTTTGGAAGAAGGGGCAAATAAGGAGCTCAGTTTTGGAGAGATTCAGCTTGAGGTAGTGAGAGGACATCCAAGACGAGATATGAGAGAGACAGTTAGTGACACAGGTTAGCAAGGAAGGAGGTAGGTCTGGTGCAGAGAGGTAGATTTGGGTATCGTCGGCATACAAATGATAATGAAACCCGTGGGACTTTATTAAGGAACCTAGTGAGGACGTGTAGATTGAGAAGAGAAGGGGACCGAGGACAGAGCCTTGCGGTACCCCAAAAGAAAGAGGTAACGTGGCAAAGGATGCCCCAGAGAAGGCTACACTAAAGGTACGGTTAGACAGATAGGAAGAGAACTAAGAGAGAGCTGTGTCACAGATGCCAAAGGATTGGAGGGTATGGAGCAAAAGAGGGTGGTCGACAGTATCAAAGGCTGCAGACAGATCAAGGAGGATAAGTAGAGAGAAGTGGCCTTTTGATTTTGCTCTAAATAGGTCGTTGGTAACCTTAACAATTGCTGTCTCTGTTAAGTGAAGGAGATGAAATCCATATTGCAGTGGGTCAAGGAGGGAGTTTAGTGTAAGGAAATGGGATAGACGTGCATATATTAGCTTTTCAAGAAGCTTTGAGGCAAGAGCTAGTAGGGAAATAGGGCAGTAGTTGGATGGGGAGTTTGGATCGAGAGAAGGATTTTTGAGGATAGGTGTGACTCATGCATGCTTAAAGGGACACTGTACCCAATTTTTTCTTTTGTAATTCAGAAAGAGCATGCCATTTTAAGCAACTTTTTAATTTACTCCTATTATGAATTTTTCTTCGTTCTCTTGCTATCATTATTTGAAAAAGAAGGCATCTAAGCTTTTTTTTGGTTTCAGCACTCTGGACAGCACTTTTTTATTGGTGGATGAATTTATCCACCAATCAGCAAGGACAACCCAGGTTGTTCACCAAAAATGGGCAGGCATCTAAACTTACATTCTTGCATTTCAAATAAAGATACCAAGAGAATGAAGAAAATTTGATAATAAGAGTAAATTAGAAAGTTGCTTAAAATTTCATGCTTAATCTGAATCACGAAAGAAAATTTTTGGGTACAGTGTCCCTTTAAGAGATGTGGGAACTATACCAGTGCTGAGGGAGAGGTTGAAGATGTGTGTGAGTATAGGGGTAAGGGTAGAAGAGAGGGAGGGAAGTAGTTGTGAGGGGATGGGGTCGAGGGGACAGGTAGTGAGGTGAGAGGATAATATAAGGGCAGAAACGTCATCCTTTGTAACAGGGGCAAAAGAGCTAAATTTATGGCTATGTGGGTTTTGGATGATTGTGAGCTTTTGAGGGGGAGGGAGACAGGTAGTATGTTGAGAGCTGATTTAATTTCTGATGGAGTCAATTTTGTTGTTGAAGTAGCTGGCAAAATCTTGGGCTGAGAGAAAAGTTGTGGTGGGAGGTGGGGGTGGGCGGAGAAGAGTATTGAATGTGGAGAACAGACTTTTGGGTTTGAAGAAAGAGTAGAGATAAGAGTGGAAAGGTAATGTTGATTATATAGATTAAGGGCAGAATAGTAAGAGTTCAAGATGAACTTATAGTGAAGAAAGTCAGCAGAACTCAGAGATTTCCTCCAGTGTCACTTATCAGTACGGGAACATCTGCGTAGGTACCGTCTCAGAGGAATATGCCAGGGTTGAGGATGAGTGTATATTTCCCGAGTTATGCAGTTGTGGGGGACCAGGATTGGGGGAGATGTCGCTGTTTCAATGAGCCAATAGAATGCAAGCTCAATGCTATTGGCTGAGTGGATCAGCCAATAGGATGGAACTTCAATCCTATCGGCTGATTGCATCAGCCAATAGGATTTTTTCTACCTTAATTCCGATTGGCTAATAGAATTCTATCAGCCAATCGGAATCTAAGGGACGCCATCTTGGATGACGTCACTTAAAGGAACCGTCATTCAGTAAGAAGACTTTGTTTGAAGAAGATGCTCCGCGTCGGATGTCTTGAAGATGGAGCCGCTCCGCGTCGGATGGATGAAGATAGAAGATGCCGTATGGATGAAGACTTCTGCCCGTCTGGAGGACCACTTCACCCGGCGTGGATGAAGACTTCTCCCGGCTTTGCTGAGGACTTCGGGCTGGTTGGATGAAGACTTCTGCCGCTTCCTTGAGGATGGATGTCCGGTCTTCAGAACAGTAAGTCGATCTTCAGGGGGTTAGTGTTAGAATTTTTTAAGGGTGTATTGGGTGGGTTTTATTTTTTAGATTAGGGTTTGGGCTGCAAAAGAGCTAACTTCCTTTTAAAGGGCAATGCGCATCCAAATGCCCTTTTCAGGGCAATGGGGAGCTTAGTTTTTTTTAGATAGTATTTTATTTGGGGGGGTTGGTTGTGTGGGTGGTGGGTTTTACTGTTGGGGGGTATTTGTATTTTTTTTGACAGGTAAAAGAGCTGATTTATTTGGGGCAATGCCCGCAAAAGGCCCTTTTAAGGGCTATTGATAGTTTAGTTTAGGCTAGGGGATTTTTTATTTTGGGGGGGCTTTTTTTATTTTGATAGGGCTATTAGATTAGTTGTAATTAGTTTAAATATCTTGTAATTTGTTTATTATTTTCTGTAATTTAGTGTTTGTTTGTTTTTGTACTTTAGCTAATTTAATTTAATTTATTTAATTGTTTTTAATTTAGTTCATTTATTTAATTGCAGGGTTAGGTTAGGTGTTATTGTAACTTAGGTTAGGTTTTATTTTACAGGTACTTTTGTATTTATTTTAGCTAGGTAGTTATTAAATAGTTAATAACTATTTAATAACTATTCTACCTAGTTAAAATAAATACAAACTTGCCTGTAAAATAAAAATATTCCCTATGCTAGATACAATGTAACTATTAGTTATAATGTAGCTATCTTAGGGTTTATTTTATAGGTAAGTATTTAGTTTTCAATAGGAATTATTTAGTTAATGATATTAATTTTTATTTAGATTTATTGTAATTATATTTAAGTTAGGGGGTGTTAGGGTTAGACTTAGGTTTAGGGGTTAATACATTTAATATAGTGGCCGCAACGTTGGGGGCGGCAGCTTAGGGGTTAATAAATGAAGGTAGGTGGCGGCGATGTTAGGGACGGCAGATTAGGGGTTAATAATATTTATCTAATGTTTGCGAGGCGGGAGTGTGGCGGTTTAGGGGTTAATATGTTTATTATAGTGGCGGCAACGTTGGGGCGGCATATTAGGGGTTAATAAGTGTAGGTAGGTTGCTGCGACATTGGGGGCGGGAGATTAGGGCTTAATAAATATAATGTAGGTGTCTGCGATGTTGGGGGCAGCAGATTGGGGGTTAATACATATAATGTAGGTGGCGGCGGTGTCCGGAGTGGCAGATTAGGGGTTAAAAAATATAATGTAGGTGGCGACGATGTCAGGGGCGGCAGATTAGGGGTTAATAAGTGTAAGATTAGGGGTGTTTAGACTTGAGGGTTCATGTTATGGTGTTTTATTTCCCCATAGGAATCAATAGGGCTGCGTTACTGAGTTTTACGCTGCTTTTTGGCCAGTGTTAGACTTTTTCTCAGCTGGCTCTCCCCGTTGATTCCTATGGGATAATCGTGCACGAGCACGTACGACCAGTTCACCACTGACTTAATCAGCGCTGGTATTGAAGTGCGGTAAGGAGCAAAATTTTTCTCAATGCTCACTTCTTGCCTTTTAACGCCGGGTTTGTAAAAACCCGTAATACCAGCGCTGTAGGTAAGTGAGCGGTGAGAGAAAACTGCTCATTAGCACCGCGTAGCCTATAACGCAAAACTCTTAATCTAGCCGATAATTAATTATACAGACATATGCAAAAAGAGAGGCTTGCAATACAGATGACACAAAAAACAGGGAAAATGGCAAGATTTGAATGCAGGGACCCAATTCATATACCAAAAGAGAGGCTTGAAATACAGATGACACAAAAACAGTGAAAAGGCAGGATTTGAATGCAGGGACCCAATTCACATACCAAAAGAGAGGCTTGAAATACAGATGACACAAAAACAGGGAAAAAGGCAGGATTTGAATGCAGGGACCCAATTCACATACCTGCAAGCAGAAGAGAGAGTAGGTTAACTCAGCATTCCTTAGCAGATGTCAATAGGCAGTTTGTTAGTTAGTAAAACAGCAGTGTGGTGAGTATTGAGTATCAGTCTTGTATAATTCTTTGTGCTTCACTTACAAATGTTCACTTAAAGGGACAGTCAAGTCCAAAAAAAACTTTCATGTTTCAAATAGGGCATGTAATTTTAAACAACTTTCCAATTTACTTTTATCACCAATTTTGCTTTGTTCTCTTGGTATTCTTAGTTGAAAGCTAAACCTAGGAAGGCTCATATGATAATTTCTAAGCCCTTGAAGGCTGCCTCTAATCACATGCTTTTGTATTTGCTTTTCACAGCAGGGGAGAGCTAGTTCCTGTAAGCCATATAGATAACATTGTGAGCATGCCTGTGAATTGTGGCAGACACTGCACTAATTGGCTAAAATGAAAGTCAATAGATAATAAATAAAATATCATGTGATCAGGGGGCTGTCAGAAGATGCTTAGATACAAGGTAATCACAGAGGTAATAAGTGTATTAATATAACCGTGGTGGCTGTGCAAAACTGGGGAATGGGTAATAAAAGGATAATCTATCTTTTAAAACAACAACAATTCTGGTGTTGACTGTCCCTTTAAGAGATGTGAACAGATGATCTTACAATACTGCTATCTAAGCCTGCATTGCTTAGTGAGAGAACAATACAAATTAGATAATAAAAGTAAGTTGAAAATGTGTTTAAAATTGCTTGTTCTAGCTAAATCATAAAAGAAAACATTTTGGGTCAAATTACAAGTGGAGTGCTATTAAGCACTTATGCTTGAGCGAATTGCACTCGCACTATGAGTAAACTGTTTTTTCTTGCATGCTAACCCTACAAGCGCAAAAAGTCAAACTTAGAATATTGTGTGCGCATTCACGTATTCCCCCATAGGAGTCAATGGAGCAAAAAACACCCCACTCTCACGCATATTCTCAATTGCAATAACCAGACATAAAAATATGAATATTTCATATTCAAATGTTCGTCACATACAAGAATATGTTATATTTATTCATAAATACATATTTCTACATATATCTGTAGATTGCTTGTACAATATATATCTATAGGCAATACAAAACGGGGTTTGGGACAAAGCGTTCCAAAAAGAGCAGACCAAAAAATTGGGAAATATTTATATATATAATGCATTGTGCAGCTGAAATGAGCTATTATACTAAACACTATATAATAATAAAAAAATATAATATAAAATATAATAAAAATGTAAAGACCCAAGATTGGTATAATAAAATGTTTAATGAACTGTTCTGAAGGAACAATAAAAGACCAATAAAAAAGTTATATGTTAAAACTAGACATGTGCGATTCGGTTCGATTCGGAAATTCGGAAAATTCGGCGATTTGGATCGAACCGAATTTCCGAATTAAAATGTTGCCGAATTTTCCAAATCGAACCGAATTGAATCGATTCGTAAATTCGGATGGCCATTGGGATTACACTAGTATTATACTGTATGTTAGGTTAACACCTAATATACAGTATAATACTAGTCTAATCCCACCTAACTCACAAATATCAATTGCCTTAGGCAATTGCAAGAATGTACTTGTGTAGCACTCACCAGCAATTGATCTATTTTGGTCCAATGCTACCTTAGGTAAAGAAGCCCAAAGAGGGGCGATTAAAACTTAACTTTTATTTTGTTAGTTAAAATCTTTACAACACATTAAAATCCACAAACAGTGTGGGGTGAGGGAATGTTGTTCCAAAAAGGGACTAGACCATTAGTAAATTTTTGGTAAATCCAAGGGAAAGTACCCTCACTAATATGGGGTGCTACAATATACCTCGGGTGTCACCCTTTTATATGTAGGGTCCTGAGTTGATCGGAACAGCCAATAGAATGCGAGCTCAATCTGATTGGCTGATTGGATCAGCCAATCGGATTGAACTTGATTCTGATTGGCTGATTCCATCAGCCAATCAGAAAATTCCTACCTTAATTCCGATTGGCTGATAGAATCCTATCAGCCAATCGGAATTCGAGGGACGCCATCTTGGATGACGTCCCTTAAAGGAACAGTCATTCATCGTTCAGTCGTCGGACCGGATGGATGTTCCGCGCTGGATGTCTTCAGGATCCTGCCGCTTCGCTCCGGATGGAAGAAGATCGAAGATGCCGCTTGGAGAAGATGTTTGCCGGTCCGGATGTCCTCTTCTTGCCGGATAGGAGGAAGACTTTGGAGCCTCTTCTGGACCGGATTATGGATCGCCAACCCCCGCTTGGGTTGGATGAAGATGTTGGAGCCAGGACGGATCGGTGAACCTGGTATGGTGAAGACAAGGTAGGAAGATCTTCAGGGGCTTAGTGTTAGGTTTCTTTAAGGGGGTTTGGGTTAGATTAGGGGTATGTGGGTGGTGGGTTGTAATGTTGGGGGGGGGGTATTGTATGTTTTTTTTTTACAGGCAAAAGAGCTGAAATTCTTGGGGCATGCCCCGCAAAGGGCCCTGTTCAGGGCTGGTAAGGTAAAAGAGCTTGTAACTTTTTTAATTTAGAATAGGGTAGGGAATTTTTTATTTTGGGGGGCTTTGTTATTTTATTAGGGGGCTTAGAGTAGGTGTAATTAGTTTAAAATTGTTGTAATATTTTTCTTATGTTTGTAAATATTTTTTTATTTTCTGTAACTTAGTTCTTTTTTATTTTTTGTACTTTAGATAGTTTATTTAATTGTATTTATTTGTAGGAATTGTGTTTAATTAATTTATTGATAGTGTAGTGTTAGGTTAATTGTAGGTAATTGTAGGTAGTTTATTTAATTATTTTATTGATAGGGTAGTGTTAGTTTTAATTATAACTTAGGTTAGGATTTATTTTACAGGTAAATTTGTTATTATTTTAACTAGGTAACTATTAAATAGTTCTTAACTATTTAATAGCTATTGTACCTGGTTAAAATAATTACAAAGTTGCCTGTAAAATAAATATTAATCCTAAAATAGCTATAATATAATTATAATTTATATTGTAGCTATATTAGGATTTATTTTACAGGTAAGTATTTAGCTTTAAATAGGAATACTTTATTTAATAAGAGTTAATTTATTTCGTTAGATTTAAATTATATTTAACTTAGGGGGGTGTTAGTGTTAGGGTTAGACTTAGCTTTAGGGGTTAATACATTTATTAGAATAGCGGTGAGCTCCGGTCGGCAGATTAGGGGTTAATAATTGAAGTTAGGTGTCGGCGATGTTAGGGAGGGCAGATTAGGGGTTAATACTATTTATGATAGGGTTAGTGAGGCGGGTTAGGGGTTAATAACTTTATTATAGTAGCGCTCAGGTCCGCTCGGCAGATTAGGGGTTAATAAGTGTAGGCAGGTGTCGGCGACGTTGAGGGGGGCAGATTAGGGGTTAATAAATATAATATAGGGGTCGGCGATGTTAGGGGTAGCAGATTAGGGGTACATAGGGATAACGTAGGTGGCGGCGATTTGCGGTCGGAAGATTAGGGGTTAATTATTTTAAGTAGCTTGCGGCGACGTTGTGGGGGGCAGGTTAGGGGTTAAGAAATATAATATAGGGGTCGGCGGGGTTAGGGGCAGCAGATTAGGGGTACATAAGTATAACGTAGGTGGCGGTCGGCAGATTAGGGGTTAAAAATTTAAATAGAGTGGCGGCGATGTGGGGGGACCTCGGTTTAGGGGTACATAGGTAGTTTATGGGTGTTAGTGTACTTTAGGGTACAGTAGTTAAGAGCTTTATAAACCGGCGTTAGCCAGAAAGCTCTTAACTCCTGCTATTTTCAGGCGGCTGGAATTTTGTCGTTAGAGCTCTAACGCTCACTTCAGAAACGACTCTAAATACCAGCGTTAGAAAGATCCCATTGAAAAGATAGGCTACGCAAATGGCGTAGGGGGATCTGCGGTATGGAAAAGTCGCGGCTGAAAAGTGAGCGTTAGACCCTTTAATCACTGACTCCAAATACCAGCGGGCGCCCAAAACCAGCGTTAGGAGCCTCTAACGCTGGTTTTGACGGCTACCGCCGAACTCCAAATCTAGGCCAAAGTGATTAATCTTAATAACGGTCTGAAAGCTAATAAATTGACATGATATTAATAAAGCATGTGAGAATCAAAACAGATCTTACAATAAACAAAATACAGACGATGTACAATTGTTACTCTTATACGTGTGTCTCTATATCAATACGAAATTTAGCATAGATTTTGGTAGTAGGTTTGTTTAAACATGCAATCTGGTGCAGATATCCTTGAGGCCTCAAAACAAATGTTATTCAAACACTTGTGGCAGGATTACAGCCGATCGGGTGATAAGGACCAAACAGAGATTATTCATATACGGCTAGATTATGAGTTTTGCGGGAAGGTGAAAAAGCAGCGTTAACAGGTCCTAACACTGCTTTTTTACGCCCGCTGGTATTACGAGTCTTGCAGGTTTAGGGGCACCGCACACTTTTTTGGCCTTACCGCAAACCAACTTACGCAAATTGCGTATAGTCTTTTTTCATTGGGACTTCCATAGCGCTGATATTACAAGTTCGTCCTGGGAGGCCAAAAAGTGAGCAGTACAGCCTATCCAGCAAGATTCCTAACGCATTTTGAAGTCAGTAGTTATGAGTTTTACACTACAAAGCTGTAGCATAAAACTTATAACTAAAGTGCTAAAAAGTACACTAACACCCATAAACTACCCTAAACCGAGGCCCTCCCGCATTGCAAACACTATAATAAAAATATTAACCCCTAATCTGCCGCTCTGGACATTGCCGTCACTAGAATAAACAATATTAACCCCTAAACCGCCACACTCCCGCCTTGCAAACACTAGTTAAATATTATTAACCCCTAATCTGCCGCCCCTAACATCGCCGCCACCTACCTATATTTATTAACCCCTAATCTCCCTCCCCCAATGTCGCCGCAACCTACCTACATTTATTAACCCCTAATCTGCCGCCCCCAACGTCGCTGCAACTATTTTAAATTTATTAACCCCTAAACCTAAGTCTAACCCTAACCCTAACCCCCCTAACTTAAATATAATTTAAATAAATCTAAATAAAATTCCTATCATTAAGTGAATTATTCCTATTTAAAACTAAATACTTACCTGTAAAATAAACCCTAAGGCCTAGATTTGGAGTTTGGCGGTAGCCGTGAAAACCAGAGTTAGAGGCTCCTAACGCTGGTTTTAGGCTACCACCGGTATTTGGAGTCAGTCAAAAAAGGGTCTAACGCTCACTTTTCAGCCGCGACTTTTCCATACCGCAGATCCCCTTACGTCAATTGCGTATCCTATCTTTTCAATGGGATCTTTCTAACTCCGGTATTTAGAGTCGTGGCTGAAGTGAGCGTTTGAAATCTAACGACAAGACTCCAGCCGCAGAAAAAAGTCAGTAATTAAGAGCTTTCTGGGCTAACGCCGGTTTATAAAGCTCTTAACTACTGTGCTCTAAAGTACACTAACACCCATAAACTACCTATGTACCCCTAAACTGAGTCCCCCCCACATCGCCGCCACTCGATTAAATTTTTTTAACCCCTAATCTGCCGACCGCCACCTACGTTATACTTATGTACCCCTAATCTGCTGCCCCTAATCTGCTGCCCCTAACACCGCCGACCCCTATATTATATTTATTAACCCCTAACCTGCCCCCCACAACGTCGCCGCCAGCTACCTACAATAATTAACCCCTAATCTGCCGTCCGCAAAGCGCCGCTACTTACGTTATCCTTATGTACCCCTAATCTGCTGCCCCTAACACTGCCGACCCCTATATTATATTTATTAACCCCAAATCTGCCCCCCACAACGTCGCCTCCACCTGCCTACACTTATTAACCCCTAATCTGCCGAGAGGAACCGCACCGCTATTTTAATAACGTTATTAACCCCTAATCCGCCTCACTAACCCTATAATAAATAGTATTAACCCCTAATCTGCCCTCCCTAACATCGCCGACACCTAACTTCAAACATTAACCCCTAATCTGCCGACTGGAGCTCACCGCTATTCTAATAAATGTATTAACCCCTAAAGCTAAGTCTAACCCTAACACTAACACCCCCCTAAGTTAAATATAATTTACATCTAACAAAATTAATTAACTCTTATTAAATAAATTATTCCTATTTAAAGCTAAATACTTACCTGTAAAATAAATCCTAATATAGCTACAATATAAATTATATTTATATTATAGCTATTTTAGGATTTATATTTATTTTACAGGTAACTTTGTATTTATTTTAAGCAGGTACAATAGCTAAAATAGTTAAAATAATTACAAAATTACCTGTAAAATAAATCCTAACCTAAGTTACAATTAAACCTAACACTACACTACACTATCAATAAATTAATTAAATAAAATACCTACAATTACCTACAATTAAACCTAACACTACACTATTAATACATTAATTAAATACAATATCTACAAATAAATACAATGAAATAAACTAACTAAAGTACAAAAAATAAAAAAGAACTAAGTTACAAAAAATAAAAAAATATTTACAAACATCAGAAAAATATTACAACAATTTTAAACTAATTACACCTACTCTAAGCCCCCTAATAAAATAATAAAGACCCCCCAAAATAAAAAAATGCCCTACCCTATTCTAAATTACTAAAGTTCAAAGCTCTTTTACCTTACCAGCCCTGAACAGGGCCCTTTGCGGGGCATGCCCCAAAGAATTCAGCTCTTTTGCCTGTAAAAAAAACACATACAATACCCCCCCCCAACATTACAACCCACCACCCACATACCCCTAATCTAACCCAAACCCCCCTTAAATAAACCTAACACTAAGCCCCTGAAGATCTTCCTACCTTATATTGGAATCAGCCAATCAGAATCAAGTTCAATCAATCGGAATTCGAGGGACGCCATCTTGGAAGACGTCATTTAAAGGAACCATCATTCGGCGAGTAGGCGTCGGGAGAAGAGGATGTTCCGCGTCGGATGGAAGATGATGGCTTCCGAAGAAAGAAGATTGAAGATGCCGTTGATAGAAGACTTCAGCCTGATCATGGACCTCTTCAGCTCCCGCTTGGATGAAGACTTCAGCCGGATCATGGACTTCTTCAGCTCCCGCTTGGATGATGACTTCAGCTGGATCATGGACCTCTTCAGCCCCCCGATTGGGCTTGGATCAGGACATCGGAGGAGCTCTTCTGGATCAATCGGTGAACCTGGTATGGTGAAGATAAGGTAGGAAGATCTTCAGGGGCTTAGTGTTAGGTTTATTTAAGGGGGGTTTGGGTTTGATTAGGGGTATGTGGGTGGTGGGTTGTAATGTTGGGGGGGGTATTGTATGTGTTTTTTTTAAAAGCAAAAGAGCTGAATTCTTTGGGGCATGCCCCGCAAAGGGCCCTGTTCAGGGCTGGTAAGGTAAAAGAGCTTTGAACTTTAGTAATTTAGAATAGGGTAGGGCATTTTTTTATTTTGGGGGTCTTTGTTATTTTATTAGGGGGCTTAGAGTAGGTGTAATTAGTTTAAAATTGTTGTAATATTTTTCTGATGTTTGTAAATATTTTTTTATTTTTTGTAACTTAGTTCTTTTTTATTTTTTGTACTTTAGTTAGTTTATTTCATTGTATTTATTTGTAGATATTGTATTTAATTAATGTATTGATAGTGTAGTGTTAGGTTTAATTGTAGGTAATTTTAGGTATTTTATTTAATTAATGTATTGATAGTGTAGTGTTAGGTTTAATTGTAACTTAGGTTAGGATTTATTTTACAGGTAATTTTGTAATTATTTTAACTATTTTAGCTATTGTACCTGGTTAAAATAAATACAAAGTTACCTGTAAAATAAATATAAATCCTAAAATAGCTATAATATAAATATAATTTATATTGCAGCTATATTAGGATTTATTTTACAGGTAAGTATTTAGCTTTAAATAGGAATAATTTATTCAATAAGAGTTAATTAATTTCGTTAGATGTCAATTATATTTAACTTAGGGGGGGTGTTAGTGTTAGGGTTAGACTTAGCTTTAGGGGTTAATACATTTATTAGAATAGCGGTGAGCTCCAGTCGGCAGATTAGGGGTTAATGTTTGAAGTTAGGTGTCGGCGATGTTAGGGAGGGCAGATTAGGGGTTAATACTATTTATTATAGGGTTAGTAAGGCGGATTAGGGTTTAATAACTTTATAATAATAGCGGTGCGGTCCGCTCGGCAGATTAGGGGTTAATAAGTGTAGGCAGGTGGAGGCGACGTTGTGGGGGGCAGATTAGGGGTTAATAAATATAATATAGGGGTCAGCGGTGTTAGGGGCAACAGATTAGGGGTACATAGGGATAATGTAAGTAGCGGCGGTTTACGGAGCGGCAGATTAGGGGTTAAAAAAAATATACAGGGGTCAGCGATAGCAGGGGCGGCAGAATAGGGGTTAATAAGTGTAAGGTTAGGGGTGTTTAGACTCGGGGTACATGTTAGAGTGTTAGGTGCAGACGTAGGAAGTGTTTCCCCATAGACAACAATGGGGCTGCGTTAGGAGCTGAACGCGGCTTTTTTGCAGGTGTTAGGTTTTTTTTCAGCTCAAACAGCCCCATTGTTTTCTATGGGGGAATCGTGCACGAGCACGTTTTTGAGGCTGGCCGCATCCGTAAGCAACTCTGGTATCGAGAGTTGCAGTGGCGTTAAATATGCTGTACGCTCCTTTTTTGGAGCCTAACGCAGCCATTCTGTGGACTCTCAATACCAGAGTTATTTTAAAGGTGCGGCCAGAAAAAAGCCAGCGTTAGCTACGCGGGTCGTTACCGACAAAACTCTAAATCTAGCCGTAAGATAGCTACAATATAACTAATAGTTACATTGTAGCTATCTTAGGGTTTATTTTTATTTTACAGGCAAGTTTGTATTTATTTTAACTAGGTAGAATAGTTACTAAATAGTTATTAACTATTTAATAACTACCTAGCTAAAATGAATACAAATTTACCTGTAAAATAAAATGTTGGGGGCAGCAGATTAGGGGTTCATAAGTATAATGTAGGTGGCGGCGATGTCCGGAGCGGCAGATTAGGGGTTACTAAATATAATGTAGGTGTCGGCGATGTCGGGGCGGCAGATTAGGGGTTAATAAGTGTAAGATTAGGGGTGTTTAGACTTGGGTTCATGTTAGGGTATTAGGTGTAAACATAAATTTTGTTTCCCCATAGGAATCAATGGGGCTGCGTTACTGAGCTTTACGCTGCTTTTTTGCAGGTGTTAGACTTTTTCTCAGCCGGCTCTCCCCATTGATGTCTATGGGGAAATTGTGCACGAGCACGTATAACCAGCTCACCGCTCACTTAAGCAGCGCAGGTATTGAAATGCGGTATGGAGCTTAATTTTGCTCTACGCTCACTTCTTGCCTGATAGCGCCAGGTTGATAAAAACCCGTAATACCAGCGCTGCAGGTAAGTGAGCGGTGAGAATAACGTGCAAGTTAGTACCGCACCCCTCATAACGCAAAACTCGTAATCTAGGCTATAGTTTGTTCGTTAGTCATACAAAGCAAACAATGAACCTGAGTGACCTAATTACAGAGGATGGGAGGGGATATACACATAGACAGGAATTACTCATATGTCTAAACTCTTTTAGGTATAGATATAGAGATGAACCTGTGTAGTGAGTAATTCACCCCTCTGACAATAATACAAGAGTAGTAAGCAGAATCTACGTGTTTCGGCAGACTAAACTGCCTTTATCGAGATGCTTACTACAGGTAACTTTTGCCTTTTTATAATGAACATCCTAAGAATAAAGGGCGTTGATTGGTGAAAACTATTACCCATACGAATCTTAAGGTGTTGTTAAAGCTTTAGTCTATTCGTCATTTCTTAAGGGCATATACATTTGATAAATGGTAACAACTATTATTTAACGAACAAAATGTGTCTATAGTTATAGATACATCGTAATGTATATAAAATATAGTATGTTGAACTAGACATAATAAGAAAAAAATATATAAATATATAACAGAAACATATATCAGAACATATATATATATATATGTACCATTGTGAATTGGTTAAAGCCAAACAGAAAAGAAAGTAAACCATTAGATATAATAATAGAGGACGAATCAATCCACAATGCCACACAGATCTAAGTTTTTATCCACTAGTATACACCCCTTACACCAATCTTGGGATAAAAAAAACATCAAAAGTATGTACTATATATAAAATTAAATCAGAATTAGGAAGAATATATAAAAATGAAAATAATAATAAAGTAAGATCTGTGTGATCAAAAATATGTTAAAAATATACCTATGTATATTTCCATATATGAATATGAGTATAAAAAAATGAAAAAAATGTATCCTTCACACATGTATATAGAATTACTATATCTTCCAACAATTGGTCATAATAGATGACTTTGTGAAATGTTTCATAATCAGAGTAATATCCACATGATACCTAATGAGAAACAATAACAGGGGACTTTATATTATGAAATATAAGTGGGATCAACTAGAGAGATATATATAAAAAATATATATCAGGAGCTCTATGTGAATAGACTAAAGAAAAATTATATAAACAATGTGTTTAAAAACACCATATTAACTATATGTTGACTTTCTATAAAATGTACTGTAAAACATGTTGTACTCGTGTATTATCTAAACTAAAGAATTCTATTGTGCACATCATAATGCGAAACTAATAAAATTAGTGGTGAATGAATAGAGTGAAGTTTCTCTATATATTAAATAAACAAAGTGATATATACATAATTTAAATGTAGACCAAAATGGGATAAATCTATATATGTGACTAGATTAATGTGTTTAGATCAAAAGAACTATTAAGTCCCTAAGGGTGTAGTGTCTTAAAGCTAAAAATTAGCTCAGCCTCATTATATTATTGAATGCAGTGATTCCAATGTCATTTATTGTATTAAATGTTCTTGTAACCTAATATATATAGGACAAACAAGTTGTTTCTTTAGAGATAGGATTAGGGAACACATTTGGAATATAGAACATAAGACCAATAAAACAGGTTTTATCAACATTTTACAGATATACACCATGGAGATTTAGGATGTTTTAAATTTTGGGGAATTCAAAATATTCACCCTAGTATTAGGGGAGGTAATATCGAACAAATACTTCTCAAAAAAGAGGCTGAGCTCATTTTTAGCTTTAAGACACTACACCCTCAGGTACTTAATAGTTCTTTTGATCTAAACACATTAATCTAGTCACATATATAGATTTATCCCATTTTGGTCTAAATTTATATTATGTATATATCACTTTGTTTATTTAGTATATATAGAGAAACTTCACCCTATTCATTCATCACTAATTATATTAGTTTCGCATTATGATGTGCACAATAGAATTCTTTAGTTTAGATAATGGAGATCCTGTAGAAACAGAAAAAGAGGCGCCACATCGAGCAGTATCGTCAGGTAAATGGGACAAGAACAACAGACAATTGGCAACTCGCATGAGAAGAGGCACTCGTAGTGCCATTAACAGCAGGCCGGGACCTCTTAGTCGCCCGACAGACTCAACTGCAATGTGCGACGTCCGATAACGTGGGCACTTCTCGCCAATCAGATAGCAGCAAGCTCCCAACGCCTTCAGATGGTAGCACCAATCGGCAGAACCAAAAAGGGGGGGGGTGAGAAGCTCTTCAGCCACTCGTGGAGATGTAAGTACTCGAACAGCTCAACAACACCAGTATCGACTAATTACACAGAGCAAGGGTGTAAAAACTAGTTTGATTTAAAAACTAGTTAAAACACAGCAACGTGTTTCTTGGCTATACAGAGACGTTTCATCAGGCACAACATGTTTTACAGTACATTTTATAGAAAGTCAACATATAGTTAATATGGTGTTTTCTAACGCATTGTTTTTTAACACATTGTTTATATAATTTTTCTTTAGTCTATTCACTTAGAGCTCCTGATATATAATATTTTTGATATATTTATCTCTCTAGTTGATCCCACTTATATTTCATAATATAAAGTCCCCTGTTATTGTTTCTCATTAGGTATCATGTGGATATTACTGTGATTATGAAACATTTCACAAAGTCATCTATTATGACCAATTGTTGGAAGATATAGTAATTCTATATACATGTGTGAAGGATACATTTGTTCATTTTTTATACTCATATTCATATATGGAAATATACATAGGTATATTTTTAACATATTTTTGATCACACAGGTCTTACTTTATTATCATTTTCATTTTTATATATTCTTCCTAATTCTGATTTAATTTTATATATAGTACATACTTTTGATGTTTTTTTATCCCAAGATTGATGTAATGGGTGTATACTAGTGGATAAAACTTAGATCTGTGTGGCATTGTGGATTGATTCGACCTCTATATCTAATGGGTTACTTTCTGTTCTATGTTTGGCTTTAACCAATTCATAATGGTACACACATATACTGTATATATATATATATATATATATATATGTGTTCTGATATATGTTTCTGTTATATATATATATATATATATATATTTTCCTTATTATGTCTAGTTCAACATACTATATTATATATATATTACTATGCATCTATAACTATACACACATTTTGTTCGTTAAATAATAGTTGTTACCATGTGTCAAATGTATATGCCCTTAAGAAATGACGAATAGACTAAAGCTTTAACAACACCTTGAGATTTGTAATGTTTTATGCCCACTCTTGTTTTATAAGGATGTTCCTTATAAAAAGGCAAAAGTTACCTGTAGTAAGCATCTTGATAAAGGCAGTTTAGTCTGCCGAAATGCGTAGATTTTGCTTACTACTCTTGTATTATTGTCAGAGGGGTGAATTACTCACTACACAGGTTCATCTCTATCTCTATACCTAAAAGAGTTTAGACATATGAGGGGGGGCGGAGCGTAGCCATGCAGGAACATGGCTGCACTTTAACATAGTTCGATAGCATAATCTCACACACTGGCTCTATTATGGAGATTTGAAGGGCAACCGCAAGCTTAAAAACTCTTATGCCTTTTGACTAACCGATGGGAGGATAACCTGGGCTGCTGCCACATCTTGGGTCCTCGCCTGGTGGGAAGGAGCTGTACCTTAACGCATAACGCTGCGTCCGCACTTACCCGGCTGGCCGCGCCTAGACTTACAAGAATATCGCATGGGCCCACGACCGGTATATACCTCGATCGCCAGGAATCGTATCAGCTGGTGGAGGGGAGCGGTGAGCATAGGCCTGAAGCCAGACATCTGGGCGAGACACCGCAATCAACCGCACGCCATTACGACTCCCACGTGGCGTTACCTCTTCAGTCAGGTGCAGTGGCGTACACATGTAAACTCGGCAGTGTGTCACTCCTCTCGACCCACACGGAGAACTGTTCGGAGCACAAGTATTTAACCTCCATGAGACATCAGAGTCTGACTCCAAGGTAATACCCCCAAAACAGCTGTGCACACGCTCACAATCCGCAATACTCTGCCCCAGGGAGGGAAGCCATAGGCCTACACACCACCCCAGGGCCTAGATCCAACACAGACCCAGGCTGTTGGTAGCAGTGGGACTTAAACCAACTTGAGCTAATACACAGACGATACACTACCCTTCAGAACTATAAGCTGACAAAATACCTGTGTCTACCACCCCAATTGAGGGGAAGGGGGCAACTTTAATATTTCAATGGCATCTAGGCAGAAGCTAAAAGCGGACAAGAAATCATCTACCACAACTACTGCCACCATGTCCTCTTTCTTCCACAAACATGAGAATGACACCCTAGACCTAGAGACCTGCAACTGGCAGACACACCTACGCCATTGGAACAAGACTCCACATCACAGTCGCAACAGCTAAATCAAATACAGAAGACCATCTCACAACTACCCTCAAAATCTGATCTTGCAGATTTAAAATCCTTTATTAAAACGGAGATGTCCTCCCTAAAGAAGAACATCGGTGAACTTGGGGCAAGAATAGAGTGCCTGGAAGAAGGTCAGGACACCCTAAATACTATGATGTCTAACTCTAATCATCAAATGGTAAGACAGGACCTCACTCTGCAAGACCTCGATAATAGAGGTCGCAGAAGCAACCTGAGGATAAGAGGGGTCCCCGAAGAAGCGACGCAAGACTCCCTCACCTCATACCTGCTGCAGCTATTTGAATATATTGTTCCCGCCCTTAAACTTACTGAATCATCTATGGAACGCGCACATAGGGTGCTGAGACCCATACCGAAGCCCCCTAACCCACCCAGGGACATTATCATCAAGTTTGCACATTACTTAGAAAAGGAGGAAATATGGAAACAAGTATGTCTGCAAAAAGAGATTAAGTTCCAGACCTATAGCATTCAAATTTTTCAGGACATCAGTCCATCAACAATTGAGAGAAGAAGAGGAATACGCTTCCTCACCCAAGTTCTACAAGAAAGGTGAGTGAAATACAGATGGGGATTTCCCTTTAGCCTCATAGTCCAGCAAGATGGCAAGACACATGTCTATAAGGAGCCTGAAGATCTGGAAACTTTTTCAAAAGGATTGAATATTCCCTTTCCTCAACCAACCCCTAAAGATCTCGATCCACCCTCTGGAAGCGGCCAAACAGATCCCAAACCGCAAAGATCACAATGGATTCAAGCTAACAAGAAGAAAAAGCTGGACCTAACTTCGGTCTAATCCTCCATTCCCGCCTACTGTGGTGGGTACCTGACCACTATGCAGAAAACCAATTGCAGGAAGAATTGGACACCTCTTCCTGGAGCTGATAAGTATAATAATACAATGTTGTTTGCTCCATTAGGAGTTGGGACTTGGGGTTTATGCTGGACTGGCCCAGACTGAGGACTACTGGGTCCGCAAATGTTAATGCTTATGTGAAAGATTCCCCCCTTTTTTTCTCTCCCTTCCCTCCCTTCCCCTTTCCTTCCCCGTGCCTATCACTGCTTGACACTTGCTAGCTCATATAGAGTCCTTTTATTCTGTATGGAATGCAAGTGCCAAGCTTCCCCACTACACCCTATATCTATGAGCAATTGCAATGTATGAGATACCCAATAGACAGTTGGGAAGTGGGAGTTGGGAATTTTGTTATTATTACAGTTAAAGAATCTGTTTTACATTTCCATGTTCCCTATCTTTACAGCGCTTGATAACTCACACAACCCCCCCAGAAGTTATAGATGACAATCAGTTAAATTTGAGATGAACTCAGGTACCACCCCTTAATAGCCACGCAACCAGAGGATGCTAAACGCAAAGCAACTCCTCTACTTACCACACCCTCCCAAACCTAACCAGGAATCACGAACGCCACACTAGCATAAGCTAGGGGCCTTAGCAAGCCCCCCCCCCCTCGCTCCTTTATGCCTTACGCTATAGCAGCGAGACTCTTGCTCTGGATTGACTAGATATAGATATAGAAATACCTGTTACACTATGCAAGCGTAACTCTAGGGGGCGCTAGAAGAAATATATAATTTTTAAAAATATAATTTTTAAAAAAAGGCCAACCAAAACCTAATATAAATATAGATGTATTACAACAATCTGTAGGATAATACTGAAGTATAGTAAAAACAATAAACACTATAAAATAATATAAAATGATCAAATAATAATGTATAAAGACAAAATAATAATGACAATTACAGAAAAAATGAGACATGGACTCTCATCAAATGTGATGGGATGAGATCAATATAAACAGAAAATGCAGCTTAAAACAATATATAATAAATAGTATTAAGTCACTAATAAGTTCTTATCTGTATATGATATTGATGCTCAGACAGTCCCAAGATTAGGAGGGCACTCCAGAGGTTTATTAGTCCTCCTTGGTAGCACATATATAAGATTCTCCCTTAGACCCATAAGTCAGCTCCTTGTCACAAAACCAGTCTGGGTAAATACTCTCTCTGTGCAAAGAAAATCATAAAGACAAGGGCGCCTCCTCGTGTGATATAGTCACTTTCACACGTACCTTTGGCACGTGCTTTTGGGCATCACTCCTCCATCCTCCTCACTGGCCTACTGTACGGGAGACCTGTTACCTTGGTCTCAATATATGCCCCCAACACGGCACAACACTCTTTTATGAAAATAATTAAAAACTTAATACTAGACCATCAGAAAGGCACACTCATAATAGGCGGAGACCTGAACATAGCGCTCAACCCCAGTCTAGACTGCTCATCACAACACTCCTCCCCACCACTTTCGCAGATCTCCAAAGTCAAAACACACCTGGAGAAAATTGTAGCCCAGGATGTGTGGAGAACCTTACATCCACAATCTAAAGATTACACATACTACTCATTCCCGCACGGGACTTACACCAGAAAAGACTATGTGTTTACGGACGTGGGAGGTTTATCATTGTTCAATTCAGCCACAATTTCCCCAATCACATGGGATGACTTCCCTTACGGAATATTTCGACCACAACTCTCAACCTGAAACACAAATGCATACCCTCTGGGAGGCACACAAGAGCTTTATTAGGGGAGAATTAATAGCCATCAAGGCACAACTTAATAAAGCTAAAAGAGAGTACACAACCTCTCTAACCTTACAAATACACCATCTGGAAACCCTCCATAAGAAATCCCCAGCCAATAGAAATCTGCTTGACGAAATCACAAAACTCAGATAGCTGCTAGCTTCACACCTTGATAAAACACATAAAAGGCAAGCTTTATATTCTCAACAAAAGAACTATGAAGGAAGAAATAAATCGGGCAGACTACTTGCTAGATACCTTAAACAGAAAACACATAAAAAATATATCATGCAGATTAAGGACAACAGAGGCACCCCTCAATTCTCCACCTCAAACATCTCCAAAACCTTCAAATTCTTTTTCCAAAAGCTATATAACATACTCCCCACTAATTCTAGAAAACCAACCCAAAACACAACAGGACACAACTGATAGAAGAATATCTCAACAAGCTCCACTTGCCACAAATAAATGACTTACAGAAAGAAAAATTAGAAAATCCCATCTCAGTGGCTGAACTCCAATTAGCTATGAAACACTTACCCACAGGGAAAGCGCCAGGCCCTGATGGCTTCAGCCATAAATATTACTCCTCCTTCCAAGACATTCTTACCCCACACATGATAAAATACTTTCAATCCATAGATGAGAGCAAATCATTCCCCTCGTCCGCACTAGAAGCCCACATAATTCTCATCCCAATTCTCATCCCTAAGCCGAACAAATCCCATGATCTACCCAGTAACTATCGCCCCATATCGTTATTGAATACCGATATCAAAATATATGCACGCATACTAGCACACAGATTGAACGAAATCCTCCCAGACTTGATTCATCTCGATCAGGTCGGTTTCGTTCCTGGTAGGGAGGCGAAGGACAACAAGGTCAGGGCCTTAAATTTGATCCACTATGCCAAGTTTAAAAACATCCCCTCTGTACTTCTATCTACAGACGCGGAGAAGGCCTTTGACCGTGTTGCCTGGGACTTCATGCGAGCCACATTGACCCACATTGGACTAGGCACAAAGATCCTCACAAGGATCTTCTCTCTATACTCCCACCCCACGGCCAGAATATTAGTTAACGGGTCACTCTCCCCCCCATTCCACATAAATAATGGGACACGCCAGGGATGCCCTCTATCCCCACTCCTATTCGCCTGCGTCATTGAGGCATTGGCAGTTAAGATTAGGCAGAATCCTCAGATAACGGGTATCAATATCGAAGATCAGAAATATGTATTGTCATTATTCGCAGACGATATGCTCCTCACTCTCACTGACCCCGAGCACTCAATACCCCATCTACTCAACGAATTCACTACCTTCAAAACCCTTTCTAACTTTGTAGCTAACATGTCCAAATCAGAAATCTTAAATATTAATCTGACAGGCCCATCACTAGTAGCCACACGAGAGGTTTCCCCATTCACCTGGTGCACTCACTCATTAAAGTATTTGGGAATACATCTGACTCCCTCACAAGATGATTTATTCCGCCTCAACTTCATACCCATCAAACACGACATAATACGTGACCTCTCCTCGTGGGGATCCAAAAAACTAACGTGGCTAGGCCACATCGACACCATCAAAATGAACATATTTCCACGCATTTTATATCTCCTCCAGACCTTACCGATCCCCCTCCCCAGGGCTTATCTCCCATCCCTTCAGAAAGCATTTAGCGATTTCATCTGGCGTTGTAGACCGCCTAGAATAAATAAGCAAACCATGTAAACTTCCAAAACACAGGGGGGTCTGGGGGTCCCCAATCTCGCCACCTACCGCCAAGCCATTTTCCTACAATGTCTGGTGGATTGGAACATCAATTTTACCCATAAAAGGTGGGTCACACTGGAACATTTGATAATGGGCAAACCGCATCTGGGAAGGCTGTGCTGGAGCAGCCCTCACCTACGCAAATCAATCAGAACAAATAACCCTTTGATCCAGGAGACATACCAGGTCTGGGAACACATGATCAACACAACTCACTACATTTAATCAATCCCCTCACCCCTGACATCATTGATAGAAAACGGAGAGTTCACAGCTAGACCCTACACCACGCAAACCATCATAAAAGCTACTAATAGAGACCTCACGATACACGCACTCACCAATAACGAAACCCTACTCCCTCGAAAAGAGTTAGTGACAAAAGGACTCGACTGCTTTAACGACTGGTTCACCTACGCTCAGGTAACCCACTTCATTACCAAACACCCAGGACACGGGAACATGGTCAGACCCCTGACCACCTTTGAATCCCTATGCATTCAAGATCCCCCCTTACGGCACACTCTATCCACTATATACAAGATCCTAACTCATACACCTCAAGGACATATACCCCCTTATCTAGAGAGCTGGGAAAGGGACCTAGGAGTCATTATATTGCCCCAAGCAAGTAGACTAATGTTTCAAGCTACGAAAAAGTCCTCCATCTCCGCCTCTATTCAGGAGGTCAATTTTAAACTCTTGGATAGATGGTACCTCACCCCGAAAAAACTGCACCGCCTATTTCATACCCAAAGCAAAAAATGCTGGCGCAGCGCTGCGGCCATGTAAACAGTGACACTGCCCATATGTGGTGGTGGTGGTGCAATAGCATCCAGAACTTTTGGAGGAATGTCATCTCCAAAATAGAATCCATATTAGAAATCCAATTCCCACTCGACACCCTGATATGGTTATTACATAAACCCCCGCTGCACTCAAATACAAACCATACATCCACCTACTAAAAATTATGACTAATGGGTCAAAGTACTGATAGCTAAAAACTGGAGGAGTAGGGAGGTTCCTTCTGTGAATATGTGGACTAAAAAAGTTTCAGAAATCTTAGAACTAGAAGAATACTATTTTCTCAAGCACGACAAAATGGACTCCTATGCGGAGTTCTCGCAACTTGTGGCCACCTATATTCAAAACAAAGACAAGGGAGCCACAAAAACACCAATGACCAGATAAAACACTAAGGCCTAGATTTGGAGTTTGGCGGTAGCCGTGAAAACCAGCGTTAGAGGCTCCTAACGCTGGTTTTAGGCTACCGCCGGTATTTGGAGTCAGTCAAAAAAGGGTCTGACGCTCATCCAAGCGGGGGCTGAAGAGGTCCATGATCCGGCTGAAGTCATCATCCAAGCGGGAGCTGAAGAGGTCCATGATCCGGCTGAAGTCTTCTATCAACTGCATCTTCAATCTTCTGTCTTCCGGATCCATCTTGCAGACCTCCGACGCGGAACATCCTGCTGACCTGACGGACTACCGACGAATGAAGGCTCCTTTAAGGGACGTCATCCAAGATGGCGTCCCTTGAATTCCGATTGGCTGATAGGATTCTATCAGCCAATCGGAATTAAGGTAGGAAAATTCTGATTGGCTGATGGAATCAGCCAATCAGAATCAAGTTCAATCCGATTGGCCGATCCGATCAGTCAATCAGATTGAGCTCGCATTCTATTGGCTGATCGGAAGATAGATGCCGTTGATAGAAGACTTCAGCCGGATCATGGACCTCTTCAGCTCTCGCTTGGATGATGACTTCAGCCGGATCATGGACCTCTTTAGCTCCCGCTTGGATGATGACTTCAGCCGGATCATGGACATCTTCAGCCCCCTGCTTGGGCTTGGATCAGGACATCGGAGGAGCTCTTCTGGATCAATCGGTGAACCTGGTATGGTGAAGATAAGGTAGGAAGATCTTCAGGGGCTTAGTGTTAGGTTTATTTAAGGGGGGTTTGGGTTAGATTAGGGGTAGGTGGGTGGTGGGTTGTAATGTTGGGGGGGGGGTATTGTATGTTTTTTTTTACAGGAAAAAGAGCTGAATTTCTTGGGGCATGCCCCGCAAAGGGCCCTGTTCAGGGCTGGTAAGGTAAAAGAGCTTTGAACTTTTGTAATTTAAAATAGGGTAGGGCATTTTTTATTTTGGGGGGCTTTGTTATTTTATTATGGGGCTTAGAGTAGGTGTAATTAGTTTAAAATTGTTGTAATATTTTTCTGATGTTTGTAAATATTTTTTTATTTTTTTGTAACTTAGTTCTTTTATATATTTTGTACTTTAGTTAGTTTTATTTCATTGTATTTATTTGTAGATATTGTATTTAATTAATGTATTGATAGTGTAGTGTTAGGTTTAATTGTAGGTAATTGTAGGTATTTTATTTAATTAATTTATTGATAGTGTAGTGTTAGGTTTAATTGTAACTTAGTTTAGGATTTATTTTACAGGTAATTTTGCAATTATTTTAACTATTTTAGCTATTGTACCTGGTTAAAATAAATACAAAGTTACCTGTAAAATAAATATAAATCCTAAAATAGCTATAATATAATTATAATTTATATTGTAGCTATATTAGGATTTATTTTACAGGTAAGTATTTAGCTTTAAATAGGAATAATTTATTTAATAAGAGTTAATTTATTTCGTTAGATTTAAATTATATTTAACATAGGGGGGTGTTAGTGTTAGGGTTAGACTTAGCTTTAGGGGTTAATACATTTATTAGAATAGCGGTGAGCTCCAGTCGGCAGATTAGGGGTTAATGTTTGAAATTAGGTGTCGGCGATGTTAGGGAGGGCAGATTAGGGGTTAATACTATTTATTATAGGGTTAGTGAGGCGGATTAGGGGTTAATAACTTTATAATAATAGCGGTGCGGTCCGCTCGGCAGATTAGGGGTTAATAAGTGTAGGCAGGTGGAGGCGACGTTGTGGGGGGCAGATTAGGGGTTAATAAATATAATATAGGGGTCGGCGGTGTTAGGGGCAGCAGATTAGGGGTACATAGGGATAATGTAAGTAGCGGCGGTTTACGGAGCGGCAGATTAGGGGTTAATAATAATATGCAGGGGTCAGCGATAGCGGGGGCGGCAGATTAGGGGTTAATAAGTGTAAGGTTAGGGGTGTTTAGACTCGGGGTACATGTTAGAGTGTTAGGTGCAGACGTAGGAAGTGTTTCCCCATAGCAAACAATGGGGCTGCGTTAGGAGCTGAACGCGGCTTTTTTGCAGGTGTTAGGTTTTTTTTCAGCTCAAACAGCCCCATTGTTTTCTATGGGATAATCGTGCACGGGCACGTTTTTTAGGCTGGCCGCGTCCGTAAGCAACTCTGGTATCGAGAGTTGCAGTGGCGTTAAATATGCTCTACGCTCCTTTTTTGGAGCCTAACGCAGCCATTCTGTGGACTCTCAATACCAGAGTTATTTTAAAGGTGCGGCCAGAAAAAAGCCAGCGTTAGCTACGCGGGTCGTTACCGACAAAACTCTAAATCTAGCCGCCTATCTTTTCAATGGGATCTTTCTAACTCCGGTATTTAGAGTCGTGGCTGAAGTGAGCGTTAGAAATCTAACGACAAAACTCCAGCCGCAGAAAAAAGACAGTAGTTAAGAGCTTTCTGGGCTAACGCCGGTTCATAAAGCTCTTAACTACTGTGCCCTAAAGTACACTAACACCCATAAACTACCTATGTACCCCTAAACCGAGGCCCCCCCACATCGCCGACACTCGATTAATTTTTTTGAACCCCTAATCTGCCGACCGCCACCTACATTATCCTTATGTACCCCTAATCTGCTGCCCCTAACACCGCCAACCCCTATATTATATTTATTAACCCCTAACCTGCCCCCCACAACGTCGCCGCCAGCTACCTACAATAATTAACCCCTAATCTGCCGACCGCCACCTACGTTATACTTATGTACCCCTAATCTGCTGCCCCTAACACCGCCGACCCCTATATTATATTTATTAACCCCTAATCTGCCCCCCACAACGTCGCCTCCACCTGCCTACACTTATTAACCCCTAATCTGCCGAGCGGACCGCACCGCTATTATAATAAAGTTATTAACCCCTAATCCGCCTCACTAACCCTATAATAAATAGTATTAACCCCTAATCTGCCCTCCCTAACATCGCCGACACCTAACTTCAAACATTAACCCCTAATCTGCTGACCGGAGCTCACCGCTATTCTAATAAATTTATTAACCCCTAAAACTAAGTCTAACCCTAACACTAACACCCCCCTAAGTTAAATATAATTTAAATCTAACTAAATAAATTAACTCTTATTAAATAAATTATTCCTATTTAAAGCTAAATACTTACCTGTAAAATAAATCCTAATATAGCTACAATATAAATTATAATTATATTATAGCTATTTTAGGATTTATATTTATTTTACAGGTAACTTTGTATTTATTTTAACCAGGTACAATAGCTAAAATAGTTAAAATAATTACAAAATTACCTGTAAAATAAATCCTAATCTAAGTTACAATTAAACATAACACTACAATATCAATAATTAATTAAATACAATATCTACAAATAAATACAATGAAATAAACTAACTAAAGTACAAAAAATAAAAAAATATTTACAAACATCAGAAAAATATTACAACAATTTTAAACTAATTACACCTACTCTATGCCCCCTAATAAAATAACAAAGACCCCCAAAATAAAAAAATGCCCTACTCTATTCTAAATTACTAAAGTTCAAAGCTCTTTTACCTTACCAGCCCTGAACAGGGCCCTTTGCGGGGCATGCCCCAAAGAATTCAGCTCTTTTGCCTGTAAAAAAAACACATACAATACCCCCCCAACATTACAACCCACCACCCACATACCCCTAATCTAACCCAATCAGATCAGCCAATCAGATTGAGCTTGCATTCTATTGGCTGATCGGAACAGCCAATAGAATGCAAGCTCAATCTGATTGGCTGATCGGATCAGCCAATCGGATTGAACTTGATTCTGATTGGCTGATTCCATCAGCCAATCAGAATTTTCCTACCTTAATTCCGATTGGCTGATAGAATCCTATCAGCCAATCGGAATTCGAGGGACGCCATCTTGGATGACGTCCCTTAAAGGAGCCTTCATTCGTCGGTAGTCCGTTGGGCCAGCAGGATGTTCCGCGTCGGAGGTCTACAAGATGGATCCGGAAGAAAGAAGATTGAAGATGCCGTTGATAGAAGACTTCAGCCGGATCATGGACCTCTTCAGCTCCCGCTTGGATGATGACTTCAGCCGGATCATGGACCTCTTCAGCTCCCGCTTGGATGAAGACTTCAGCCGGATCATAGACATCTTCAGCCCCCTGCTTGGGCTTGGATCAGGACATCGGAGGAGCTCTTCTGGATCGATCGGTGAACCTGGTATGGTGAAGATAAGGTAGGAAGATCTTCAGGGGCTTAGTGTTAGGTTTATTTAAGGGGGGTTTGGGTTAGATTAGGGGTATGTGGGTGGTGGGTTGTAATGTTGGGAGGGGTATTGTATGTGTTTTTTTTAAAGGCAAAAGAGCTGAATTCTTTGGGGCATGCCCCGCAAAGGGCCCTGTTCAGGGCTGGTAAGGTAAAAGAGCTTTGAACTTTAGTAATTTAGAATAGGGTAGGGCATTTTTTTATTTTGGGGGTCTTTTTTATTTTATTAGGGGGCTTAGAGTAGGTGTAATTAGTTTAAAATTGTTGTAATATTTTTCTGATGTTTGTAAATATTTTTTTATTTTTTGTAACTTAGTTCTTTTTTATTTTTTGTACTTTAGTTAGTTTATTTCATTGTATTTATTTGTAGATATTGTATTTAATTAATGTATTGATAGTGTAGTGTTAGGTTTAATTGTAGGTAATTGTAGGTATTTTATTTAATTAATTTATTGATAGTGTAGTGTTAGGTTTAATTGTAACTTAGGTTAGGATTTATTTTACAGGTAATTTTGTAATTATTTTAACTATTTTAGCTATTGTACCTGGTTAAAATAAATACAAAGTTACCTGTAAAATAAATATAAATCCTAAAATAGCTATAATATAATTATAATTTATATTGTAGCTATATTAGGATTTATTTTACAGGTAAGTATTTAGCTTTAAATAGGAATAATTTATTTAATAAGAGTTAATTTATTTCGTTAGATTTAAATTATATTTAACTTAGGGGGGTGTTAGTGTTAGGGTTAGACTTAGCTTTAGGGGTTAATACATTTATTAGAATAGCGGTGAGCTCCAGTCGGCAGATTAGGGGTTAATGTTTGAAGTTAGGTGTCGGCGATGTTAGGGAGGGCAGATTAGGGGTTAATACTATTTATTATAGGGTTAGTGAGGCGGATTAGTGGTTAATAACTTTATTATAATAGTGGTGCGGTCCGCTCGGCAGATTAGGGGTTAATAAGTGTAGGCAGGTGGAGGCGACGTTGTGGGGGGCAGATTAGGGGTTAATAAATATAATATAGGGGTCGGCGGTGTTAGGGACAGCAGATTAGGGGTACATATCGATAATGTAAGTAGCGGCGGTTTACGGAGCGGCAGATTAGGGGTTAATAATAATATGCAGGGGTTAGCGATAGCGGGGGCGGCAGATTAGGGGTTAATAAGTGTAAGGTTAGGGGTGTTTAGACTCGGGGTACATGTTAGAGTGTTAGGTGCAGACGTAGGAAGTGTTTCCCCATAGCAAACAATGGGGCTGCGTTAGGAGCTGAACGCGGCTTTTTTGCAGGTGTTGGGTTTTTTTTCAGCTCAAACAGCCCCATTGTTTCCTATGGGAGAATCGTGCACGAGCACGTTTTTGAGGCTGGCCGCGTCCGTAAGCAACTCTGGTATCGAGAGTTGAAGTTGCGTTAAATATGCTCTACACTCCTTTTTTGGAGCCTAACGCAGCCATTCTGTGGACTCTCAATACCAGAGTTATTTTAAAGGTGCGGCCAGAAAAAAGCCAGCGTTTCAATGGGATCTTTTCAATGGGATCTTTCTAACTCCGGTATTTAGAGTCGTGGCTGAAGTGAGCGTTAGAAATCTAACGACAAAACTCCAGCCGCAGAAAAAAGACAGTAGTTAAGAGCTTTCTGGGCTAACGCCGGTTCATAACGCTCTTAACTACTGTGCCCTAAAGTACACTAACACCCATAAACTACCTATCTACCCCTAAACCGAGGCCCCCCCACATCGCCGACACTCGATTACATTTTTTGAACCCCTAATCTGCCGACCGCCACCTACATTATCCTTATGTACCCCTAATCTGCTGCCCCTAACACCGCCAACCCCTATATTATATTTATTAACCCCTAACCTGTCCCCCACAATGTCGCCGCCAGCTACCTACAATAATTAACCCCTAATCTGCCGACCGCCACCTACGTTATACTTATGTACCCCTAATCTGCTGCCCCTAACACCGCCGACCCCTATATTATATTTATTAACCCCTAATCTGCCCCCCACAACGTCGCCTCCACCTGCCTACACTTATTAACCCCTAATCTGCCGAGCGGACCACACCGCTATTATAATAAAGTTATTAACCCCTAATCCGCCTCACTAACCCTATAATAAATAGTATTAACCCCTAATCTGCCCTCCCTAACATGGCCGACGCCTAACTTCAAACATTAACCCCTAATCTGCTGACCGGAGCTCACCGCTATTCTAATAAATTTATTAACCCCTAAAGCTAAGTCTAACCCTAACACTAACACCCCCCTAAATTAAATATAATTTAAATCTAACAAAATAAATTAACTCTTATTAAATAAATTATTCCTATTTAAAGCTAAATACTTACCTGTAAAATAAATCCTAATATAGCTACAATATAAATTATAATTATATTATAGCTATTTTAGGATTTATATTTATTTTACAGGTAACTTTGTATTTATTTTAACCAGGTACAATAGCTAAAATAGTTAAAATAATTACAAAATTACCTGTAAAATAAATCCTAACCTAAGTTACAATTAAACATAACACTACAATATCAATACATTAATTAAATACAATATCTACTAATAAATACAATGAAATAAACTAACTAAAGTACAAAAAATAAAAAAGAACTAAGTTACAAAAAATAAAAAAATATTTACAAACATCAGAAAAATATTACAACAATTTTAAACTAATTACACCTACTCTAAGCCCCCTAATAAAATAACAAAGACCCCCAAAATAAAAAAATGCCCTACTCTATTCTAAATTACTAAAGTTCAAAGCTCTTTTACCTTACCAGCCCTGAACAGGGCCCTTTGCGGGGCATGCCCCAAAGAATTCAGCTCTTTTGCCTGTAAAAAAAACACATACAATACCCCCCCCAACATTACAACCCACCACCCACATACCCCTAATCTAACCCAATCAGATCAGCCAATCAGATTGAGCTTGCATTCTATTGGCTGATCGGAACAGCCAATAGAATGCAAGCTCAATCTGATTGGCTGATCGGATCAGCCAATCGGATTGAACTTGATTCTGATTGGCTGATTCCATCAGCCAATCAGAATTTTCCTACCTTAATTCCGATTGGCTGATAGAATCCTATCAGCCAATCGGAATTCGAGGGACGCCATCTTGGATGACGTCCCTTAAAGGAGCCTTCATTCGTCGGTAGTCCGTTGGGCCAGCAGGATGTTCCGCGTCGGAGGTCTACAAGATGGATCCGGAAGAAAGAAGATTGAAGATGCCGTTGATAGAAGACTTCAGCCGGATCATGGACCTCTTCAGCTCCCGCTTGGATGATGACTTCAGCCGGATCATGGACCTCTTCAGCTCCCGCTTGGATGATGACTTCAGCCGGATCATGGACCTCTTCAGCTCCCGCTTGGATGAAGACTTCAGCCGGATCATGGACATCTTCAGCCCCCTGCTTGGGCTTGGATCAGGACATCGGAGGAGCTCTTCTGGATCGATCGGTGAACCTGGTATGGTGAAGATAAGGTAGGAAGATCTTCAGGGGCTTAGTGTTAGGTTTATTTAAGGGGGGTTTGGGTTAGATTAGGGGTATGTGGGTGGTGGGTTGTAATGTTGGGAGGGGTATTGTATGTGTTTTTTTTAAAGGCAAAAGAGCTGAATTCTTTGGGGCATGCCCCGCAAAGGGCCCTGTTCAGGGCTGGTAAGGTAAAAGAGCTTTGAACTTTAGTAATTTAGAATAGGGTAGGGCATTTTTTTATTTTGGGGGTCTTTTTTATTTTATTAGGGGGCTTAGAGTAGGTGTAATTAGTTTAAAATTGTTGTAATATTTTTCTGATGTTTGTAAATATTTTTTTATTTTTTGTAACTTAGTTCTTTTTTATTTTTTGTACTTTAGTTAGTTTATTTCATTGTATTTATTTGTAGATATTGTATTTAATTAATGTATTGATAGTGTAGTGTTAGGTTTAATTGTAGGTAATTTTAGGTATTTTATTTAATTAATTTATTGATAGTGTAGTGTTAGGTTTAATTGTAACTTAGGTTAGGATTTATTTTACAGGTAATTTTGTAATTATTTTAACTATTTTAGCTATTGTACCTGGTTAAAATAAATACAAAGTTACCTGTAAAATAAATATAAATCCTAAAATAGCTATAATATAATTATAATTTATATTGTAGCTATATTAGGATTTATTTTACAGGTAAGTATTTAGCTTTAAATAGGAATAATTTATTTAATAAGAGTTAATTTATTTCGTTAGATTTAAATTATATTTAACTTAGGGGGGTGTTAGTGTTAGGGTTAGACTTAGCTTTAGGGGTTAATACATTTATTAGAATAGCGGTGAGCTCCAGTCGGCAGATTAGGGGTTAATGTTTGAAGTTAGGTGTCGGCGATGTTAGGGAGGGCAGATTAGGGGTTAATACTATTTATTATAGGGTTAGTGAGGCGGATTAGTGGTTAATAACTTTATTATAATAGTGGTGCGGTCCGCTCGGCAGATTAGGGGTTAATAAGTGTAGGCAGGTGGAGGCGACGTTGTGGGGGGCAGATTAGGGGTTAATAAATATAATATAGGGGTCGGCGGTGTTAGGGACAGCAGATTAGGGGTACATATCGATAATGTAAGTAGCGGCGGTTTACGGAGCGGCAGATTAGGGGTTAATAATAATATGCAGGGGTCAGCGATAGCGGGGGCGGCAGATTAGGGGTTAATAAGTGTAAGGTTAGGGGTGTTTAGACTCGGGGTACATGTTAGAGTGTTAGGTGCAGACGTAGGAAGTGTTTCCCCATAGCAAACAATGGGGCTGCGTTAGGAGCTGAACGCGGCTTTTTTGCAGGTGTTAGGTTTTTTTTCAGCTCAAACAGCCCCATTGTTTCCTATGGGGGAATCGTGCACGAGCACGTTTTTGAGGCTGGCCGCGTCCGTAAGCAACTCTGGTATCGAGGGTTGAAGTTGCGTTAAATATGCTCTACACTCCTTTTTTGGAGCCTAACGCAGCCATTCTGTGGACTCTCAATACCAGAGTTATTTTAAAGGTGCGGCCAGAAAAAAGCCAGCGTTAGCTACGCGGGTCGTTACCGACAAAACTCTAAATCTAGCCGTAAATAAACAAAGTAAATATACATAACACTAGCAATGGGACCCAAAACAACCTGATATCTAGCATACGAAAGTCTGTTCATTGTAAATAACTTTATAGTAAACTTTTAAAAAGGATGGTCATGGTTTAACGACCTTACAGCAGGTCCCTCCCAATCAGCTGCGACCTACAAATGGACTTTCTTACAGACTTTCAGATCCCTGCTGTTGTCGCAAAATATTTTGGGAAGGTCTGCTACCTTTTCAACAATATGCATTCTGCATCTTAAACACTATCCTTAAAAATATACAGCTGTTGTTGTAACTGGAGATCAGGAGCTGCGCCTCCAACCTTTTGTATCCTCACTTTTACTTACAATAAAGCTGTTTCAAAAAAAAAAAAGAGTTTAGACATATGAATAATTCCTGTCTATGTGTATATCCCCTCCCATCCTCTGTAATTAGGTCACTCAGGTTCATTGTTTGTTTTGTATGGCTAACGAACAAACTGTTTGGTCCTTATTACCCGATTGGCTGTAATTCTGCCACAAGTATTTGAATATTATTTGTTTTGAGGCCGCAAGGATATCTGCACCAGATTGCACGTTTAAACAAACCTACTACCAAAATCAGTTTCAAAGTACAGCTTTGCAACAACGGAAGATATATAGTATTGTTTGGAAGCCAGCAGACCACGTCACCTAGTCACATGACCTGACGTCAATCCAACGGAATTCACTACAGAAGATGCTTACTCGCGGACAATGGGTTTTCTCTCCTTTGTATCCCACTCAATCGGAGTCTGTGTACAGCGCAAGACATCAATTAACATCTATAAATACAGACTAAGTATTGCTGTTTTTTTCCTTACCTATATTAAGGTCTGTTACGGAAAGGATAAGGATCTGTGACAGTTTGTTACTAAATTTCGTATTGATATAGAGACACACGTATAAGAGTCACGATTGTACATCGTCTGTATTTTGTTTATTGTAAGATCGGTTTTGATTCTCACATGCTTTATTAATATCATGTCAATTTATTAGCTTTCAGACCGTTATTAAGATTAAGCACTTAAGGTCTAAATATTCCAACGGATGACGGCATCAATTTGTTTTATATTGGCCTTTTATTGTTCCTTCAGAACAGTTCATTAAACATTTTATTATACCAATCTTGGGTCCTTTAATTTTTATTATATTTTATATTTTTTATTCTTATATATTGTTTAGTATAATAGCTCGTTTCAGCTGCACAATGCATTATATATATAAATATTTCCCAATTTTTTGGTCGGCTCTTATTGGAGCACTTTGTCCGAATCCCCTTTTGTATTGCCTGTTTTTTTATTACAGTTGTTGAGATTACTGTGATCCTATAGGGATTTATAGCTTCTACACCACTCCTTTTTTCCACAATATATATCTATACCTATATACAGTATAAACATGATTATATATAGGTATAGATATATACAGATATCTATTTATAAATACATAGAATATATTTTGCTATGTGCAGAACATTGTAATGTGAAATATTTACAGTAAATACACAGTACAATACTTTATTAAATTTGAATATTGCTAATTATGATTTTACGTGCTTTTATCTACTTAATTTCCAATGCACTTATATATATGTCTATATATGTGTACATATGTATTTATGTGTTTATATGTCTGTAAATACATATATATATCTATACACATATAAATACATATATATATCTATACACATATAAATACATATACTGTATATATATCTATACACATATAAATACATATATGTACACACACACACACACACACACATATATATATATACACATATAAATACATATACTGTATATATATCTATACACATATAAATACATATATGTACACACACACACACACATATATATATATATACACATATAAATACATATACTGTATATATATCTATACACATATAAATACATATATGTACACACACACACACACATATATATATATATACACATATAAATACATATACTGTATATATATCTATACACATATAAATACATATATGTACACACACACACACACATATATATATATATACACATATAAATACATATATATATCTATACACATATAAATACATATACTGTATATATATATCTATACACATATAAATAGATATATGTACACACACACACACATATATATATATATATATATATACACATATAAATACATATATATATCTATACACATATAAATACATATACTGTATATATATCTATACACATATAAATACATATACTGTATATATATCTATACACATATAAATACATATATGTACACACACACACACACACACATATATATATATATACAGTATATATATTTAGACATGTATTGTATATATCTCAATGTTAAATCCCTTTCCCTGCCTTTTTATCACCCTAAGACCTCATATCTTTGAGCCATTATAACTTTTGTGCGCAATATTTTTTTAAATTATTTTTCATTAGATGGTTTTATTATGAGTGTAACTGTACTTTTTAATATTTTTTTGAGGTGTTTTGTTCTATTTTTTTGTATCACAAAACAGTTAACCAGAGGTCTGAAGTTGCTGTAATCGTTCTAACGTAAATAGCGATTGCGCTCAAGTGATCGCATTTACCTAAAACTCATATTACCAACACATAAGCCCCGATGAGTGCAAACACCATCATTAAAACCCCTTATTAATGGCGTGCAAAAATTTGCACTCCACTTGTAATCTGGCACTGTGCTAAAGCTGCTTATTTTGACTTTGAAACTAACAAAAAAGTGTATGTTTGTGCACAACTGGTCTGTAGTATAGAATCTAATTGGCCAAAGCTTTCACTGGTTTATTGGCTAACAGTCACATGCCCCACACGCATAATCCCAAGGAACATCCCCTTTACAAAAACCAAAAAAGTCTCTATAATTTTGCAATTTCTTTTTAAGTCTATAGCTTTTCCAGCATGCCTTTCTCACCCAGGGACTTGTTTCTCATTGGGAATGTCACCCCCAAAGGTGATAAAAATATCCCTATAAATCGTTATAATTAAAGGGACAGTCTAGTCAAAATTAAACTTTCATGAGTCGGATAGGGCATGCAATTTTAAACAACTTTCCAATTTACTTGTATCATCAAATTTGCTTTGTTACCTTTGTGGTATTTTTGAAAAGTTAAACCTAGGTAGGCTCAAACTGATTTCTAAACCGTTGAAAAACACCTCTTTTCTCAGAGCATTTTGAAAGTTTTTCACAGTTAGACAGTATTAGTTCATGTGTGTCATATAGATAACACTGTGCTCACTCCCGTGGAGATATTTAGAATTCTGCACTGATTGGCTAAACTGCATGTCTGTCAAAAGCACTGAGATAAGGGGCAGTCTGCAGAAGCTTAGATACAAGATAATCAAAGAGGTAAAAAGTATATTAATATAACTGTGTTGGTTATGCAAAACTGGGGAATGGGTAATAAAGGGATTATCTATCTCTTTACAAAAAAAAATTCTGGTGTAGACTGTCCCTTTTAAACATAACCCTAAGATTAGCTGAGTCTGATATTGGTCATTGAGATCTCCGCATTTGCAAAATGTCTGCCTGTGGGATTAGGGTCAGTAATCTAGTATCTGCAAAATTGCAGCTGGATACTTCCACTTGTAATAAAACATTTATATTATTTTCTTTACTTATCTCCCCTGTATTAATATATTTTTTTATTGTTTTTTTTTCTTTGGTTATAAATAGAAATATAGTCAGAATGAAATGCCTCCGGCACACAAGGGCTAAGTAGATTTTCCACCGCTAAACACAGACTTTTCTGCAGGATGACAATGCAAGGATGGGAAATACCAATTTCATGATTATATTCAAACCACTTTTTCAGCAGAAGTCTGTGATATCTAGTTTTGTGAGACTGTAAAATAAAATTCTAGGCAGCAATAACAAGATTTATATGACTGGATGATTTGTTAATTGATTTTCTTCCATTTGCTCAAAGGCTTTCATCACTGGTTAAAATACAATTAAAACCCTCCTGTAGCAAATCAATGGATTAATATTGGATTATTATTGGTGCTATAAATGTTAATTACTTCAATTACATTTTCATTTTTCACTAGAGAAGCATAAAACATGTTTAGTTTCCACCTCATAACATTAAGCAGATTAAATGATGAAGCTTAGCAGGAAAAAGCTTCTGTTCTCTGAAATTCTTCCCTTGTGTGATTTATTTTTAGGTCCAGAAATCTACACCTCGATCACATACTTGGCGACGTGTGCAAAAACCAGCGTCGCCATTTTTTTCTAAAATCGTGCGATCAACAAACCCGGCGCAGCACACAAGTTACGCGCGTAGGCTAGCCTAACATGGAACTGGCGTCAGCAGTCGTTTCACAAAGGCAGCGCATGAACTTACGTGCAGAATGGATATATTTGACTCTAGTTTTAACTTGCCACACATAGGCAGACGCAGCAACCCTTACGCACAGTAAAAAAGCAGCGTAAGTCCCTGGAAGGCTTAACAAATACCTAAAGCATGCACACTCACATACATTTCAGGCGCACATATCAAGCATTTAACCCTTGCATGGCCACTTAATAAATTAAACCAATATCCGCCCTCTGCAAGTGTGTCAAACCAATAAAAAACAGCAAAACCTCTCACCTGCAGCCTTAAAACACCTGACAGACAATGCACACCCTGATTACCCACCATGTTTTCCTTGCTGTTTCTGTGCAATATGTTCAAATATATCTCCTCAATCGAATACTAACTATACAGCTCTCCTGTTTGCTCATTTCTCTCTATACCTCTGCTCCTGTCCTGGGCCCTGTGTTGTAACTCAATCAGCAATCCAAACACAGGCAAAATATGGAGGTTACGCATGGGTTTATATAGGGGTTTGGAATGGCGTTTTTACTGGTGGAGTCAAACAAAACACTCTTACTCTTTAATCTCCAATATATATATATATACAGGGAGTGCAGAATTATTAGGCAAGTTGTATTTTTGAGGATTAATTTTATTATTGAACAACAACCATGTTCTCAATGAACCCAAAAAACTCATTAATATCAAAGCTGAATAGTTTTGGAAGTAGTTTTTAGTTTGTTTTTAGTTATAGCTATTTTAGGGGGATATCTGTGTGTGCAGGTGACTATTACTGTGCATAATTATTAGGCAACTTAACAAAAAACAAATATATACCCATTTCAATTATTTATTTTTAACAGTGAAACCAACATAACATCTCAACATTCACAAATATACATTTCTGACATTCAAAAACAAAGCAAAAACAAATCAGTGACAATATAGCCACCTTTCTTTGCAAGGACACTCAAAATCCTGCCATCCATGGATTCTGTCAGTGTTTTGATCTGTTCACCATCAACATTGCGTGCAGCAGCAACCACAGCCTCCCAGACACTGTTCAGAGAGGTGTACTGTTTTCCCTCCTTGTAAATCTCACATTTGATGATGGACCACAGGTTCTCAATGGGGTTCAGATCAGGTGAACAAGGAGGCCATGTCATTAGATTTTCTTCTTTTATACCCTTTCTTGCCAGCCACGCTGTGGAGTACTTGGACGCGTGTGATGGAGCATTGTCCTGCATGAAATTCATGTTTTTCTTGAAGGATGCAGACTTCTTCCTGTACCACTGCTTGAAGAAGGTGTCTTCCAGAAACTGGCAGTAGGACTGGGAGTTGAGCTTGACTCCATCCTCAACCCGAAAAGGCCCCACAAGCTCATCTTTGATGATACCAGTCCAAACCAGTACTCCACCTCCACCTTGCTGGCGTCTGAGTCGGACTGGAGCTCTCTGCCCTTTACCAATCCAGCCACGGGCCCATCCATCTGGCCCATCAAGACTCACTCTCATTTCATCAGTCCATAAAACCTTAGAAAAATCAGTCTTGAGATATTTCTTGGCCCAGTCTTGACGTTTCAGCTTGTGTGTCTTGTTCAGTGGTGGTCGTCTTTCAGCCTTTCTTACCTTGGCCATGTCTCTGAGTATTGCACACCTTGTGCTTTTGGGCACTCCAGTGATGTTGCAGCTCTGAAATATGGCCAAACTGGTGGCAAGTGGCATCTTGGCAGCTGCACGCTTGACTTTTCTCAGTTCATGGGCAGTTATTTTGCGCCTTGGTTTTTCCACACGCTTCTTGCGACCCTGTTGACTATTTTGAATGAAACGCTTGATTGTTCGATGATCACGCTTCAGAAGCTTTGCAATTTTAAGAGTGCTGCATCCCTCTGCAAGATATCTCACTATTTTTGACTTTTCTGAGCCTGTCAAGTCCTTCTTTTGACCAATTTTGCCAAAGGAAAGGAAGTTGCCTAATAATTATGCACACCTGATATAGGGTGTTGATGTCATTAGACCACACCCCTTCTCATTACAGAGATGCACATCACCTAATATGCTTAATTGGTAGTAGGCTTTCAAGCCTATACAGCTTGGAGTAAGACAACATGCATAAAGAGGATGATGTGGTCAAAATACTCATTTGCCTAATAATTCTGCACACAGTGTATATATATATATATATATATATATATATATATATATATATATATACTGGTGTAAAGTACTGGCGACGCAGAAATGTGGAGTTGCACACATTTTTAAACATCGCCAGTTTGGCCTACTTACGCTGACGTGTGTTATGTGATTCACCCGATGTGCGAGATGAACTTAAGGGCAACATGGGTTTCACCGAAACTTACGTGCACTATGTGATCACGCTCCAAGGGGTATATTTAACAAGTCCTGGGCGGACATGATTCGCTGTAGCGAATAATGTCCGTGCAACATTGCTAAATGCCCACAGCACACGCTGTTGGCATTTAACATTGCACAAGCATTTCTTGTGAAATGCTTGTGCATCGGCCGCTAGCAGGGGGTGTCAATCATCCAGATCGGATCGGGATGATTTTAGTCCGCCACCTAAAAGGTAGCCGATAAGTTAAGAAGCTTACATTTCAGGCGGACCTGAAACTTCGGGCGTAGAAAGCAGCATCCGCTGCTTGTTAAATCTACCTTCAAGTCTTTTCTCCCAGATGCAGCAGTAAAACCTTGTCAAATACAGATTGCTCTTACTCATTACAACAAATAATACGTGACAATTGTTAATCATTTTGGGTAAATAAAGCAATTAGATAAAAAAAAAAACATGTTTTTTTTAAAAGGGAGTGAAAGCAATTTAAGAAAAATCCAATTCACATGTATTATTACATTTCGGGGCTAATCATAAAACTCTTCTGGCTTTAGTAAACCAACCAAAAAACTGTTTGCAGTTCAAACACAAGTTGTAGCTGTCTATGCCAGTGGTATAGGGGAGAATGCAAGGCTGCAGTTTTTGTCAATACAGAAATCTAAAAATGAAATCTGTCCAAAATGTTGGTTTAATGATTAGAGAAGTTTTATAATAAAATCTTTCCATGATGTTGCTTTAATTAGGAATTAGAGAAATTATAAAGATACAATCTGGCTATAATGTCATTTTAATTAAGAATTATAGACATTTTGATAATAAAATCTTTCCATAATGTCACTTTAAGAATTAGAGAAATTTTAAGATAAAATCTCCCCATAATGTAACTTTAATTAAGAATTTGTAGAAAAAAACTATTTCTAAGCCATTTAAAGACATTGCAGCCCATACACGTCTCTATTGCTGACATCAGATATATATATATTTACTGTTCTCTGGACGACAACCGATTACTTAAAGCTGAATATGTTTTTCTACCTTTTGTAAGCTACTTGCTTTATTTTCATAATGAGATATTTCTTAGCAATGTGTTTACATCTTATTCTTTTCTTTTTCTGCGCTATTATCCACGACTAAATTGCAAAACGTTATTTCCAGCGGCTGCCTCTTGTACTTTTTAGTGCATGCTAATCTATTGCCTCCACCTCGCACTGAGAGGCCCATTAGTTGGATAATAATGTTTTTGTTAATTTGATTCTTTCAATGACAGCTCTTTATATCTCTGTGATTACTGTGACTTATTCACTGTTTCCAAATGATGTTTCTTCTTGTTAATATATTTATTCTTATGTGAGATGTGTGAACCTGTTATTGGAATAAACAGTATTTACTTGTATCTAGTTCAACTTCCATAAAAACACTCTTGTTTACCCAAACAGAATATGTTATTAACCCCTTAGTGATCACAGCACTTTTTAATATTCTTACCGTTTGGGACCAGGGCTATTTTTACATTTCTGCAGTGTTTGTGTTTAGCTATAATTTTCCACTTATTTATTTACTTTACCCACACATATTATATACCGTTTTTCTCGTCATTAAATGGACTTTCTAAAGATACCATTATTTTCATCATATCTTATAATTTACTATAAAAAATGTATAAAATATTATGAAAAAATAGAAAAAACACACTTTTTCTTACTTTGACCCCCAAAATCTGTTACACATCTACAACCACCAAAAAACAACCATACTAAATAGTTTCAAAATTTTGTCCTGAGTTTAGAAATACCCAATGTTTACATGTTCTTTGCTTTTTTTTGCAAGTTATAGGGCAATAAGTACAAGTAGCACTTTGCTATTTCCAAACCATTTTTTTCCCCCTCAAAATTAGCGATAGTTACATTGGAACACTGATATCTTTCAGGAATCCCTAAATATCACGTCACTTGTATATATTTTTTTTAATAAACAACACAACGTATTGATCTAGGCCCATTTTGGTATATTTCATGCCACCATTTCACTGCCAAATGCAATCAAATAAAAAAAATCAGTAACTTTTTCACAATTTTCACAATTTTAGGTTTCTCACTGAAATTATTTACAAACAGCTTGTGCAATTATGGCACAAATAGTTATAAATGCTTCTCTGGGATCCCCTTTGTTCAGAAATAGACATATATGGCTTTGGCATTACTTTTTGGTAAATAGAAGGCCGCTAACTTCCGCTGCGCACCATACTTGTATTATGCCCAGCAGTGAAGGGGTTAATTAGGTAGCTTGTATTGAGCTTGCAGGGTTAATTTTAGCTTTAGTGTAGAGATCAGCCTCCCACCTGACACATCCAACCCCCTGATCCCTCCCTGACCCCCCTCAAACAGCTCTCTTCCCTCCCCCACCTCACAATTGTCACCGTCATTTTAAGTACTGGCAGAAAGTCTGCCAGTACTAAAATAAAAGGCATTTATTATTATTTTTATTTTTATATTTAGTCTGCAGTGATGGATCCCCCTTAGCCCCCAACCTCCCTGATCCCCCCATACAGCTCTCTAATCCTCCCTTCCGCTACCTATTTGCCGCCATCTTGGGTACTGGCAGCTGTCTGCCTGTACCCATTGTGCCATAAAAAATGTGTTTTATTATTTTTTTCATATTATAAAGCATTTTCTTTAGTGTAGCTGCCCACCTAAACACCCTCCCCTCTCCCCCTCCCAGATCCCTTGCCCAACATTTATTCTCCCTCTCCCTCCTTCCCATACATTTACAATAGATTTATGTAAATGTAGTGTGCGCACAAACACCTCCCACGTCCACCCGGCCACACTTCCGCAGCATTGCGCACACTACTCTTTGAATGGATCCATATCCGGAACTAATGATGGGCCGCCCACCTGCCACCCTGCTACAGCTCTTACCCACCAATGATTGGCAAAACAAATAGTGAATAGCAGCACTCCAATAGAATTTTCCAATTATTTATTGCATATCCAGGAGTACAAAAAGATAGCAACGTTTCGGACTACATGTCCTTCATCATGCCATACATACATCACTTCCTATCCCTCCTTATATACCCCTTAGGACACACCCACAATCTAATTAACTCTTTACAAACTCCTAATACTGTTTTATTACTTCTGCATATGTGGGTATCCTAAATATTAAACATCAAAATACTAAACTAATTTTCAATCCACCTATATTACATAAGAAGGTGAAAAATACACAGAATTTTTTGAAGGCATCAATATTAATTAGAAAACATTCCGTTTAAAGAAAAAAGCAAGAAAACCATACTTAGCATATGTCAATTTCAATTATAGGTTTCCTATATCATTACTATTTTTCTTTTTTCTTTTTTCATAATATCACCACACATTCTCAGAGTCTGGGTGCCATCTAACTTCATATACAATACTGATCATCCAAGAAAAAGAGAGAAAAAAGAGAGATAAACATAGAAATTAGTAATCATAGATTAACAAATTTTAAAGGAAAAATACCTAAAGAAAAACAGACAAATCATAATCCTTGTTCATACCAAATGGAACTAATGAATTCAAAGTAAAAACCCAAAATGCCTCTCTTTGTTTCAAATGTTGTTCCCTATCCCCCCCTCGTCTACCAGGGGGAACATGTTCCAAAATTTGGAATCTGAGTTGGCTCACCCCATGTTGGGCTTCTAAAAAGTGAGTGGCTACAGGGTAAATTAAGTGAAAAAAGGCTGAGGGAGATGGGAGATCTCTTTTTGGATCGAGGATATGATGAGAATTTGATCCACAAGGAAATTGATAGGACACTTGAGATGACAAGAGAGAGTCTGTTAAAACCACAAGAGAAAGTTAAAAAGAGAAATGGGGACAAATTGGTTTTTGTCTCCAAATATAATGAATTAAGTACACAAATTCATAAGATTATTTGCAGACATTGGTACATCTTAGCAAATTGTAATTCAGACATACCAGAATTTCAGCAGACACCTATGCCTGCATATAGAAGAGGTATGAACTTAAGAGATTCCTTGGTAAAGGCAGATATTGGGAGTACTAAAAGTGAAAAACAGAAATATATTACAAGCAAAAATTTGGGTTGTTACCCATGTCTTGGTTGCTCCCACTGTAATAGTATGATTAAGGGATCCACGTTTGTACATCCACAGTCAGGGAAGAAATTTTGGATCAAAGATTTTCTAACATGTAATACAGAGTATGCCATCTACCTCCTTAAATGCCCATGTGGTTTGATTTATTTAGGAGAGACGACCCGTAGGGTACGTGATAGAATCACAGAGCATAAATCAAATATCAGGAGAAAGAATCTAAAATCCCCTGTAGCCATTCACTTTTTAGAAGCCCAACATGGGGTGAGCCAACTCAGATTCCAAATTTTGTAACATGTTCCCCCTGGTAAACGAGGGGGGGATAGGGAACAACATTTGAAACAAAGAGAGGCATTTTGGATTTTTACTTTGAATTCATTAGTTCCATTTGGTATGAGCAAGGATTATGATTTGTCTGTTTTTCTTTAGGTATTTTTCCTTTAAAATTTGTTAATCTATGATTACTAATTTCTATGTTTATCTCTCTTTTTTCTCTCTTTTTCTTGGATGATCAGTATTGTATATGAAGTTAGATGGCACCCAGACTTTGAGAATGTGTGGTGATATTATGAAAAAAGAAATAAGAAAAAAGAAAAAAGAAAAATAGTAATGATATAGGAAACCTATAATTGAAATTGACATATGCTAAGTATGGTTTTCTTGCTTTTTTCTTTAAACAGGATGTTTTCTAATTAATATTGATGCCTTCAAAAAATTCTGTGTATTTTTCACCTTCTTATGTAATATAGGTGGATTGAAAATTAGTTTAGTATTTTGATGTTTAATATTTAGGATACCCACATATGCAGAAGTAATAAAACAGTATTAGGAGTTTGTAAATAGTTAATTAGATTGTGGGTGTGTCCTAAGGGGTATATAAGGAGGGATAGGAAGTGATGTATGTATGGCATGATGAAGGACATGTAGTCCGAAACGTTGCTATCTTTTTGTACTCCTGGATATGCAATAAATAATTGGAAAATTCTATTGGAGTGCTGCTATTCACTATTTGTTTTGGAATTTGATTGCTAGGCTGTGCAGTGCCTAGCGATAGCGTGCACCCATCCAATAACAGTGTGAGCTGAACTTTCATGATTGATTGACCACCAATGATTGGCACCATTGAGAGTGGTGGCCCTTTCTGCATTGGTGGGTAAAAAAGGGTATTGCAGTGATGCCTCAATATCAAGGCATCACTGCAATACCCTGAAAGCATCTGGAAGCGATCACCATCGCTTCCAGAGCTTGAAACCCCAGAGGATGTGTCAGGCATGTCCTTGGTCCTTAACTGTATTTTTTTTTTTGTAGGGCGTGCCTGACATGTCCTTGGTCGTTAAAGGGACACTAAACCCACGTTTATTTCTTTCATGGTTCAGATAGAGAAGGCCATTTTAAGCAACTTTCTAATTTACTCCTATTATCAATTTTTCTTTCTTCTCTTGGAACCTTTATTTGAAAAAGCAGGAATAAAAGCTTAGAAACCGGCCCCTTTTTGGTTCAGCACCAGGATAGTGCTTGCTGATTAGTAGCTTAATGTAGCCACCAATCAGCTAGCGCTATCCACTCTGCTTTTCAAATAAAGGTTCCAAAAGAACAAAGAAAGATTGATACTAGGAGTAAATTAGAAAGTTTCTTAAAATTGCATGCTCTATCTAAATCATGAAAGAAAAAAATTGGATTTAGTATCCCTTTAACAAAGGTTGATCTCCCACATTTTTTCAGTTTTTTTATATATTACAAAAGTTTTGAGAAGAAAAGGTGATCTGAATTGCATAAAACATACTTTTAACAAGGAAAATTATGTTAGTAACATCTTGGGATTCTGGCTTGTATATATATATATATATATATATAAATCAATATAAATATCTGCATAGGAAATTAGTACATCTAGGCAAGTATCCCCGCTTGCTTTTCCCCAGAAATTCTTAATATACAATGTTTCCAATGCACAAGAGAATTGTGGGTAAGATATGCAAATTAGATATGCAAATTCTCAGTTTTTTTGCTTCAAAAATACTGTTTTAACACAGCAAACCTTTTAACAGGATTATGACAGCAAACCAGAAATCACTCAGTAGACAAGCCTGTTTCGTTCTTTTTGGAACTCATCAGTAGGAGATAGATTTCTGGTTGCTGCATTGGTAAAGCTATTTTCATGGTTAAACCAAAATTCATTAAAATTATGGGGGGAGATAAAAAACTGAAATTAAAATCCTCCATGTCTCAAAATTAAATCAATGTAAATATCTGCATAGGAAATTAGTACATCTAGGCAAGTATCCCCGCTTGCTTTTCCCCAGAAATTCTTAATATACAATGTTTCCAATGCACAAGAGAATTGTGGGTAAGATATGCAAATTAGATTTGCAAATTCTCAGTTTTTTTGCTTCAAAAATACTGTTTTAACACAGCAAACCTTTTAACAGGATTATGACAGCAAAACAGAAATCACTCAATAGACAAGCCTGTTTCGTTCTTTTTGGAACTCATCAGTAGGAGATAGATTTCTGGTTGCTGCATTGGTAAAGCTATTTTCATGGTTAAACCAAAATTCATTAAAATTATGGGGGGAGATAAAAAAGTATCCCCGCTTGCTTTTCCCCAGAAATTCTTAATATACAATGTCTCCAATGCACAAGAGAATTGTGGGTAAGATATGCAAATTAGATATGTAAATTCTCAGTTTTTTTGCTTCAAAAATACTGTTTTAACACAGCAAACCTTTTAACAGGATTATGACTGCAAACCAGAAATCACTCACTAGACAAGCCTGTTTCGTTCTTTTTGGAACTCATCAGTAGGAGATAGATTTCTGGTTGCTGCATTGGTAAAGCTATTTTCATGGTTAAACCAAAATTCATTAAAAATATTGTATTGGGGAAATAAAATTTATATCTACACCCTAACATGAACCCTGAGTCTAAACACCCCTAATCTTACACTTATTAACCCCTAATCCGCCGCCCCTGACATCGCCGACACCTGCATTATATTTATTAACCCCTAATCTGCTGCTCCGGATATCGCCACCACCTACCTACACTTATTAGCCCCTAATCTGCCGCCCCAACGTCGCCGCCACTATAATAAATATATCAACCCCCTAGAGATAGAATTCTATCAGCCAATCAGAATCTAAGGAACGCCATCTTGGATGACATCACTTAAAGGAACCTTCATTCGTCGGGTAGTCATCGGATGAAGAGGATGCTCCGCGTCGGATGTCTTGAAGATGGACCTGCTCCGTGTCGGATGGATGAAGATAGAAGAGGCAGTCTGGATGAAGACTTCTGCCCTTCTGGTGGACCACTTCGCCAGGCTTGGATGAAGACTTCTCCCGGCTTCGTTGAGGACTTCGGCCCGGTTGGATGAAGACTTCTGCCGCTTCCTTGAGGATGGATGTCGGATCTTCAGAACTGTAAGTCGATCTTCAGGGGGTTAGTGTTAGGTTTTTTTAAGGGTGTATTGGGTGGGTTTTATTTTTAGGTTAGGGTTTGGGCCTGCAAAAGAGCTTACTGCCCTTTTAATGGCAATGCCCATCCACATGCCCTTTTCAGGGCAATGGGGAGCTAAGGTTTTTTTAGATAGTATTTTATTTGGGGGGTTGTTTGTGTGGGTGGTGGGTTTTACTGTTGGGGGGGTTGTTTGTATTTTTTTTTACAGGTAAAAGAGGTGATTACTTTGGGGCAATGCCCCACAAAAGGCCCTTTTAAGGGCTATTGGTAGTTTAGTTTAGGCTAGGGTTTTTTTTATTTTGGGGGGGCTTTTTTTATTTTGATAGGGCTATTAGATTAAGTGTAATTAGTTTAAATATCTGTAATTTGTTTATTATTTTCTGTAATTTAGTGGGGGGGTTGTACTTTAGCTAATTTAATTTAATTTAGGTAATTGTATTTAATTTAGTAAATTTATTTAATTATAGTGTAGTGTTAGGTGTTATTGTAACTTAGGTTAGGTTTTATTTTACAGGTACTTTTGTATTTATTTTAACTAGGTAGTTAATAAATAGTTAATAACTATTTAATAACTATTTTACCTAGTTAAAATAAATACAAACTTGCCTGTAAAATAAAAATAAACCCTAAGATAGCTACAATGTAACTATTAGTTTTATTGTAGCTATCTTAGGGTTTATTTTATAGGTAAGTATTTAGTTCTAAATAGGAATAATTTAGTTAATGATAGGAATTTTATTTATATTTATTTAAATTATATTTAAGTTAGGGGGTGTTAGGGTTAGACTTAGGTTTAGGGGTTAATACATTTAGTATAGTGGCGGCGACGTTGGGGGCGGCAGATTAGGGGTTAATAAATGTAGGTAGGTGGCGGCGATGTTAGGGACAGCAGATTAGGGGTTAATAATATTTAACTAATGTTTGTGAGGCGGGAGTGTGGCGGTTTAGGGGTTAATATGTTTATTATAGTGTCAGCGACGTTGGGGGCGGCAGATTAGGGGTTAATAAATGTAGGTAGGTGGCGGCGATGTTAGGGACAGCAGATTAGGGGTTAATAATATTTAACTAATGTTTGTGAGGCGGGAGTATGGCGGTTTAGGGGTTAATATGTTTATTATAGTGTCAGCAACGTTGGGGGCGGCAGATTAGGGGTTAATAAGTGTAAGTTGGTTGCGGCGACATTGGTGGCGGCAGATTAGGGGTTAATAAATATAATGTAGGTGTCGGCGATGTTGAGGGCAGCAGATTAGGGGTTCATAAATATAATGTAGGTGGCGGCGGTGTCCGGAGCGGCATATTAGGGGTTAAAATTTTTATTTTAGTGTTTGCGATGCGGAAGGGCCTCGGTTTAGGGGTTAATAGGTAGTTTATGGTTGTTAGTGTACTTTTTAGCATTTTAGTTATGAGTTTTATGTTACGGCGTTGTACCATAAAACTCTTAACTACTGATTTTTAAATGCGTTAGGACTCTTGACAGGGTAGGGTCTACCGCTCACTTTTTGGCCTCCCAGGACAGACTTGTAATACCGGCGCTAAGTCCCATAGAAAAAAGACTTCTTAGGACACTTAACGTTGCTTTTTTACCTTAACGCACAACTCGTAATCTAGTCGTTAGTTATAAAGGGCTGTAAAGGGCTTTAACATGTATATTTATATAAAAATATATACACACACATACATATATATATATGTATATTTCACATTCCAATGTTCTTCACTTTTTATGGTAAATACATATATTTATAAATATATATTTAATAATAAAAAAAATTAAAAAAATGTATGTTAAAAACATTGGAATGGAGGAGCACAGTAATGGAGGCTCAGTCACTGAGCTCCGTCCATACAAGGCAGGCAAAGTTATTATGAAAGCTCAACAATGAGATAAACTGACTAAAAACCTATAGAAGACATCCCCTAATCTACTGGCAGCAAAGTTATGTACACATAACCTGATAAAAGAGAGAACTGTGTGAGATATTTAGATCCTAAAAGCAACTCACAGCGTGGCAGATTTGCCATCTTAGCAGACGCCTGTTGCGATCAGCAGAGGAGACTAACAGACAGATGACAAGGAGTAGAGGAGCACACAAGCCTGTGCAATAAAACTACACCTGAATTCAATAAACAGGGTAAATCTGTCTCAACTTAACTCGCTATTGCTAGTTACAGAGAAGGGAGGTGCTGGGACACGGCTCACTGAACCGCCATTTTTACAGCCGCTCACTGCGGTCACCATAACAAATGAAACAGCCTGCTTCATAACACTACAGTAATATGACAAAGTAAAAATTAACCTAAGTCTGATCAGTGGCAAGAATTTACTTTGTATCCTGTGGCTGCTTTACATCTACAGTCGTAGATACTGAGAACCACTATTACACAGTCATGGCTTTTATGGATCAATGGGAGTTGCATGTTATTCAGCTTCTGGACACTCACTTTCAGAGCTTAACAAGATCGATACAGGAGACCTTTGCAGATCTACTCTCACAAGTTGGATATGCCGAGAAAACCACTCCCCTTCACTCAGTTGACCAGGTCGGATTCTGTACGGCTTCTACCACCATTCTGCAACAACCGGGCAACATAGATCCTGCAGGTTCAACCTCAGATAATCTATCAGCTGTAACTGTTGGGCCCCTGGACAGTGAGTGTTTGCCCCTTACGAAAAGTGTACTTAGTTACCCTAGTACCGACGAACTTCTTTCACAACCTACCTTTATATCAATAACATTCTCTGAGAGCTTCTCTCCATTAAGAGCCGACACTACCCACACAGACAGCCTGACAATCACTGCTATCCATATCAAGATCCTCGCTACCTCCATGTCTCAATCACCGACGGTTGGCATAGGCTAATGTTATGGCTCTGCTTTCTCCATGGACATAGAAGATATTTGAGTTCTGTTGTTGTGAAATTGTTAACTGGTTAGTTTAATTCTCTGTGTCCACGCATTAATATAAGTGGTTATTTCAGTTTATTAATCACTCTGCACTGATGGGTTCATGTTATAGTGTAATATGCTGTCTACTCGTGTACAATCTATGGTTGGTCTCTGCTAGCACTTTATAATATTATTATTATTCTTTATTTATAAAGCGCCAACAGATTCCGCAGCGCTGCCCATGGGTACAAGGATAACAGTAATATAATAGTACCACTGTTCAGTTACACATACTGTTGTAGCCCTCTAGAGTATTATCTTTTCTTACTGGGGGTAAAGGCTATATTAGATGACTGTGAAACCTCAGCCCTATTACAATAGCCTGTTTTGGATCCCACATGAGATTATTATATAGCACTAGAGTATATCTGTCTGTCTGACGTACCCTGTCTATACCAACTCACGCCAGAAATACAGACTAGTGACACATCCTCACATCTCTCATCTACATTAATAAGTTAAATTTCTGGTCATATTGTACTCTCTCATGGAACCACTACTATATAGTCTCCTCATGTTTCTCCTTTTCTACGTTGTTTTCATGTACCTATGATGATATCTATATGTTCCCAAGTTTTATTTTTATATCTATCTGTGACAGGCTTAGATGTATACCTATATATGTTTCAGAGAAAGCAGACTAAGTGATTATTATTACCTTACATATGTGCGTGTGTGTATATGTTAATATGTGCATATATGTGTGGGTATATATATTTACTCTAACTGGATCAGTTCTAATGCCCACCCAAATATTACGGTTAGTCCACTTACTGAAATAGTAGTTGATAGTACTTATTAACTAGTCTTGCACTTATCTCAATCACATATAGCTTTACAAATTATTTAGCACATTTAATACTCAGCTGCCAGTTGTATTAGTTGTCAAGAGGCCTCATGATTATATCTGTATGGATACCTAGACTCCCATAGTCATAACTATGTACGGTATATATATTTGAAGGAGCCCTATTTTCTACTTTTAATACCTGCGCTCTGCCAGCGGCCGGGGCGGGGCTGTAGGTACAGTTTTAGGATAACTTAGCTCCCTCTATTCTATTTACTATTACATCTTAACGGTGTGAGTATTTTCCTAAAGAAATTGCAAAGGTAAAAGTAAGTTGTATATGCTACTTAGCCTATCCTACGGTGTCAGACTCCATTGCATCTTACATAGGTACAAACTATTTATTGCTAAATCTGTATATACCATGCTCCCTTAGTGCTTCTATTGTGAAAGAATCCAAGATATCTCACAGTTTTTCACCCTTACTTTCGCCCTTACTTATAGCGTAACTAAAAAAAAAAAAATTTAAAACCTCAGAGACCTAAACATGCCCATGAGTGTAACATTTTATCTAGCTCCGCCCCCACCCTCCCCCTTACCTTATTTTAAGCGGCTCTTGCCCGCTGCATCCCCCACCCACTTTCTTGCTAACTAGCTAAGCTCACTATCTATACGCAATAAACTTAATATGAGGAAACTGTATATTAACTATTATTCCTTAGAAATTACAAGATAGGTTCCTACTAATCTGCTAATATGTAAGCCTTCTCCATTATACCAGACAATTTTTATTTTACCTGAGCCTTAGCTACCATAACCTATTATATATTAAAAATGAGGTCACTATTAATACAACTCAACATTGGGTAACACATTGTCCATAGTCTTTCTATGTAACTTTGTTTGTAGAGTATTACCTATTAACTTAAGTTCATCCTGCAGCATAGATTGAACATAGATTCCTCATGTAGAAGCCAATATGCTGCCTATGTTGCATATATTGTTGATCTATATTGTTTGCTCTTAGAGGGTTATCTCTCCATCTTGTTTCATAACCTAACTGTATAATGCAATGTTGAGCTGTTGCTCATATAATTTATGTATATTGTGGAAACCTCAATAAAAAAATATATTTAAAAAAAAAAAAAAAAAAACATTGGAATGCAAAATATTCATAATGCTTTTTGGTTGGTTGGTTGGTTGGTTGGTCAATGGTTTTTGAGATTAAGGTCTAACACAATGTAGGGTTTGTGCACATAAAGAATTGCTAACTCCAATGTGCGTTTTTTAAATATTAAATGTAAAATATAAAAAAAACAGAAATAAAAATTATTAAAAATTATTATACATAGTTTAAAAATATATAGATATATTCTATGGATTATTTACAATATTTTACAGTATCTACAATAATTTCAAATAATTTTCTTCCACTTTTTTGCTCCATTGACTTCTATGGGTAAATACGTTAATGCGGTTGAGATATTCTAGCTTCTACTTTTTTCCCACATTGGATTAGCACGTGAGCAAAAACTTTTTACTTTCAACTTTTAATACCAGCGCTACCCAACGCACCCAAAAAGCTTACTTCTAGCAGATCTAACGCATGAGCGGGAGAATTAAATGCTGCTCCACTTGTAATTTGGCTCTTCAAGGGATTAGATGTGACTATTAAAACCATTTGGAAACAGTTTATTCAGTTCTCAAAGAAAATAAAACATAATTTCCCATTCTGCAAGAAAGGATTGTCCAACATTTTCATTTGAGGGCCACAAATTCAAAACATGAATAATCAGAGCAAAATCTAAACATGACTATAACCTACTTAGGGCCAGATTACGCGTGGAGCGCAAAATTGCGCTTTCGCAAGAGCGATTTTTTCGCTCCACTCAGTAATACCGGCACACACAAATGTACAACAAGAGTGTGCTTTCATAGGTCCAATGGGAGCCTTGCAGCGCAGGGGGTAAGTCCTGCAGCGTTGGGCAGCAAATTTAAAATATATATGTATATGAATATATACATATATATTTATGTTAAGATTAAGACCTATATATCATTGAGGTTAAGACCTATATATCATTGGCTGATTTGAACAGCCAGTAGTATTTCAGTAGCTCTCATCCTATTGGCTGATTTGAATTTGAAGAATCAAATCAGCCAATAGGAATGCAAGGGACGCCATATTTAATTGCGTACCTTGAATTCACTATTCAGTGTACAGCAGCGATCGTACGAAGAGGATCCTCCACGCTCCATAGCTCTGCGGTCGCCGGTCTTCAGTTCCGCGGTCACCAGTCTTCAGTTCCACGGTCGCAGGTCTTCAGTTCTGCAGTTGCCGGTCTTCAGTTCAGCGGTCCTAGATGAAGATAGAAGAGGTCGCTGCTTGGTAGAAGACTTCCCTGCCGGACTTCAGGAACTGTGAGTACCTATCTGGGGGTTAGAGTTAGGCTTTTCGTTAAACTTTTTTTTAATTTTATTTTTTAGATTAGGGATTTGAGCGCTGTAAAAGAGCTGAATACCCTTTTAAGGGCAGTAAAAGAGCTGAATGCCCTTTAAAGGGCAATGCCCATACAAATGCCCCTTTAAGGGCAATGGATAGTTTGGGATTTTTTAGTGTTATTTTTGGGGGGGGGCGGGTTTGGAGTTTTACTCTTAGGGGGAAGTTAAAACTTAGTTTTATTTTAAGGGTAAAAGAGCTGTTTAACTTAGGGCAATGCCCTACAAAAGGCCCTTTTAAGGGCTATTGGAAGTTTAGTATTCGATTAGGGGGTGTTTTTATTTTGGGGACCTTTTTTCATAGGGATTAGGTTTAATTTTTTTTTATTTTTGATAATTTTGTTTATTATTTTATGTAATGTTAGACTTTTTTATTTTCTGTAATTTTAGCTTAATTTAAACTTATTTTTTTTATTTTTAAAGTAATGTTAGTTTTTTTTATTTTAATTGTAATTTAGGATTATTTTAATTTATGTAATGGGGTTAATTTAGGGGGTGTCAGATTAGGGGTCTTAGATATTAGTTATTTGCGTTGTGGGGTTTGGCGGTTTAGGGGTTAATAGATGTATTAGGTTAATTGCGAAGTGGGTTATTGGTGGATTAGGGGTTAATAGTTTAAATAGATACTTTGTGATGTGGGGGCATTGCGGATTAGGGGTTAATAGATTTAATAGATAGTTTGCTTTGTGGTGGCATTGCAGATTAGGGGTTAATAGTTTAAATAGCTAAATTGCCTTGTGGGGGGATGGTGGATTAGGAGTTAATAGTTTAAATAGCAACTTTGCGTTGTGGGGCATGGCGGTTTAGAGGTTTATACATTTATTATAAGTCGCAATGTGGGGGGGATGACGGATAACATAATTTATGTAAGAACTTACCTGATAAATTCATTTCTTTCATATTGGCAAGAGTCCATGAGCTATTGACGTATGGGATATACAATCCTACCAGGAGGGGCAAAGCTTCCCAAACCTCAAAATGCCTATAAATACACCCCTCACCACACCCATAATTCAGTTTACCGAATAGCCAAGTAGTGGGGTGATAAAGAAAGGAGTAAAAAGCATCAAAAAAAGGAATTTGGAAATACAGGGAGTGCAGAATTATTAGGCAAGTTGTATTTTTGAGGATTAATTTTATTATTGAACAACAACCATGTTCTCAATGAACCCAAAAAACTCATTAATATCAAAGCTGAATAGTTTTGGAAGTAGTTTTTAGTTTGTTTTTAGTTATAGCTATTTTAGGGGGATATCTGTGTGTGCAGGTGACTATTACTGTGCATAATTATTAGGCAACTTAACAAAAAACAAATATATACCCATTTCAATTATTTATTTTTACCAGTGAAACCAATATAACATCTCAACATTCACAAATATACATTTCTGACATTCAAAAACAAAACAAAAACAAATCAGTGACCAATATAGCCACCTTTCTTTGCAAGGACACTCAAAAGCCTGCCATCCATGGATTCTGTCAGTGTTTTGATCTGTTCACCATCAACATTGCGTGCAGCAGCAACCACAGCCTCCCAGACACTGTTCAGAGAGGTGTACTGTTTTCCCTCCTTGTAAATCTCACATTTGATGATGGACCACAGGTTCTCAATGGGGTTCAGATCAGGTGAACAAGGAGGCCATGTCATTAGATTTTCTTCTTTTATACCCTTTCTTGCCAGCCACGCTGTGGAGTACTTGGACGCGTGTGATGGAGCATTGTCCTGCATGAAATTCATGTTTTTCTTGAAGGATGCAGACTTCTTCCTGTACCACTGCTTGAAGAAGGTGTCTTCCAGAAACTGGCAGTAGGACTGGGAGTTGAGCTTGACTCCATCCTCAACCCGAAAAGGCCCCACAAGCTCATCTTTGATGATACCAGCCCAAACCAGTACTCCACCTCCACCTTTCTGGCGTCTGAGTCGGACTGGAGCTCTCTGCCCTTTACCAATCCAGCCACGGGCCCATCCATCTGGCCCATCAAGACTCACTCTCATTTCATCAGTCCATAAAACCTTAGAAAAATCAGTCTTGAGATATTTCTTGGCCCAGTCTTGACGTTTCAGCTTGTGTGTCTTGTTCAGTGGTGGTCGTCTTTCAGCCTTTCTTACCTTGGCCATGTCTCTGAGTATTGCACACCTTGTGCTTTTGGGCACTCCAGTGATGTTGCAGCTCTGAAATATGGCCAAACTGGTGGCAAGTGGCATCTTGGCAGCTGCACGCTTGACTTTTCTCAGTTCATGGGCAGTTATTTTGCTCCTTGGTTTTTCCACACCCTTCTTGCGACCCTGTTGACTATATTGAATGAAACGCTTGATTGTTCGATGATCACGCTTCAGAAGCTTTGCAATTTTAAGAGTGCTGCATCCCTCTGCAAGATATCTCACTATTTTTGACTTTTCTGAGCCTGTCAAGTCCTTCTTTTGACCCATTTTGCCAAAGGAAAGGAAGTTGCCTAATAATTATGCACACCTGATATAGGGTGTTGATGTCATTAGACCACACCCCTTCTCATTACATAGATGTACATCACCTAATATGCTTAATTGGTAGTAGGCTTTCGAGCCTATACAGCTTGGAGTAAGACAACATGCATAAAGAGGATGATGTGGTCAAAATACTCATTTGCCTAATAATTCTGCACACAGTGTAATTGTGCTTTATACAAAAAATCATAACCACCATAAAAAGGGTGGCCCTCATGGACTCTTGCCAATATGAAAGAAATGAATTTATCAGGTAAGTTCTTACATAAATTATGTTTTCTTTCATGTAATTGGCAAGAGTCCCTGTCAGGACTCATTATCAATTCCTTCTACTTCCCCTTTAAATTCTGCTTCTCTGAGTTTGGACTCAAATCCCACCTACTTTTCCTTTAAAAGCAGCACACACCTACTACCAGGTGCTTAGTGTTCCCTGAAGCACTTCTCTGTTCCTGAGCTCTTTTCCTCTTGGATTACAAATACTTAAATGTATGAAACTTTTCTTATGTGATTTTTCCTACAATGATCCCTTTTCCAGTTATCTGCGGTTTCTAAACTGAATCCGTATTTATTATCCTGCTGCCTCAATCTAGCTTCAGATTGCTTCACTACAAATCATCTGTGCAGAGCTCTGCTGAAAACTACTACAACACACTGCTTCATAAAGCTACTATCCTGCATGAAGACCGAGTTCTTGGCTTCTCCCTCACCGGGGGCGCACCTGTTTGTAAACACTTACCATTTGCCAGGACGCTGTAAGTTAAAGTCTGATATTACTTCGCTTCCAAGTTTATATTTATATTTCACCCTGTTTCTGAACTTACCACATATCTCTGCCACATTACAATAACCTTGCATTACTCTAAAGTTAATCATAACTAGCAGCTCTTTACAAATACTGCTGATGCTGTTACCTTATTACAAGCTGAACAAGAGTAACGATTATATTGTGGTGTGTTATATTCCCTGATACTGGAGAAACAACTTACATAATAACTCTAACTCATCAACTTATGGAATATTTAATTCACTTTTACTACAGGAATCATACTTATATTGCAGATATAACATTTGTATTTGCATATTCCTTATTCTCTATTCAGAAAAACAACTTATTAAACCAAATCACTTTTAAAAGATATATACTTCATGTAGTATTTATCTACTCAAAATTGTGATACAACCTGTCATTTAAAGAGATATTATTCTCAGGTAAATCTGCAGTTGTGTTTCACAACCGCAATCCTTACAGTCCATGAGCTTGTGACATATGGGATTGTAATACCCAAGATGTGAAACTCCACAGAAGAGTCACTAGAGAGGGAGGGATAAAAATAATAACAGCCATTTTCCGCTGAAAAAATGAATCCACAAACCAAAATATAAGTTTATTCTCATAAATGAAAAGAAAAAACTTAAACATAAGCAGAGGAATCAAACTGAAACAGCTGCCTGAAAACCTTTTCTACCAAAAACTGCTTCCGAAGAAGCAAATACATCAAAACGATAAAATTTAGTATATATATGCAAAGAAGACCAAGTTGCTGCTTTGCAAATCTGATCAACTGAAGCTTCATTCTTAAAAGCCCACAAAGTGGAGACTGATCTAGTAGAATGAGCTGTAATTCTCTGAGGCGGGGCCTGACCCAACTCCAAATAAGCCTGATGAATCAAAAGCTTTAACCAAGATGCCAAGGAAATGGTAGAAGGCTTCTGACCTTTCCTAGAAACAGAAAAGACAACAAATAGAATAGAAGTCTTCTTGAAATCTTTAGTAGCTTCAACATAATATTTCAAAGCTCTTACAACATCCAAAGAATGTAAGGATCTCTACAAAGAATTATTAGGATTAGGACACAAAGAAGGAACAACAATTTCTCTATTAATAATGTTAGAATTCACAAGCTTGGGTAGAAATTTAAATGAAGTCCACAAAACTACCTTATCCTGATGGAAAATCAGAAAAGGAGATTCACAAGAAAGAGCAGATAATTCAGAAACTCTTAAAGCAGAAGAGATGGCCAAAAGGAACAACACTTTCCAAGAAAGTAGTTTAATGTCCAAACAATGCATAGGCTCAAACAGAGAAGCCTGTAAAGCCTTCAAATCCAAATTAAGACTCCAAGGTGGAGAGATTGATTTAATGACAGGCTTGATATGGACCAAAGCCTGTACAAAATAGTGAATATAAGGAAGCTTAGCAATCTTTCTGTGAAATAAAATAGAAAGAGAAGAGATTTGTCCCTTCAAGGAACTTGCAGACAAACCTTTATCCAAACCATCCTGAAGAAACTGTTAAATTCTAGGAATTCTAAAAGAATACAATGAGAATTTATGAGAAGAACACCATGAAATATAAGTCTTCCAAACTCGATAATAAATCTTCCTAGAAACAGATTTACGAGCCTGTAACATAGTATTAATCACTGAGTCAGAGAAACCTCTATGACTAAGCACTAGGCATTCAATTTCCATACCTTTTTAATGATTTGAGATCTTGATGGAAAAACGGACCTTAAGACAGAAGGTCTAGTCTTAAAGGAAGTGGCCAAGGTTGGCAACTGGACATCCGAACAAGATCCACATACCAAAACCATTGAGGCCATGCTGGAGCTACCAGCAACACAAACGATTGTTTCATGATGATCTTGGAGATCACTCTTGGAAGAAGAATGGCGGGAAGATATAAGCAGGTTGGTAACACCAAGGAACTGCTAATGCATCCACTGCCACCGCCTGAGGATTCCTAGACCTGGACAGGTACCTGGGAAGTTTCTTGTTTTGATGGGAAGCCATCAGATCTATTTCTGGAAGACCCCATATCTGAACAATCTGAGAAAACACATCTGGATGGAGCGACCACTCCCCCGGATGTAAAGTCTGACGGCTGAGATAATCCGCTTCCTAATTGTCTACACCTGGGATATGAACCGCAGAAATTAGACTGGAGTTGGATTCCGCCCAAGAAAGTATTCGAGATACTTCTTTCATAGCTTGGGGACTGTGAGTCCCACCCTGGTGATTGACATATGCCACAGTTGTGATATTGTCTGTCTGAAAACAAATGAACGTTTCTCTCTTTAACAGAGGCTAAACCTGAAAAGCCCTAAAAATAGCACAGAGTTCTAAAATATTGATTGTTAACCTCGCCTCTTGAGATTTCCAAACCCCTTGTAATGTCAGAGATCCCCAGACAGCTCCCCAACCTGAAATACTTGCATCTGTTGTGATTACAGTCCAGGTTGGACGAAAAAAAGAGGCCCCTTGAACTATACGATGGTGACCTAACCACCAAGTCAGAGAGAGTTGAACATTGGGATTTAAGGATATTAATTGTGATATATTTTTATAATCCCTGCACCATTGATTCAGCATTCAAAGCTGGAGAGGTCTCATATGAAAACGAGCAAAGGGGATCACGTCCGATGCTGCAGTCATGAGACCTAAAACTTCCATGCACATAGCTACTGAAGGGAATGATTGAGACTGAAGGTTCCGACAAGCTGAAACCAATTTTAATCGTCTCTTGTTTGTTAGAGACAGAGTCATGGACACTGAATCTATCTGGAAACCTAAAAAGTTGACCCTTGTCTGAGGAATCAAGGAACTTTTTGGTAAATTGATCCTCCAACCATGTCTTTGAAGAAACAACACTAGCTGATTCACGTGAGATTCTGCAGAATGTAAAGACTGAGCTAGTACCAAGATATCGTCCAAATAAGGAAACACCGCAATACCCAGTTCTCTGATTACAGAGAGTAGGGCACCGAGAACTTTTGAAAAGATTCTTGGAGCTGTCGCAAGGCCAAATGGAAGAGCGACAAATTGGTAATGCTTGTCTAGAAAAGAGAATCTCAGAAACTGATAGTGGTCTGGATGAATCGGAATATGAAGATATGCATCCTGTAAGTCTATCATGGACATATAATGCCTTTGCTGAACAAAAGGCAGAATAGTCCTTATAGTCACCATTTTGAAAGTAAAGTTGGCACTCTTACAAAACGATTCAAAATTTTCAGATACAGAACTGGCCTGAATAAATGTTTGTTCTTTGGGACAATGAATAGATTTGAATAAAACCCCAGACCCTGTTCCTGAAACGGAACTGGTTTGATTACCCATGAAAGCTCCATGTCTGAAAGACACTTCAGAAAAGCCTGAGCCTTTACTGGATTTGCTGGGATGCGTGAGAGAAAAAATCTTCTCACAGGAGGTCTTACTCTGAATTCTATTTGGTACCCTTGAGAGACAATACTCTGAATCCATTGATTTTGGACAGAATCTGCCCAAATGCTTTCGAAGAATCTTAATCTGCCCCCTACCAGCTGAGCTGGAATGAGGGCCGCACCTTCATGCAGACTTGGGGGCTCGCTTTGGTTTCTTAAACGGCTTGGATTTACTCCAACTTGAAGAAGGTTTCCAATTGGAACCAGATTCTTTGGGGGAAGGTTTGGGTTTCTGTTCCTTATTTTGTCGAAAGGAACGGAAACGGTTAGAAGCTTTATATTTACCCTTAGGTCTTTTATCCTGAGTGTCACGCTCGGCTGCTGGGAAGCTCTGCAGTCCTCTCTGTGTGCTTGATTGACAGGTGTCTGAGCCACCCGTTCCTGATGATGTCACAACCAGGCTTTTTATTATGGGCTTCCTGTTTCTCCAGTGCCCGTTTGTTTGTTTAACTTTGTGCTTCTGATAGGAATTCGCTGAGGAATCTCTCCAACTGCTGCTTTTCTGTTGCCAATCTCTTCAAGGATTTACTATGCTGGATTAACCTTCAACCTCCTGATTACCTGTCTCCAAACAATGCAAGTACTGTTTGTTTTGTGAAACTTTCAAACTTCCTGTTTACCTGCTGCAAATCTGCAAATCTGCAAATACTGACTACTCTGTGAACTGCCAAACTATTCAAATACTGTTATTTCTGTGAAACCTTCAATCTGCATGTTTACCTGTTTCCAAACTCTGCAAATACAATTATTCAGTGTAAACCTTCAAACTGCTTAATATCCTGTTGCCAATCTCAACAAGTACTGATTAATCTGTGTTAACCTTCAAACTACCAGCTTACCTGTTGCTATCTCTGCAAGTTCTGACAACACAGTGTTAACCTTCAAACTACCTGATTACATGTTGTTAATTCTGCAAGTTCTGACTACACAGTGTTTACCCTCAAACTGCCTGATTACCTGTTGCATACTCTGCAAAGACTGTCTACACAGTGTTAACTCTCAAACTGCCTGATTACCTGTTACATACTCTGCAAAGACTGTCTACTCAGTGTTAACCCTCAAACTGCCTGATTACCTGTTGCATACTCTGCAAAGACTGTCTACACAGTGTTAACCCTCAGACTGCCCGATAACAAATGACCTACTCCTGCATTATTAACTGTTTCCTGTTTTACCCTTCTGTCTGAGTATAAGTTGACTATCCCTGCTCTCCTGATTCTGTGGAAAACATTTCCTGAAACCAGTTCCTTATTCAGAAGTCTATCTGGCTGATATCATTAATTACTTTGGCACAGGCTAACCCTGCTCCATATCGTGAGTACTTTGTTTTTTGGAGGTTGTCGTGGGGTCACGTCCTGGATTAAACTCAGAGTTCAAGGGTGTTGTTTAAGTTCGCTCTAGCATTTGGGTCTTCTTCTGGACATTTCCTAACCTGACAGTACAAACGGGCCATAATATGGACCCTGATGAGTTATCCAGGGCTGTGGCTCTACAAAGGCAACTTCTAGGAAATCATTCTGCTCATTTGCAATCTTTGGATTCCAAGCTTGACCAGATTACTGCTCTGCTACATAACCTCTCCGCTCCATCTCAAGCGACGGTGACTCCTGCTGCCACTGCTACTAGCACCAATGCTGTCTTTAATCCACCTCAAACTGTTGGACAGAATATACCACGAATCCCACTTCCAGATAAATATGACGGTAATCCTGAAGAATGCCGTGGATTCCTTAATCAGTGTCGTTTACACTTCAGAAACAATCCTCAAGTTTTTTCCAATTCTACTTCCAAAATCACCTTTATTATTTCCCTCTTGAAGGGTAAGGCTCTAGCCTGGGTGTCCCCTCTTTTAGAGAAGAATGATCCGTTACTACAGGATGTGGAATTATTTGTGTCCATTTTTTCTTCTGTTTTTGACGAGCCTGGGAGGTCTGCAGCTGCTGAGGCAGGATTGTTGGATCTGAGACAGGGATCCCTTTCGGTAGCTCAATATGCTATTGAATTCAGGACTTTAGCCGCAGAAACTGATTGGAACCATGGAGCCTTACGGGCAGCCTTTCGCAAAGGACTTTGCGAACGCCTTAAGGATGAACTTGTATTTCGGGAACTCCCTGATTCATTGGAGGGTCTTATCAATTTATGTATTACTCTTGACGCCCGGCATTCTGAACGTCTTCAGGAGAGAGATAGGAATCGGAGATCCTTTGTTAAATCTTCTTTTCATCCTCCTACTCGAACCTCAAGTCTTTCTAATAATAATTCCCAATCTCCTGAGTCTGTGGAACCCATGGAAGTAGGAGCTATTAAATTGTCAGAAGCTGAACGTCATAGAAGGCGTACTCTTGGGTTATGTCTGTATTGTGGTACCAAAGGACATTTACTGAAGGACTGTCCTATCCGGCCAGTAAAAGCCAAGGCTTAACTTTTGATAGAGGGACAGAGTTAAGCCAGAATCCCATGTCTTCCCTCAATTCTAAACTTTTTGTTCCTGTAACTATCTCTTTTGGAAACACCAAGTTTCGAGCTCAAGCTCTCATCGATTCTGGAGCTGCTGGAGTATTCATTGATTCAAACTTTGCTGACTCTCTCAGGATTCCTCTTCAAGCCAAGAAACAGTTAATTAAGGTAACTACTGTCAGTGGACAGCCTCTAGGTACTGGTATCATACAACATTCTACCATTCCTCTTCTTTTGACTGTGGGCATACTTCATTCTGAAATTATTCGTTTTGATGTCATCTCTTCTCCCCACATACCATTGATTCTGGGGTTACCTTGGTTGCAGCTTCATGATCCAGTTTTCTCATGGTCTAAAGGAGAACTTATTTCCTGGGGAACTACCTGTTTCAAACATTGCCTGCAAAATCCCTCTAAACCATCCTGTCCTGTCGTAGCTATGGTGGAAGTTCCTGAATCATTGCCCAATTACTATCATGCCTTTTGTGATGTGTTTTCTAAAAAAGAGGCTGAGACGTTACCTCCACACCGGATATTTGACTGTCCTATCGAATTGTATTCAGGGGCTCCTCTACCTAAGGGAAGGACCTATCCCCTCTCTCATCAAGAAAATGTCTCTCTTGAGGAATACATAAAGGACAACTTAGCCAGAGGATTTATTCGTCCTTCCTCTTCACCTGTGGGTGCAGGTTTTTTCTTCATTGGGAAAAAAGATGGAGGTCTTCGTCCCTGTATTGATTATCGAGCCTTGAATCAGATTACTGTCAAAAACAGCTATCCTCTGCCGCTCATTTCTGAGTTATTCGATCGTCTTCAAGGTGCTTCTATTTTTTCCAAGTTAGATCTCCGTGGGGCCTACAATCTGGTCAGAATCCGTAAAGGAGACGAATGGAAGACGGCATTTAACACTAGATTTGGTCACTACGAGTATCTAGAAATGCCATTTGGATTGTGCAATGCACCAGCAGTATTTCAGCACTTTGTTAACGAAATCTTCAGAGATTATCTAAATCAATTTGTTATCATTTACCTCGATGACATTCTGATCTATTCGAAAACATTACAGGAACATGTACATCATGTAAGACTGGTTCTTCAGAGGTTACGAGACAACTACCTGTTCGCTAAATTGGAGAAATGCTCCTTTCATCAGAGTTCCATCCCCTTTTTGGGGTATATCATTTCTGAATCAGGTTTTGAGATGGATCCTGCTAAACTGTCGGCTATCAAGGACTGGCCCAGACCAACTACTCTCAAATCCCTGCAGAGGTTTCTTGGCTTTGCCAATTACTATAGAAAGTTTATAAAGAACTTTGCTGACATCACGTCTCCACTCACTTCTCTTACTAAGAAAGGGCAAAATTGTAAGAACTGGTCCTCTTCGGCAGTACAGGCTTTTGAAACGCAAAAATCAGCATTTTCTTCTGCACCTCTTCTCAGTCATCCAATTCCTGATTTCCAGTTTATTTTGGAGGTTGACGCTTCCTCTATAGCAGCTGGAGCTGTTCTCTCTCAACGTGATCCGACTACCAGCATGATACATCCTGTGGCGTTCTTTTCGAAAAAATTCAATCCTGCCGAGTTAAATTATTATGTGGGCAATAAGGAGCTTTTGGCTATAAAATTAGCTTTGGAGGAATGGAGGCATTGGTTAGAGGGTACCAGTCAACCTTTTTTCATTCTGACAGATCACAAGAATCTTTTATACCTCCAAACAGCTTCACGTCTCAATCCTCGTCAGGCTCGGTGGGCCTTGTTCTTCTCCAGGTTTAATTTTGTACTTTCCTATGTTCCTGGTTCAAAAAATTCCAAGGCAGATGTTTTATCTAGGCAGTTCCAATCTTCTGAACCTTCTCCATTGGATTCAGAACCTATACTACGTCCAGTCAAAGTTTTGGCTCAAGTATCCTCTTTTCCAGTACAGGCTTTACATGCTGCTCAAGTCCGGGTACCATCTTCTTGCAAACTATCTTCTGGTATCCTGTATGTACCCAAAGGATTACGTCTTAAGCTTCTATGTTGGGCTCATGACAACATTTCAGCAGGTCATCCGGGAATAACCAATACATTGTGCAAACTGAAGCAGCATGTTTGGTGGTCCACTATGAGGAGGGATGTTAAGGATTATATTGCTGCTTGTAGTTCTTGTGCTTCGAACAAGCAATCTTCTCATCGACCGTTTGGTCTATTACACCCTCTTCCTATTCCTCATTAACCTTGGTCTCACTTATCCATGGACTTTGTTACAGATCTTCCTGTTTCTGCTGGAAATACGACCATTTGGGTAGTGGTGGATCAGTTCTCCAAGTCTGCTCACTTCATACCTCTTCCAGGCTTGCCTTCAGCTCAAAGACTTTCTGAACTCTTTGTTCTACATATATCTCGTTTACATGGTTTTCCCACTGACATCGTGGAGTCCAATTTGTTTCCAATTTTTGGAGGTCTTTTTGTAAGCACTTCGGAATAAACATATCACTTTCTACTGCACACCATCCTCAATCCAACGGACAGACTGAGCGTGTAAATCAAGCCTTGGAATCTTTTCTTAGACATTATGTAGACCATCACCACTCCAACTGGTCTCAGTTATTGCCTTTGGCGGAATTAGCTCAAAACTCACGTTATAACGCCTCATTACAGACCTCTCTCTTTAAGGCAGCTTATGGATTTGAACCTAGAACCTTTCCTATGATTACCAGTTCTACTGAAGTCCCTGGAGCAGATCGTATAGTGAAAAATCTCAGTAATCACTGGCAACTCATTCGTCAAAATCTACTCTCTTCTTCCTTAAGACATAAGAAATATGCTGATCGCAGAAGGTGCAAGGCTCCTTTACTTCGTACTGGAAACAGAGTATTTTTATCCACCAGATTCATACGTCTAAAACAACCTTGTACCAAGTTGGGTCCTAAGTACAGGGAGTGCAGAATTATTAGGCAAATTAGTATTTTGACCACATCATCCTCTTTATGCATGTTGTCTTACTCCAAGCTGTATAGGCTCGAAAGCCTACTACCAATTAAGCATATTAGGTAATGTGCATCTCTGTAATGAGAAGGGGTGTGGTCTAATGACATCAACACCCTATATCAGGTGTGCATAATTATTAGGCAACTTCCTTTCCTTTGGCAAAATGGGTCAAAAGAAGGACTTGACAGGCTCAGAAAAGTCAAAAATAGTGAGATATCTTGCAGAGGGATGCAGCACTCTTAAAATTGCAAAGCTTCTGAAGCGTGATCATCGAACAATCAAGCGTTTCATTCAAAATAGTCAACAGGGTCGCAAGAAGCGTGTGGAAAAACCAAGGAGCAAAATAACTGCCCATGAACTGAGAAAAGTCAAGCGTGCAGCTGCCAAGATGCCACTTGCCACCAGTTTGGCCATATTTCAGAGCTGCAACATCACTGGAGTGCCCAAAAGCACAAGGTGTGCAATACTCAGAGACATGGCCAAGGTAAGAAAGGCTGAAAGACGACCACCACTGAACAAGACACACAAGCTGAAACGTCAAGACTGGGCCAAGAAATATCTCAAGACTGATTTTTCTAAGGTTTTATGGACTGATGAAATGAGAGTGAGTCTTGATGGGCCAGATGGATGGGCCCGTGGCTGGATTGGTAAAGGGCAGAGAGCTCCAGTCCGACTCAAACGCCAGCAAGGTGGAGGTGGAGTACTGGTTTGGGCTGGTATCATCAAAGATGAGCTTGTGGGGCCTTTTTGGGGTTGAGGATGGAGTCAAGCTCAACTCCCAGTCCTACTGCCAGTTTCTGGAAGACACCTTCTTCAAGCAGTGGTACAGGAAGAAGTCTGCATCCTTCAAGAAAAACATGATTTTCATGCAGGACAATGCTCCATCACACGCGTCCAAGTACTCCACAGCGTGGCTGGCAAGAAAGGGTATAAAAGAAGAAAATCTAATGACATGGCCTCCTTGTTCACCTGATCTGAACCCCATTGAGAACCTGTGGTCCATCATCAAATGTGAGATTTACAAGGAGGGAAAACAGTACACCTCTCTGAACAGTGTCTGGGAGGCTGTGGTTGCTGCTGCACGCAATGTTGATGGTGAACAGATCAAAACACTGACAGAATCCATGGATGGCAGGCTTTTGAGTGTCCTTGCAAAGAAATGTGGCTATATTGGTCACTGATTTGTTTTTGTTTTGTTTTTGAATGTCAGAAATGTATATTTGTGAATGTTGAATTGTTATATTGGTTTCACTGGTAAAAATAAATAATTGAAATGGGTATATATTTGTTTTTTGTTAAGTTGCCTAATAATTATGCACAGTAATAGTCACCTGCACACACAGATATCCCCCTAAAATAGCTATAACTAAAAACAAACTAAAAACTACTTCCAAAACTATTCAGCTTTGATATTAATGAGTTTTTTGGGTTCATTGAGAACATGGTTGTTGTTCAATAATAAAATTAATCCTCAAAAATACAACTTGCCTAATAATTCTGCACTCCCTGTACATTGGACCTTTTCGAATTGTTTCCAGAGTTTGTTCTTCTGCATACCGCATGGCCTTACCCAAGACTGTCAAGATACATCCAGTGTTTCATGTCTCCCTACTCAAGCCAGTCATCTACAATCGGTACTCTATCAAGAGTAAACCACCTCCTCCACTTTCCGTAGAGGGAACTTCTGAGTTTGAAGTCAGCCAGATTCTCGATTCCAAGCTACGGGGCAATCGGCTGTACTACCTGGTCCATTGGAAGGGTTATCCTATCTCTGAACAATCTTGGGAACCGGCCTCTCATGTTCATGCTCCAGCTCTTGTCAAGTCTTTTCACAAGAAATACCCTGCCAGGCCCGGTCGGGTCCCCCGGAGGGGTCCTTGAGGAAGGGGCACTGTCACGCTCGGCTGCTGGGAAGCTCTGCAGTCCTCTCTGTGTGCTTGATTGACAGGTGTCTGAGCCACCCCTTCCTGATGATGTCACAACCAGGCTTTTTATTCTGGGCTTCCTGTTTCTCCAGTGCCCGTTTGTTTGTTTAACTTTGTGCTTCTGATAGGAATTCGCTGAGGAATCTCTCCAACTGCTGCTTTTCTGTTGCCAATCTCTTCAAGGATTTACTATGCTGGATTAACCTTCAACCTCCTGATTACCTGTCTCCAAACAATGCAAGTACTGTTTGTTTTGTGAAACTTTCAAACTTCCTGTTTACCTGCTGCAAATCTGCAAATACTGACTACTCTGTGAACTGCCAAACTATTCAAATACTGTTATTTCTGTGAAACCTTCAATCTGCATGTTTACCTGTTTCCAAACTCTGCAAATACAATTATTCAGTGTAAACCTTCAAACTGCTTAATATCCTGTTGCCAATCTCAACAAGTACTGATTAATCTGTGTTAACCTTCAAACTACCAGCTTACCTGTTGCTATCTCTGCAAGTTCTGACAACACAGTGTTAACCTTCAAACTACCTGATTACATGTTGTTAATTCTGCAAGTTCTGACTACACAGTGTTTACCCTCAAACTGCCTGATTACCTGTTGCATACTCTGCAAAGACTGTCTACACAGTGTTAACTCTCAAACTGCCTGATTACCTGTTGCATACTCTGCAAAGACTGTCTACTCAGTGTTAACCCTCAAACTGCCTGATTACCTGTTGCATACTCTGCAAAGACTGTCTACACAGTGTTAACCCTCAGACTGCCCGATAACAAATGACCTACTCCTGCATTATTAACTGTTTCCTGTTTTACCCTTCTGTCTGAGTATAAGTGGACTATCCCTGCTCTCCTGATTCTGTGGAAGACATTTCCTGAAACCAGTTCCTTATTCAGAAGTCTATCTGGCTGATATCATGAATTACTTTGGCACAGGCTAACCCTGCTCCATATTGTGAGTACTTTGTTTTTTGGAGGTTGTCGTGGGGTCACATCCTGGATTAAACTCAGAGTGCAAGGGTGTTGTTTAAGTTCGCCCTAGCATTTGGGTCTTCTTCTGGACATTTCCTAACCTGACACTGAGGCAAAAAAACTCCCTTCCCCCCAGTGACAGTTTAAATAATCGAATCCAACTGAGAACCAAATAAATTATTACCTTGGAAAGAAAGAGATAGTAATCTAGACTTAGATACCATGTCAGCATTCCAATATTTGAACCACAAATCTCTTCTAGCTAAAATAGCTAAAGACAAAGATTTAACATCAATTTTGATGATATTAAAAATGGCATCACAGATAAAATGATTAGCATGTTGAAGCAAGCGAACAATGCTAGACAAATCAGGATCCATTTCCTGTTGCACTAAACTTTCCAACAAAAAAGTTGATGCAGCTGCAACATCAGCCATAGAAATGGCAGGCCTGAGAAAATAGCCAGAATATAAATAAGCTTTCCTTAGATAAGATTCAAGTTTCCTATCTAAAGGGTCCTTAAAGGAAGTACTATCTTCCATAGGAATAGTAGTACGTTTGGCAAGAGTAGAAATAGCCCCATCAACTTTGGGGATCTTTTCCCAAAACTCCAATCTAACTGCTGGCAAAGGATACAATTTTTAAAACCTTGAAGAAGGAATAAAAGAAGTACCAGGCCTATTCCATTCCTTATAAATCATATCAGAAATAGCATCAGGAACTGGAAAAACCTCTGGAGTAACCACAGGAGGTTTATAAACAGAATTTAAATGTTTACTAGTTTTAGTTTTAAGAGGACTAGTTTCCTCAATATCCAACATAATCAACACCTCTTTTAACAAGGAACGAATATACACCAATTTAAATAAATAAGTAGATTTGTCAGTGTCAATATCTGAGGAAGGATCTTCTGAATCAGATAGATCCTCATCAGAGGAGGATAATTCAGTATGTTGTCGGTCATTTGAAATTTCATCAACTTTTTGAGAAGTTTTAAAAGACCTTTAATGTTTATTAGAAGGTGGGATAGCAAACAAAGCCTTCTGAATCGCATCAGCAATAAAATCTTTTATATTCACAGGGATATCATGTACATTAGATGTTGAAGGAACAACAGGCATTGTACTATTACTAATGGATACATTCTCTGCATGTAAAAGCGTATCATGACAACTATTACATACCACAGCTGGAGATATAATCTCCACAAATTTACAACAGATACACTTAGCTTTGGTAGAACTGTTATCATGCAGCAGGGTTCCAACAGTGGTTTCTGAGACAGGATCAGATTGAGACATCTTGCAAATGTAAGAGAAAAAACAACATATAAAGCAAAATTATCAATTCCCTTATATGGCATTTTCAGGAGTGGGAAAAAATGCAAACAGCATAGCCCTCTGACATATAAAAAGGCAAGAGGCATATAGGAATGGGGTTTTAAATAATGAAATTATTTGGCGCCAAGTATGACGCACAACGCAAAAGGAAATTTTTTGGTGCTAACAACATCCGGAAATGACACACTCGCGTCATTGCAGACACAACCTTGTGCAAGGAAACTCGGCGTCAACTAAGATGCCGGAAATAATGAATTTGTGTCACCGGACATACCTTCATGCCAAAAAATCCTTGCGCCAAAAATGACGCAATACACATCAGCATTTTGCGACTTCACAAGCCTAATTTTGCCCGCGAAAATTTAATGAAAAAGCAGTCAATTTGAAAAAAGACTATACCCCAGGTAAGAAAAATATTTTCCTAAATATGTTTTTTTCCCAAATATGAAACTGATAGTCTGCAAAAGGAAATATACATAAACCTGACTCATGGCAAATATAAGTACAATACATATATTTAGAACTTTATATTAATACATAAATTGCCAAACCATAGCTGAGAGTGTCTTAAGTAATGAAAACATACTTACCGAAATACACCCATCCACATATAGCATAGCAGATAGCCAAACCAGTATTGAAACGGTTATCAGTAGAGGTAATGGAATATAAAGTTTATCGTCGATTTGAAAAAGGGAGGTAGGAGATGAATCTCTACAACGGATAACAGAGAACCTATGAAAAAGATTTTCCGCGAGGAAAACCATAGAATTCAATAGGCAATACTCTCTTCACATCCCTCTGACATTCACTCTACTCTGAGAGGAATCAGGATTCAAAATGCTGAGAAGCGCATATCAATGTAGAAAATGAAGCACAAACTTACTTCACCACCTCCATAGGAGGAAAAGTTTGTAAAACTGAATTGTGGGTGTGGTGAGGGGTGTATTTATAGGCATTTTGAGGTTTGGGAAACTTTTGTCCCTCCTCGTAGGATTGTATATCCCATACGTCACTAGCTCATGGACTCTTGCCAATTACATGAAAGAAAGAGGGGGTTTGACGTGTCGGGTTAGATTTCAATGGAATAAACGTCTCAAAGAGCATCATTTTCCTGTTTTACACCTAGTTGAGCTGGGTGTTATTTTTCTTAATGTATCGGCAGCCTCCGAACAGTGTATTTACGGTTTGCACGGGTATTGGAAACCAGGTATAATTTAAAGATTAGCGGCTTCCTATCCTTTGTATGGGACACGATAATGTTTTCGGCAGCCGGAGTCCGGTTGCCAAAATTCAGCTATAATGAACCTTTGGAAGCAGTTGATAAACGATATTGCTTCCGACAGCATATTTATCGGTTTGCGAGTGCACATAAACGGAATTACGGTTCAATGGAAGCGAGCTCTCTGTGGGGTATTGTATGATCACCTGGGATAAAGCAAAAGGCTGCCCTACTCACACTTTGGGTTAGATTACAAGAGTGGCACGCTAACTGTTACATGCAAGCGATATCTTTTTTTTAGCAACTTTTTGTGCATGACTGAAATAGCGTGCATATTGCGAGCTGAAAGTAAACATGTTTACTTGAGCCCAATTGCA